>NC_138663.1:158732433-159114933 GCF_964273445.1 Streptopelia decaocto
AGAGGCTGCCCATTTAATTCGGACTGAAGAAGAGCTTACCTCTCCGGAAGAAAAGGGTGTCTATTAACTGTTTATTAATGCGTCTTAATAACCCAAATTATCTCTATAGCATAGAGCTCGGGAGTAAGAACCATTAAATCTTTTCATATTTTAAGAGGGATCAGCCTGAACAGAAATCAATTAACACCGCAGACAAAAACAAACCCTTCTTAAGACAAGTGACACTACATTTTCAACATACTTCAGGAGTTAATCGGCAGTGCCGATCCTGTTTCTTCGTATGTTCAAGCATTTCAGCATGACGAGCACGACACCGGCCACCTGGTTCACGTTAGGCAAAGTCCCCATCGCCTGGGGGTTACCACTCCTTGACCGCCCGTTTCACACTTGCTAAGGAAAAAACACGTAACCCCATGCCACAGGCTGGGGAGAGAAGCAGAATTTGATTGAGGTACATACCCCTCAGCATCCTACCCGTGCCCCGGCTGGGCGTCCCGGGGGGGAGACGAGCCCACCCGCGGCCTCCCGCCCCGCCGGGGCTGGGCACGGGCTCTGGGACCGGCCCGTCGCTCTTCGCCGCTGTTCCCTGCACCATTTGCTCGGGAACAGGTGAAATAACCCCCCTGCACATCAGGGTCAGGCGCATCCCCCTCTGCTCTTCCCCGGGCAGCCCGAGGGGGCGGCTGCGGGTCGCTGTTCCGCCCAGACGGGGCTGGCAGCCGGGGTTGCCCCCAAGCCTTCCCCGGCTCTAGCGGAGCGGCTGCCCGGGCTGTGGCGTCCCCCCGGGCTGCTACTGGCCCTCGCTCGGCCTCCCGCAGCAGCTGCAGGTAGCGCCGCCGGCCGTGCACCACCCCCGACGCGGCCCGATGCTGTGACAGCGCCTGTGCTCGTCCCTCCGTCTCCCCCGTGTCTCCCTGGTGCCTCCGTGCCAGCCCCGGCACCACGAAAGGCGCCGCGGGAAGAGACCGTGCGGACCCAGGAGCTAAAGAGGCATCGGGGGAAGGTAAGGACAGAGGTACGTGGGTCTTTGCTTCGCCCCACCCGCTGTGGGGACCGCTTGGTGTCTCGGGGTGCATTCAGCACCGTAGGGTCTCGCTTTCCCGGCGCCGTGTAGGGGTGCCGAGCATCCCTTCGCCCCTGGGTGTCAAGCAGCCCCGAGCTGGAACCGACGAACCCTCTCTCCTTCGGGAGCAACAAAGACAAGATTAGTTTATTTTCTCAGAAAACAAACAAAAAAAACACCAAAACAGCCAAACAAACAATAAAACGCCTCAACCAAAACCACCACCAACAAAAAAACACACAGAAAAACAATCAATCAATCAAACAACCAACCCTATAAGGGAGGACATAGACCTGTGGGCTTGCTCCCCTTCGGGACCTGTTGACGATTTTAGTAGCTAAAGTCAATGGGGCAGACTAAAACGGGGGCGGCGGGTCAGGAAACAGCAGCCTGAGAGCGCCTCCTCGGACCTGCTGGGATTCCCCGCAGACCTGACCCCCGCACTAGCCTCTCGTCTGCCTATGGGCACCTGGGACCCCAAATCAGGCAGCCCCGAAGCTTACTCCATAGCCCTTGTGCTCTTTGCCTTTGCTCCTGCCCGGCAGAGTACTCCTCGTCCAGGAGATGTGTCTCCAGCTCCTGGCTGTGCCTCTCCTAAGAAGGATTTCCAGCTCCTGCTCCCCGTCTGACCTACCTGGCCATGGGGCAGGGGAGGTGAGGGCTCTGCTCTCGCCGGGTCGCTTCGTGGGCTAGAGAGGGAGATCCCGAGAGAAAGGTGATGGAAAGAAATAGAGAGGTGAGAGGGGTGTCCTGGGATTCTGCTCTGTGGGTGATTTACTTAAATATCTCATGCTAGATACTTACGGGGTAAAAGGCAGACATCGTTTAGCAGGCAGGGCTTCAGTAGAAACCTAAGATTTCGGGCTCTGATGCTCAGCTTTAAAAAGCTGCCTGGCCACAACCTAGGGAGATGGACATTAGACACACCTTTTTCTTGAGAGCCTCCTTTGCAAATCCTCGTGTGGGCATCCAGCCTGATTTGTGGAAGTGCAGGGTCAGCGCCGTGGGACTCTATCGCCAGTTTTGGCCCTTGACTTTCGTGTACTGCGGAGCAAATATCTCGAATGCGTGCTCTCGGGTGCCACTGGGCAATGACATTTCATTAAAACGTCCTGTAATTGCCCAGGTCCGGCTGGTTGTTGGTCCTGGCCAGCCTTTCTTGACCTTGTTACTGTAATTACCGAAGAATAAAGGTATGTTTGAAATTGTTTTTATGGCCTGGATATTCTGCATACAGGATAAATAATACTTGCTCTTACATCTCATCAGCTAAATTTAACAAGTAGGGAGCCAGCATTCAAGTAGTCCAGGAACCAGTATTGCTGGCCAATATTTAACAAAACGTTTTGTATAAACAATGGCCATTCACACATATCTGCACTAATCAAAGGATATTGTCACATCCAGATTGTTTTATTTAAAATCAGCAATATTAATATTGATGTTTTGCTGCATTTGTAACATAATCTCAGCGATTTAAGTAAGAAAAGTCCCAAATGTAAAAGCAATTGGAAAGCAACTGCATCAGGTTTATATTCGTCACAGATAAAAGACACTGGGGAAAATCCGGACCACGCTAAGAATGACATGTCTCCCATGGATTTCATTAGGACCAGGCTTCAACCCAACTTTTTTTTCGTCGATGCTTTGCAATAAATTAATTAGTTTCTGGGCTCCAAACTCTTCAGAGAGTCATAAATCTTGATGAAAACATGCTGCCTCTTGAAGTTGCACCTGGATCACTTATAGGAACATTTTTTAAAATTCATGTAAAGGTTCATTTCTGCTTAATAAAGTGAAAAGTTGAAGAGGATAGCGGATTACATGAAAATTTAGTTTTTCATTTACATCTCATAAGTATTCTTGAGAATGCTCTTTTTCTGACACAAGCTAATGACAAACTTAGCTCCTGGATAACCGACTAGGACACGTTATTAGAAGATTACCGATCAAAACAATGGCTGAAGACGTATTTACAGGTTTTTTTTTTCCTGATTTATTTGCTCTGAAATCCTCGATAGCAATTTTTATTACATCAAATAGATGTAGCAGAATATATAGCTTGTAGTGAATATATAGCTTGTAGTGAAGAAAAAGATCTCTCACTCTTAAAGGATTCTGGTATAAGATTGTGAGGTTTTAAGGAAAGGGTACTCTTTACGAGGCAGTGGTTTTGTAGGTATCGCTTTCATATGACTGATGAAGTTTTTGTCAGTCTCCAAACCCCCCACTTAAAAGAAAACATTAAATCTCTCTTGTGCTACCTTTCTATAAATTGAAAGGAGGGGAGTTAAGTCACCTACTGAAATATTTATTTATGATAAGCTGTGGAGAAGTAATGATAACCACAGAGCAAGTCCGCCTTAGTCAGGTATTATAATACTTCTGAAAAATACGCCTGTCAGCTGGGAGCACACCACAAAGCTTCGATAGAACTGAACATCTAGTAGCAAACTAATACTAGTTGCAGCTGCAAGATGAGCCAATATCCCACCTTGCTAAACACCTCCTGTTGATGGCAGAAGATATTCCAGCCAACCCCCTCTCTTAGGTATGCCACCTGTGCTTGCTCTCTTAAGTTTTTCCATCCAGCTCTTTCAAGTTCTGGCCCGTGGTTTCTTCTCATCCTCTTCAAACTCTCAGCTGCCTCTGACACCTGCAGCCATGCTCTTCAGCGTGCATTTCTTTCAGGCTTTTTTTTGAGGCCGTCTTTTCCAGATCTATTTATTCTAGCTTGGTGATGTGACAACTCCCTCA
This sequence comes from Streptopelia decaocto, assembly GCF_964273445.1. Lineage (NCBI taxonomy): Eukaryota > Metazoa > Chordata > Aves > Columbiformes > Columbidae > Streptopelia > Streptopelia decaocto. The sequence goes on from NC_138663.1 coordinate 158,736,254, forward strand.
TGCTGCTCACACTGTCTTTTAGCTAAGTCCAAAACACTTGCCTTTTTCACTCCCTCTTTCCCTTACCTCTTCCTTCCCTGGTGACTCTGGAGAAGAAGGTGGCTTCATCTATCACGTTTCACTGTGACAGCACAGAACTATCACTCTTTGCTCAGGTTCTGTCTTTGTAATTGTTTACAAAATGTCTCATCTTCATGGTATATAACATACCAGCATTAATTCAGCATAGTTCAGACTGAGCCCCCAGTTTCTCAGGCTTCGAGTATTTTCATCCACTCTCCTCCCTTGCTTACCTTCCCATCAACATCTCTGAGCCTTGATCTTCCATTGCTGTCCTTCAAACCCAAGCCTGGTCAAGTCTTACATAATTTAGATAAATGTAAATTCCTTCCCTCAACCCTTTATAACAGTACATGAGTCTCCTTCACCCATGTCACCACCTTCTGCTGTGCTTTCCTCCTCTGTGCTCCTCTTCTCCACACAGCTTTCAACAGTTTCAACACAACTGTTCTGCTACCATTGACAACTGCATGTCTTACCCCATCTCATTGCTTAACTACAGTGTTGATGTATGTGTTTCAGCCTTTCTTGTGCATTTAATACCAGTTTCATGGTTCAGTGATTCGGCTTCCCTCTCAAGCATCTCCAGCCTTGCTTGCATAGAAAGCATAGAGCTTTCTATGAGGTTAGTTGTATAGCATACTCCTCCTAATATCTCCTTGCAACTGACCTCTCCAATTGCACCACCAAAACATTAAACAAAATCCAGGTATCTAATGGGCTGGACAGCTGATTATTCTGATATGAGTGATGATTCTGCCCTTTCCTCATTCTGTCTGCATGTTGGATTATCTGTTGTCTTGTATCACACACTAGGCTTGTTCACTCTCCAGTCCCAGGAAAGTATCTCAGGCTGCATGCATAGCAGAGCCGGCTGAAGAGCACAGTCATGCATGTACACTACTTATTGTGTATCTATTTATATATTTATATATTTCATTTCAGTAAAAAACCTTATTCCATGGCCTGAAAGCGTTTAGAGAAATATTACAAATTCCTCTTAGAACACCAAAATGTAGTATTTCCAAATAAAATTTGTATCTCGTATCTTACAGATGATGAGGTAACTGCTGTTCTTTCATGGGTCTTCTTCAAGACACTGTCACCATGCACCTGTGGAAGCTCCCAGGACATGTGGCTGTAAGACATTTCCAGCACCCAAACTGGCCCAGGACTATGGACACCAAAACATCACCCTAGATCTTGGGCTCTGAATCCCATCCCTGCAGCAGGCAGGGAGGAAGCTTGCAAATAACATTTATAGGGAGCCTGGTGGTCAGTGTTTCAGGACTGTATTCCAGGGAAGGTCCACCAGAGATATCTTCCAGGATTTCACACTGGGGACAGGTCTTTTCCAGAACACCACACAAGCTCTGTGTGGCAAACATTCATCTTCTCTACAAAAATACAGTATCAAACATGCTTGTAGCAAGTTTGTACAAGTGGACCACAAACGAGTTCCTGAGATGCAGGGTTGGCCACAGATCATGAAAGGTCAATTCCCATTACCAAGGGTAAAAGGTAACAGCTCCTTCCTAACTTAAGATGATTTTGAGTGGTTTCAAGGAATTCTGACTGTGGACCTAAGAGCCAGCTCAAGTCCAAGGGTATTTTGCATCCAGCTGTTTGGCTACAAATGCTGGGATCAAGCATGGGCTTTAGCCAAACTCAAGAAAGCAGTGAGACAGAAAGCTGAGGATGCATGAGACTCTTCTGATGGACCAATACACAAGAGAAATAGATCCAGCTCTGATCTGAATGGGAGGCCATGTAGTCACACAGCTGTGATCCTATCACATATTAGTTTGGGAATATGCACAGCATCCACGGCTGCTGGCAGAGAAGGGAAGATAAAGCTCCCTTCAGCCCTTTAAGAAATCCACATAAGCAAATATTCCATCACTTTGACATTTTCATTTTACTTGCTCCCCCTGGTTTATCACAACTTACACCTTGGTGCTTCTGCAGGATATATCCATTTTCCACCCGTGGATTTTTAATAAATCCAAATGAAGACTGTCTCAGCAGTAAAAGTCACAGGAGTGAGCTCTCATTTTCATGCTGTTACCCAAAGGAGCAACGTTCCCATGGAAGGCAGGGACCTCCAAGGAAACACACCAGCACCACATATGAATATTGGACTTACACATGTAAATAATTACATATGATTTTCATTAGTATGATGGTGTAAATAGCAATATCCAGCTAGGATATTCATCTCAGATATTTATAGGGTACATTTGAATGTAACAGTAGTACAAAACACAAAAGCATTCACTTTACCTAAATATCTGAAGACTGAACAAATTGTGTTACTTTGTATTCTTTACTCGGATTCATGTGTTTGTCATTACTTCTACCCCCCTTACTTGCACTGCTTTTATTTTTTGCAATCACAATCACCATTGACATCAACATGAGTGGAAAAGATATGATTAGGTGAAATGTGCAGTGCTCCTCTCAGGACCTGTATAGGTGACAGTGTCCCTGTGCTGCAGCTTCCAGGGCAGTTCCAGGCTAAGCAAGCCTATGTTTGCATGGAGTTGTGCATTATGGCTGGAAATAGGCCTAAGTTTTGAAATTATGTTAAATACCTATCTGAAACTTTTCCTTGGGTTGGGATGCTCAGCATCTCCATGTCTGTTTCATAGGACTGAGCTTGTGTTGGAGTCTTTCCCTCTGGAATCACCAGACTGGGTTTTCCTCCCATACCCAGCTGTCCATTTCCATAATAAAAGGCTGTGAGACCATCTTCCATCAGCCAGATTTGCCTGAATTTGGCCAAAGAGATAAGCGGTTTTCAGGAAGGGACCACCAGAGAGCCCTACACAAGCACGTTGCCTGGTAGTGCAACCTTTTCTCCATTAGGAAACAAGCCTGAAAATCACTGTGCATGTCCATGGGATGAAAAATCTGCCAGAGGTGGAAGAAGAAACACTCTGGCTATCAGCAGTGATCTGGTTGAGCATGAATATATATATATATATATATATTTTTTTTTTTTTATTTTTATTTTTTTTTTTTGTTTGTTTTGTACTGGATTGTTTTAAAGCTGGATCATTTTGACAGAAGTAGGCTGGGGATGAAGTTTTTTCACGAGTTACAAGAGGAAATGCGTGGGACTGCTACTCCTGTGGGATGCTGGCAGCATCAGGGCAATGTGAGAGCCAGGCCCTGCATCTTGCGCTACCAAACAGTGTCTGCTCGCGCCCCAAACCCAGATGTCCACATGGTTTCACAGAGATGCTACCAGGGCCACGTTGGCTCACTGGGCAGCTGGCTGTGCATGGCAGAGCGAAGGGCAGAGACAGCCCCATGGCTCGGGGACTCAGCCCCCACAGGTGAAGGACTCAGTCCCAATGCTCTGAGCTCAGTCCCATGGCTCAGGGATTCTTGCCCCTGGGGATACCGGGATAGAGGGGCCCAGCCAGGAGCCACCCCGATGGTCGCTACCCGTCTTCCACGGGACTTGCCTGGCTCTGACCCCCACCCCGCGTGTCCGTGGCAGGCAGGGAGGGGACGGCAGGGGACAAGGGGCAGCCTGCGTCTGGATTTGTGCTTACGCGTTGCACTGGCTCCGCGGTGGGGCAAAATATCGAGAGGTCCATTCCAGTGAGTCTGGAGACATGATTTGAAAAAGTGACCAGCGTGGGCGGACACGCGTGACCGGGACGAGATTCTCTCTCTTTTTTTGTTAATTTTCTTTTCCTTTTTCCTGAAGAACCCGAACAGACCCACCAAAGGGCTCACTGATGCAGCCCCCGCCGACGTCAGAGGCGCTCAGCGCGGCTGGCGATGGGCTGATAAGGCCGGACAGGGTGCGTGTGCCCCGGCCTTGAGTGGGAGACTGCTGCCCTGCCACGCGTGTGCCGGGGCCAGGGCTGCTGCAACCAGCCCTGCCAGGGAGGGACTTCCACGAGCAGGGAGGTTTGCAGTGTAATGAACAGCCTTATCGTCGCTGGTTATCTTTACAACTGCTTAGATGACTTTTTAATTGTGGCTTAATGCATTTAATTATGACAACTCTTCCCCATTTTCATGTATGATGTATTAATATTACAGATCATTAACATTGCTAAATTACTGTAATGACACAGAGTCCTCGGTGCCCCAGTTAGACGGGAAAAAAAGACCCGCTCTTCTCATTTTGCTTTTTTGTTATTTGCCTTATAGGAAATTCATGCATGATTCTTCAGTCTTTAAAGCATGTAGGAGAGGCTGCTGCTCCATCCTTATTAAATTATTGGTAGAGAAAATCCCCCATGTAAAACTTCCCGAGCCCGAGACAGCACAGGAGCTAATATTGTCTTTCTAATATCCACTTCATCAATGTAAAAGTTAGAAAGCCTCGGCTCTTGAGTGGGTCCCCCCCCTCCCCTCGTTCGTAATTAGAGCAGACCGTATTTAACATCTGCAAAATAGTCATGCTTATAAGGAATGAGAAATGCGAGATGTTCCATTCTGTTTGCAATGGTTAGACCGTTTTAATCTCTTAACTTCAATATATGTCCTCTAGCAGGCTATACTTCTTGGATTTCATTTTTAGATCCTTAAGGCTGCATATATCTGTCAAACAGACATAATGAATTTAAAGTGCTAATGCCTAGAAGACCAGAAAAAAACATTGAAATATATCCTCGGTTGATTAAATTACCACCTCTAGCTACTTTACCTCCTTATGTCCAAACAGATTTCCCTTTTTACTTACCAAGTACCGGATCTGGGAGATGTGGAAGATGTAATTTCATGGTTTAAAATAATAAATAAAAAAAATTTTAAAAAAGGCAAACCCCAAAGCAACAAAAACAAACCACCCACCAAACAAAAAAACCCCAAACAACCAACCCATGCACGGGTCTTTAGACAAGTACATTTTTTTCTTTAAACGTATTTTTCAGATATGTGCCTGTGCGACGGGACTTGCCACTCACTGGAGGTATTTTTTAATTACGCCCGAGCTGCGGGGTAACCCTCGGGTGGGAGCCAGTGACTTTGCTGCGCTCTTCCTCGACACCTCCTGACTGGGGAAATCGGGGGGCCGAGACGAAGGCGGCGGCGGGGGAGCAGAGGGAGCCCTCGGGGCGGGGGAAGGGGGTGCCGGGCTCTGCGCTCCCGCTCCTGCTGCCGCCGCTGCGGAGCGGGGCGGCCCGGGGTGGGGGGTTCCCGGCTGCGGGGGGTGGAACCCGGCCCCGGGGGTGCTGCGGCTCTGCGAGGGACCGGCGAGCCTGGGGAGAGCGGGGACGGAGGGGAGGCGAGCAGATTTGTCGCGCTTTGAAATGAAACGTTATAATCCCTCCAACAATCCTGTTGACTGTGAGCTCTAGCGCCGGGAGTACAACACGGCAAAAAAAAAAAAAAAAAGAAAAAGAAAAAAAAAAGATACATTGTTGGATAAACAGCTCCTTATAGGTAAAAACTGAATGGGCCAAATAGATGAATAAGGCGACACAATGGGAGGGGGGTGGTGGTGAAAGGAAACGAGTCGGTGGCAGTGGAAGGAAAAGGTAAAAGTGAACAGAGGAGAGAAAAGGAGAGAAAAGAAAAAAATGTAAATGAGTGAGACAAAAAAGCAAAGAGAAAAAGAAAAGAGAACAAGAGGGGGAAAGAAGTAATATTTTCCTTGATAAAAATGCACAAAAGGGAAGATGAACTTTGTTCTTTTTCTCTTTCTACTCTCCTCTCTCTTTCTGCTTTTCGCCTCGCAGCACGCCAGCCTAAGCTGAGAGCTGTAATGTCATTAAATTGCAAATGCTTTTTCATTTCCGACACACACTGTTTACTTATCTGGCAAAAACATATGTTGGAAGGAATCCGTTAAATTCTGCCCATTGCCTTGGGTAAAAGTGCAATGGAAACGGACCCACTGAGCTTCTTCTTTCTTCTTCTTTTAGCACTTCCCTTATCTACAAGACTGCTTCGCAGAAAACTGGCTAGTTCAATGAAAAATGAAGATACAGCAGGAGATTAGAGAAGAACACTGAGCAAAAAATTCCTGGAGAGAGGGTCACTCCATTGCAAATGATTTCACTCCTCTAGATCTGCATAAATTACTATTTTTAAGGCATCTCCAAAGTCTGTATATTTTTCTCACTCTGTCAAACATTTAATTTCACGCCCCGTGTTCTGAATATGCTAAAATGCATATCTCTGATGCACCTTTAAGCCAGAAAAACGAATGCAAAATTGAAGATAAAATGATGTGATTTGCACTACAAGCCTATTACTTGAGGTATTTACATATAGTTTACCTCTGCAGTTCTGAGAATGATTTATTAAAAAAAAAAATCTGGATTAAGCTCATATAAATATGTATAAATCTTTGTTTAGAAAATAGATTTTGAAGCTGTTGTGTCAAAAAGTTCTTTAAGATTCTGTGAAGAATTTTCCTTTTAGCCTGCTGTAAAAAAGAGGGGAAAAGGACAGTGTTTGACATCTTTGGCAGGAAGGAAAACACATACACACACACACGTTCAGACATTCAGGATTTTTCTAATGACTCGTATTTGGGTGGGCTTTTTATTTATTTATTTATTTATTTAAAAATCCATTTCGCACTTTTCTTCCTAAACTTCTCCGGCTCCTTTTCTCTCTTTCGTCTCATTCGCTGGGACTCGATCTCAACCGCGTTCTGGGTTCCCCCGAGCGTGTGAAATACCGGGTCAGGTGTATTAAAACAATTGCAGGAGTTGGGGGGTGTGTGTGTGAAAGAAAATTAAAAGAAATCAACCCAATACCCCGAAGCAAAGGAAAAGGAACCCGAAGATGCTGTTCGCCCCGTGTCCGGCGGATGCTCAGCCGCTCCGGCCCGGGCGCGGTGCGGGGCATTCTCTGCCGGGTATTTGGGGCTCGTCCCCCGCCGGTGGCCGCTGCCCGCAGAGCCGCGGCCGCTCCGGTCCCGCTCCGCTCCGGCACGCTGAGCGGTGAGAAGGACCGTGCCCCCCGCACCGCCCCCGGCTGCCTGCAGGTGGGTGGGGGAGCCCGGGAGGCAGCGCCGCGGGAGGCACCGGGACTGGGGCTCTGCCGAGGGGCCGGGCTCGCTCCCCGCCTGGCCGCTCCGGCAGCGACCGCTCCGGCAGGAGGGTCCCGGGCACAGACGCTGCTTCTGAGGAGACTTCGGTGCGAGCAGGGACCTCGCTGACCGCGCTGCGGGGCCACCCGAGCGCGGCTCCCGGCTGCGGCCGCGGGGAGCGGGGCCGCTCGCTGCCCTGCTTCGGGGCGGCGCGGAGCGGCACAAGGGCCCCCCCTGGCGGCACCGCTCCGCAGCGCCCGGGCTCGGCAGCCCCTCCGCGGCCTCCTCGTTCAGGGGAGCCAGAGCAGACCCGGCCGCCCGGGGACCTCGGCCTCTGGTCGCCTTCCCCAGCGGAGAAACTTCCACCCGCTGGAAAGGAAGCGCCGCCGGCACCGGCCTGTGGTCGGCGGTGCCAAGGGGGCACGGCACCCATCTTTCCTCACGGAGAATCATAGAATGTCCTGAGTTGGAAGGGACCCACAAGGATCATCAAGTGCAACTCCTGTCCCTGCACAGGACAACCCCACAGTTCACACCATGTGTCTGAGGGTGTTGTCCAGTCTCTTCTTGAACACTGTCAGGCTTGGGGCCGTGACACCTCCCTGGGGAGCCTGTTCCAGTGCTGCACCACCCTCTGGGGGAAGAACCTTTACCTGATGTCCAACGTGGCACTTGCAGTTATCACCCCAAATACTGAGGAACGGTGTAGATCCTCAGGAGCCCTGTGCTGTCACAGTCATACTTTGTGAATTAACCCGAATAAACTTCTAAACCACTTCTTTAGATTCTGCTTTGCATTTCCTTTCTCTAGTACTTGTAACAGCAGTGACTGGGGGGTGCAGGATGTGTAAGTAGTGAGGGCACTTGCTGGGGATAACCACACAGTTGATAGGGAAGAAGAGACTTTTCAGATAACTTCAAGGTTAATTTAAGACTTAGCTGCAAAATCGAGACTTTGAATAATACATGAATTGCAACGATTGCACCAGGATATGGTGACTGGGAAGTGATTTCCCTCCCTGCTCCGGTCCTATAATCTTATTTTCATCTCCAGAATAGAAGCCCCAGATTTGCTGGTAACCCCAACAAAGAAAGGTGTCATCACATGATGTGACAAAGTCACTTGAAACAGCACAATCTGTATATACACACTGCTGCACGTGTTGGTCTCTGGTAACAGACCTAAGAGATAAGAAATTGAAACTCACAGTCTATACATCACAAACTCAGTGGTAGAAAACTCTCTCTGTTTTTTTTTCTGAAGGTGGTCAGCTCTTCTGGTAACTGCATGGCAGTTCCCCCCTTGCAGAAATATGTTGGACTGATGGCAGCTGTCAGCTCCTGTTCTGTTGTTGAATAAAAGCTTCATGCTTTGTCCATCTGTCAGTTCTGGGGTGACTGGGGCCATTGACAGAGCGCCAGCACAGCTTGCTGTCTTGGAGGCCAGGGTCTGAGCTTGTCTCTTGTCTCTACAAAGGCAGGAATGAGGGAAAAATGTATCCATTTCTTCTTGAGGAGAAGCAGCAACAATCCTCATGCACTGATGACATCAGTGACAATGACATGGCACTGGAGATTCCTGAAGGCCATCACTTTGCATTTCAACAGGAGAAAAGTGAAGACATGATGACAATTAAGATGGTCTTGAGAAGAGCTTTACTTTGGACAGCAAAGGTTCGCCTGATAGACTTTTCAGAAACAGGTCTGCCAACTATCAGGTATGTAGTAGTCAAAACCAGCTACTTGTAAGCAGCAGCAGGATGAGACCAAGATCTACAGTGGGCAACTAAGTCTTATGTGCTGTGTAACTCTTGAAATAGTTTGAGGGGAACAGAAGCAGGATGTCCTGCTGCAGCAGCAGCACGCTTACCTCTCTGCAACAAGCATTGTGTGAGGGACATCTGGGCAGTGACCCCTCTTCAGACAGGGCCAGTTTGCTGAAGCTCCATAGGCTCGATAGTCAAGCGAAATCCTACAATCCATCACTTCCACGCCACTGTTTCAAAAGGCGTTGATAAATTTCTAACAATTTCCCAGCATATTCTGCTCATCATGTGTCAGGACTTCGGGTCTGTACCGTCATTACTACACCAAGATTAATGTTCTCAAAATCTTAACCCCCACTAAAACCAACTGGAAGAGCTACAGTTTCTCAGGGCAGGGATGGCACTAAGTAAGGCTTCTGTCATTTGAAGCTGCTATTATCTCGATTGAACTCACCACTACACAAGCTGGCTTTGTGCTGGACGAACAGACGCAGATCCTGGCTCTTTGCACTGAAGGGACAGCTGCACACATGCATGTGGAGAAACCTTCAAGAACCAAAGTGGCTCTATAGGAAAGGACAGATGAGTGACCAGATCATGGTACTGAACATACATTTACAAAACTGTTGCATTTAGCAGAGACCTGAAAGCCACAAATACAGACCCAGGCATTCCAAGGGGATGCAACAGAGACAGATGTTTTCCCCTACCACTTTGCTAAGGAAAACAAGGTGAGGGAAATAACAGATGACACTGATGATTCTCAGTTTAAAGCACAGTCCTAGCCCATCCCTCACCATGTGGAGGATCAATGCTAATTTACTCCAGGGAGTTTGTCACCACTTGATCTTCTAGGAGACAGCAGTGGCTCCCTCCCCTTGGCATGTAGGCTGGAGATGAGCAGCTTCCAGGGACGTGCTGGAGACATGACTGCATGGGAATCAAGGGTAATGAGGAAGGCACAGAGATGATCAAATATCCATAGCTCTAGATGATGAAATATTTTTAAAGTATCTGTTGATATTGCTTACCTTTATGTCATGCACAATATAGATTCCACATAAATCGTATCCTTTCCCCCAATTCCTCCTAACTTCCTGGCCCAGCACTACCTCCAAGTAATTTTATTTCCTTTCTGTGAAAAAGGAGCAATGCAGCCCTGTCACTGCGAACTTCCCATGTTATACACACTCAACTCATTACCCTGCATTGCTTCAATACAGTATTATCTGAATGTATCCATTAAAATCCCTGATCTGGCTGGATCTTGTGCAGCTAGTGTAGGCTGTCACAGGAATACATGTTGGAGCTCTGGGTAGCATTGCCATACGCAGTGAGGGAACCTTCCATATGGTTTCTGAAAAGTGGTTACAGCACACGTGCACCAGGCGCTTTTCAAAGTAAACCAGATCTGTTCATTTTTATTTTCAAAATACCAAAGCAGTAAAATCATGTAATTGAGTAATCACTTGCCAAATTTCCTTTTTTTTAATCTAATCTATTTTGAGTTACATCAGAGCCAAAATGCAAATTAAACTGGTAAGGTTCCAAGATTTTTTTTTCCCTTTCAGAAAACACAATTTAAGGTACTAATAGTAAGGAAATTTTAAAAACCATTTGTTTTGTATGCTGTAAACTTTAGAAAACAAGTTTCAGCCTGAAGTAAATTTTCATAGGTAATAGGTTAAAGTGAAGTCTTATGTAAATTTTGATCTCTTCTTAACAACTCCAATGTTCAGTTTATAACATTTGATTTGAAAACAATGCCCTTGTTTTACGAGGCTCACAGGTCAGAAACTAGGCAAAAAAAGTATCCACTCTAACAAGGCACTTGTATAGTCTTTTAGCTTTAACTACTGTATTGAAACAGGAGACATTGCTGAGATTGCTCATTTGCAATCTCCCTCAATAGATTTTTGGGGGTTGTTGTTGCAGCACTATTAAAAGCCAAACTTACTTGCCAGCCTGGGCAATCTTGTCAGTGCTTGACCACGAGGCGAGACAGATCCTCACCATCCTACCACAACCTCACAAAGTCATGCATCTCAGCAGATTAAAAAACCCATAGATAAAAGTATTCTTCCAGGGTACCTGCTGCTGGAAACGTTTTCTTTTGGGTTGCAGTTGTTGCAATTAAGTCTCTCCCGGCCCACCAGCAGACCTTGTGAAAAGCTGTGTGATCTTTTTGGTTTTCTTCTACCATGGTGCTGCCCATCTGTTGAAAAAAACTGGCACCCACACAAGTCATGGCTGTTTTCATGGTGCTTGGCTTTTCTCCCTTCGGAACTCCTTCCACAAACTGGGGTCTGCTCATAAAGCCTTCCAGCCCCTTTTGTAAGGCTGCAAAGGCACAACTGACCCTGTTGATTTTAAAATACTTTAAAGCAGCTCAACAGTTTTCCTTTTGCTGGAAGAAACTCCCCAACACTACTATTGAAAGAGAACTATTAAGGGAAAGGACAGGCCAATCCTTAGCATGCAAAATGCAGCAGAAGACATACAGGAGAGAGAGATGGAGGAGTTACGCTGCTGATCATTTGCAAAAGACTGATTGACCTTGCAGCTGCCCTTTTAAAGGAGATCTTGTCCCTGTCCAGCATGTCTTTTCTATCCCATCCCCAGCAGTGCCGCTGCTACTCATGAAATCCTGATGACCTGGTTTGGTGAGATAAAAACACTGAGAACTAGTTTTTTTTTTATTCTTCTTCTGCTGCTAAAGGCTGAGTTTTCTACCAGTTTAACTCCTCAACTCTGTCTCACTTAAACTGCTAGGTGACAGCCAGCATCAGTTCAAGGGAAGCCACAGCAGCGTGCAGCCAGGGGAACGGGGACACTCATTTTTGGCAGCTAACAGCCCCAATTAGCTGCGATGTCAAACCACACCCTCAGGTCTCTAATGGCTAGGGAGACTAAAGACATGGCAGAGAGGGCAAAGGAAAGACAGGAAAAGCGTGAAATCAAAACAGACCGAGGATAAAGAGAATACGCATACTAGATGCAAAGTAGGGGCTGGACTGTGAGTGTTGATTGTGGGAACAGATGGAGAGATAGAGAAATGACACCCATTACACTCGGAATCATGTGTGAGCGAGGAGGAGACGGGAGGGCAGAGACAGAGAGCAGCGGGAGAGCTGGAATTTGCAAGACAGGAAAAAAAATGCAGAAAATAATGGTTTAAGAAAAACTGGAATCAGAACTTACTGCTCGTTGGAAAAATCAGTCTGGTCTTATCAGTGTGGTTAGAAAACAACAGTCCATAGAAAAAGAGCTTAATACTTTCTCTTTTAATGTTTGACATTTACAAGGACCACCTGCCCTTTATATATTGCATGGTCACAGAAAGATAGCTAAAAGGTAGAGCATAACATCAGCTTTGGCCAGCCCAATAAACATTTACTGTTATTCCCTAAAAAGTACCAAATAGAGGCTTAAATCACACAGAATTAACTAGAGCCAAATCAAAGATTCTTTCAGTTTTGTAGAGGATTGAGATGCAAACAAAAAGATTTTAATACTTCCATGAATCTCCATTTGGCACAGGAACCAGAAAGGAATATTCATTAGATCTGACTATAAATGTTTGTCTTGTGTGGGAGGTCTTAGTATAGTAATATGTATTAGAAACTTGATGTTTTTCCAATCAAGCCTTTCCACTTCCATTTACATACATTTAATTGTAAATACTCTTTTTCCTACCTGAAGCACTTTAAATAAATGTACAATAAACACACCCTACACAGAAGGGGAGCAAATAGTTTAGGGGACTTGTGATATATAACTGCTTCAGCCTCCACATTGCTGGTCAGGGGCAAAACAAGACAATCCCTCCTCACATCTTGCGGGGCAGGGGGATCTCATAAACTGTTGCTGATCTCACCTTCATTTCTCCTTAACTGGGATCATTCCTGCCAACTGATAAATCATAATTGATGCAAACTGGTATCTGTGCCAGTAGGAAAGGCAATAGCAGGCAAGAAGATGCCCTCTCACACATAGAAGTGGATTTCTTCAGAGCACAACCAACTTCAGTTAGCGGTTGTGTCAATATACACTTATCTTAGCCGAGCACCAGAACATGCAGGCAATAGAATTAGTATATTCTGTAACTGCAACTTTATTAAAACCATAAAAGCACAATGCACAGAAAGTCTCAAGTGAGATGTTGTCATTTGACCTCGACTAAGCAGTGCTGCCCACCGGGGTCAGCAGCAGCAGCGCTGCCTTGGGGAGATGCGCTACAACCCCTGGCAGCAGGGAGTGGGGAGTCCAGGGCTGCCAGAGCCTTCCCTGAGAGCCACGCAGGTACACAGCGGCTTTCAGCAGGCACAAACCCACACCAGTCACACACCAGGGCTACCAAAGGAGTGCTTCTGTCCACTGCTGTCACCTAATGCATTGCTGACGTAGGGTGAGATGCTCAGATATATGCAAGAGTCCTACATTGTGATAGATTTTTTTTTTTTTTTTTTTTTTTTTTTTTTTTTTTTTTTTTGTGATGGAAAGCATGTTTTAGAAAAAGAGAAAGTTTTCCAGCCAGGGTGCACTGATCAAAGACAACTGAAAGAAGGCTGGAAGCTATTCTTTCAAAATGAGGTTATGAAACCAAATTGATAAAATGGGTAACTGTTAGTAAGCATGAAAGAAGCAAGGTCTTATCAGCTGGTCTCACAGAAGATATAAGTTGGGAAGAAGAGATAGGCTTTCACGTACGCAAACTGCTCTCCAGGCATGATGCAGAGGCAGGAAGCCTCACGCTAGAGGACAGGTAAGTTTGAAGCTTTGTAAATTAGTCATACCTGAAGACTTCCCCCAGAGATATCCTGTACTGACTTAACTGACATCTTGAATATTACTGCGATCATACTGACCTACTGCTATGCTATGCATTAATGATTTAATAACATAAAATTGGTGAGTGTTGGTTATGAAAGGATACTAACAGACCCGGGCAGAAATGCATGTCCTTTGTACTGCTTACCATGAGAAAGTGACAATTGCTACAGTTACACTAATAGCAAAAATGAATTTTTATTTTCAAATCGTTGGATTCAATGCCAAACTAAGAGAGGATAATGTTACCTGTTGATTTATGGGGTAATCTGGAAAAGATGAAGAGCCAACACCTTATGCTTCCTATTTACACTCAGATTAACTATGAATTCATTTTATGAATTGTTGTAGGGCATATTCATAAGTGAAATTAAGATACCATTTACCTTAATACTGACCGATTGAAGTCAGAGGGACCATAGGAAGTAAGAAAGTACTTCCGGAAAATAAAACAAATGGAGTGCCTCTTCTGAAAGCCACATACAGTTTTTTCTGCATAGATTAAAACTTTTATCATGATGGATCATGATAGTTCTTGTGTCTATCAGAAAATTCTACTTTATGCATGAATTTCATGTCTTATACATGAAGACAATAGGACTCTTCTACTGCATTATTGGAGACTTCTCAAAAACAGGATGCCTTTTTTTTTTTTCTCCTCAAGAAGATGAAAAGTACAGAGATAAGCAGGGAAATAAAGACCAAAGTTTTAACCAATAATATTTTTGTGTGGTTATCAGAGGAATGTAATAATTAATCTTTTAATCATTCTGAAGATTGTGTGAAATCATAATATCTCATCTTTTCCAGCCTCAACCTGCCATTCTTGATCTGAATTACAAACAATAAGAAAGGAGATGATTTAATGAGCAACTTTGTCATGTTGCCATTTTGCCTTAGTCAAAGGCAAATGTCTCATTTTGCCTCTAAACTGGAATGGAATAACTTATGTTTCAACTATGCTCACAACTGAGGCAAATGTGAATGGAAAAGTTAGGACTATTTTAAAGCTAGAACCCTGGTGCCTTTACATTTTCATAGAGTCATAATTACACACTGTTAAGAAGAAACAACCATTTGTTTACTAGGAAATAAAATCTACGTTGTGAAGAAACACACATGTATGAAAATAAGTCTAAAATTTGACAAATACTAAACTAAACCCAAAAAGAAAGATTTCAGTCACAATGGCAATAGGTATGTTCTTATTCTGATGGAAAAAAATGTCAGCATGATTTAATAATAATAAATAGGCACTTCAATAAAGTATATATTTACACTGGCTTTCTGAATGCTGGGGCATCACAAAGTAGTATGGCTTTATTACAATGGATGGAAGATGGCAACTACTTAGAACCCAGTGCCAACATGGATTATAACAAATCCAGTGAGTATTTTGTTTTTCAATTATTCATAGAAAATTTAATCCTGATTAAGTATCCTTGGGCAGGAATTCATGGGTAGTTGATGACTGAAACCAACATTTATTTGAAATGCTTCTGTTAATTTAATCTGTGTATATGGCTTAATTATGATTGAATCCTCAATGTAACAGAAATGAATTATATCAGGATTAAAATTCTAGTACCACATCAGCCATTCCATTTTCTTTGCCTCTTTTTTTTTTTTTCCTTTAAAAGATGTGAGCCTGCTGTTTTAATTACCTTTATGTTGCTATGTCTTCTAAGCCTCAAAAACTGTTCAGACCTTCATTACCGGATGAAATTTTTAGTTAAATTTATTTTTTTTTAAAGCAGATATAAACCCCATTTTCATTCCTATTAAAATTTGAACGAGTATGAACATTAGTTGCAAAAAAGGCTTTTATTTTACACTAATAACAGATGAGAGTTTCTTGCAGGCAGTTGTGTTTTCTAGAGGACTGTCCCTCTTTTGTCTCCCCTTCTTTTATACTTACACATAAAATGAATTTTCTTTAAAGCATGAAAATAAAAGGACTTGTACGCGTTGTTATGCATCGCACCAATTTCACAACTGGCCTATTTCAGACTTGTTTGAACTTGTAGATGTTTTAAGAACTGCATTTTATAAGACCTTCAAACCTAGTATTGATATAAAGTAAGGACATTTTTGGTGGCTGTGAATGGGAGAGAAAAGATTCATCATACTTTTCTGTGATACAGCTCAGCACCACCTGCTACACATAAACAGTACTTACGAAATTATTCAGATTATGGATTTTTCCACTCCACAGTACTTTTAACATATTAATCTAGGTAGCTTGTCAGACTAAAGGTCTGTGAAGTGCTCTGATATTATCACTCAGTTTTCCAGTGAAACCAATATATCACACATCTGTGACAAAAATACCTATATATTTAGGTCATTATTGCACATTTATTACATAATGAGTTCTTCCTAAACATCTCAGAAGTGATGTCGATTTTTATGTCCAGAGGACACTGTTAGTGGCAATGTCACTGATGACAGTGAAGATACTTCCCAATATAGACTGTGAGATAGAAAAAGTCTGTAGAGGATAACCATAGAGATGCACTGACACAGGATAATACCTATGGTAACAATCTAGAGAGAAAAAAAGAGAGAAAAAGAAAAATAAGTGAAAAAAACCCACACCACCAAACAATCCACAATAAATTTATATCAGCATACTGTGAGCTTGAGGTTTAATTTTAAATCTTTGAATACTGCTGCAGTTACAAAAGATTTTAACATAAATCTCAAGTCCAGGATTCAGATTCTCACACCTGGGTGTTTTTAAATCAGTAGATAGCCCTGGGCAAGTCACACAACCCTTCTGGCGGTCTCTGTTCTGGGGAATTTCAGACTTGCAATTCACCACCCATGCAGTTTCACAAGCAGAGGTGATGTTTAGATATTCTACTCTTACAACAAACAGAGTGGGGGGAAAAAAAAAGCCTGGAAATACTAGCACAATCATGGAGCTGTGTGGATAGTGATCTATCAGTCTCACTTAGCCAGACCTCTTTTCAGTGCAAGTCTCTTCATCTGTAAAAGATCTGTAAGGCAGTATTTATCAAACACATAAAGGTAACTGCCGTTTCTGAGAAAGCAGAAGTCTAAGCTTATGTACCAAGAATGTTTTAAACACCTGCTTTTTCTTAAGCAAACCAGCATTTATTGATTGTGCATTTCAAAAAGGAAACATAGATAAATTTTTATAATGTAGAAACTGCAGCTGCACACAATGGTTAAATTTGCTCAAATGAAAGAGCAAAGCAACTGTAATCTCCCTTCAGTAAAAGAAAAATCTCAAAATATTGCAAAAGTTTCCTTTGCTGATCCTACACCTAGAGATGCTATCCTGTCCTGACACAGTCACTTCATTAGTAGGTCGAGAGAAGCCTTTTTTTCCTCCCTAGATTTTTTTTTTTTTTAAAGAAACGTGGCATTTCATTTACTATATACTTTTAGTGGAACCTTTTTCTTTCCCTTACATAACCTCTACACAAATAAAAGCTCAATTTCTGAAAATATTTGCACATAAGCGCACAGACGGTTATAACAGTAAAGAAGCAAACTCCAGCCTGGAATGAGGTAGTCAATCACCTGAGAATAGCAGTGCACTTCATCTAAACATGGCAGGCTCCACATACTAGTTCTCTAATTTCCAAAAGGCTTAAGCAACTGAGACACCCAGTGAGTCCGCCTTTGTTTTCAACTTCTTAGAGTTTACAAACCAAACTACATTTTTGGATGGATTTACTAATCTAAGGAATACAGTTTAGCTACAGGTTCCCTGACCTATTTAGCTGCATAAAGCTTTTAAAGTATGAGGTTTAAAAAGCAAACAACAACAACAAAATCCACTGATTTATCTTTCTATTAGCTTTGTTAAAAGAATCCCCACGGTGTTTTTAATTAAAAAACAAACAAGCAAACAATAAAACAAAACACCCCCTCCACATTTTCCTTTGACTTAACAATCCCACCCCCCTGGCCCAAACGTAGAAATGATTACCCTCAGATGATTCAAACCTTCTACGCCTTTGTAAAATATGACTCACATTAGCATCAATGAGAGCTGTGTGACTAAGACTTTTCAAGTTGCTTTGGGGTCATAAGATTAACAGCCTAAGAGCATGAGTTTGCTAACAAACACTGAACATGAAGAACAACTACTATTCAAATTCCATCTCTTTTATCTTGCCTGTACATACCTTTTCTCTTTGATATTCTCTGAATATTATAGAAATGGTTGCAAGACATGGGTGGCACAAAAACCAGAGAATGCAGGCCTGAAAGAGAAGATGAGTATAAGTTACAAAATGATTACATGCCAGCTCAGAAGAAAGAAATGACAGTTAGAGGAACTGCATTTACATTTCTGTCTATTTTATGAACCCATTGTTTAATTTTCGATCAACAGAATGAAAACCACACAATGAAAGGTGGGATTTCTGTTTAAAAAAGCTCTATACGCCTTGTCAAATTAAAACAACTACTTAAAAATGTGATGACAGGGTGCAATTTAATCAAATCAGACACTTCAACATTAACTTTCTTATGGAGGAAAAGAGTTTAGTGCTTCAGTCAACTGCCTGCCACAATTACATTTACAGCAGAAGGGGTCAGTTTCCCTGATGAAACCCGTACTTTGGCAAACGTGATATAGAACTCCCTTTTCAGTGTGCTTCTCTCCACTGTGATGATCTGGTAAAGACCAGCAGCCAGTGACAAAGCGAGGCAAACTCTGAGGCCAATAAGCAGTCCGCTTGCTAAGCCATGGTGGGAATGGTAGCTGTGGTGACTCCTGTCTTCAAACTGCTCCCAAATTAATAAAAAGCTCTGGAAAAGAACAACAGTAGCAAAGTACATTTAGAGTTAACAAGGTTACATTAAACCTCGCTTAATCTTACCATTGTAGATTAAATTATCTGCACAAATGGTCATACTCTGCTCTGCTTGTTGGAAAGCACCATGTTACAGAAAAAACGCCCTAGACTGAACTGCTTTTTGGCACTATTTATCAGGTCAAATGCAACTGGCAGGAAGAAAGTCTCGCTTCTTGCACTTTGTAACTTTTAGAAAGTTTGACAAGTCGAAGTTTCCTCTCATTTGGACAGAAGAAATGTGGCACCTTAGCATAAGATCCAAAATAATCACCTAGTTAAACAGTTGGTCTACTCAGCAGGAAGCCCACTGAAATGATTCCACAGAGCTACAGGGAGGTGTCTCCTTCCACTCAGGATCCACAACCTGTAAAGCTTGTTTCAAAGGCAGGCGACGACTACGCCTTTTCTTTCAAAATCCTAACAGGATTCACTTTTCTTTTTAAAGATGGGGAAGTAAGAGGGTGGTGCTGCTGCCCCTTTTATGCAATAGCCTAAAGGCTCAAGCATTCACCCAGGTTGAACTTGGATTTCCCACAATTCCCTTCTTTGCCTAAAGGATATCCAACTTGCATCTCCCACCTCCTTGGAGAGTGCCCCAACTGCCAGGCTACAAGCTGTTCTTGGGTGGGCCACTCTCCACCCCTTCTATTGAAGCTGTGCCATTATGGGGAAAAGAATTCAACATCAGCTAGGTCAGAAACTGCAAGTGAGCCTGACTCTGCAAACAACCAGCTTGGAAACCTCCTAGGGTCTAGGGAAGGGAGCGTCATGGGTTCCATATGCCGTTTCAACATCTGGACAAATGTTCTAGCCAACAGATAACTACATGAAAGACAGTAATCCTCCTGAACTCGCAGCACTGTATCCATTTGCTGTAGAATCCAATTTTGTAGGTGTATTATGAGATTATTGATAGGTTCTCTAAGGAAAAACAGACTAAGTGCCCAGTTTCTGAATCTTAGTTCGGTAGAAGCCAGGCGCCTACTTGTTGCATTAAAATTGGGTCTTGCTGAAGAATACCTTTTTAAGACTTTGGGAACGTTAACATTATAAATCAGAATACTCATAAAGTTTAGACTCTCCCAGCATCATGTAGCAGCTGAATGGCATTTTAAGATTTGAATATGCACTGGAATCTAGTCCACCTACTGCATACATCTAAGTTGCACTTAGGTTTCAGGTGTCTAATGAAGTAGGTTTCTAAAGAAAGGTAGGCAAATTTGATTTATATGAGTGAGGTAGGTGTGAAGGCCTTCAGAAGCAGACATTGTACGCCTCAATTTAGAAATATAAATTAGTCAGATTCCTTTCTGAACACATTCAAAGTCTCTCTCACTACATTAACTACATAAAGACAATATGGTTACTGACAGTAAACTTAATCTTTTTTTTTTAAATGTGTAATTCACGTGTGCCTTCCAAAGGTGTTGTTGAGTCTCATCAGTCAAGAGACGAGCATTTTTGCTTAGAATATCCTTAGAGAGTACTCTCCCATTTTTACCCTCCCTTACTGAAGCCATGACACAGCAAGCATGACTGCTGTAATTTCAGTCACTCCTCAACTACCTGGATGGAAAATGTAAGGATGGGAGAGGGACAGACACGAAGCATGCACATCTTGAAGATCACTGATTACTAGTAAAGAATCTGACTAACATGCTTCAAATATTCCCACCAAAACGCTCAATTTCTGGGCAACTCCAAGCAAACATCTTCAAATGACCAAATTACTCGACTAAGAATTCTGTCAGGGAGTAAGATTAAAATAAGACAGTGCTTGGTAAAGTTGCATCTACAGCACTAGTTTTGTCACAAAATTGATGAATTCCTATCACAGAAGTTATTTCAGTCCAGACAGAACATGCCCAGGCAACAAATAAAGGTTCTATCTGTTACAAAATCACTGCAGTCTTGTACAGAGCACTTTCCTTTTTGACATTTACACTTGCAAATAGCCAAAGTATTAACTACCCTGGACTGGACATACACCGTTTGAGAAAATTTTAAAAAGCCTCCACCTCTGTATAGAATCTTTCTTACAAAAGCATGCTTCTGGGGAGAAGAAATATAGGCTTATGGAGATGGAACTGTGATACTGCTTTAAGAAGAAACTTCAGGTAGATCCCAGGGATAGCTAACCTCAAAGAACAGAGCTCATGAGGGTCTGAGTTTTTGTTAACCTACACCAATAGTAACAGTAATGAAGGAAGCCACTTTCATGAGAAGATGACAAAGAGCTGCAGTAAAGGAATAATGAGAACAAAGTTCCAATCCACATGAGAAAATAGTGTCTGACAGCAGAGTATGCTCCGGACCAGCCCTTTATAGAGTGTAAACAACACAGGAATTGGTTGATCAAAGACCATGTGTAGCGACAGCAATGTGTAAGATCACAGAAGTCTAGCTTCCTTCGGTTTCACTAGATTATTCCAAAACAAACAGAAGGCATAGGCACTAGAGGCAGAGCTGGAACCATCAGTGCAACACACTGGAAGCTCAGACAAGGTGAAGATGTGTCATTACTCTTACTATGAGCTAGGACTGTTCTCACTCACCAGAAAAAAAGCAGGATCCTACAAAGGAGAACCCTATGCTATGGAGTGTGTCTAGGTTACAATGGATTAGGCAGTCTGTTCTCAATGAAGGAAGAGCTTTCAATACACAAGCATGATCTTGAAGTTGAAAACTCTTTGGCTGGCTATACCAGAGAAATTAAGATAAATAAGCCCTGAAGTCCTTTACCTTGACCACAGAAAGACATACCAGCTCACTTAGCTGCAATATCAGGAACAAGCTGAAAAAACACCTAGACACCAACCTGCTGAAGTGGATATCAGAGACATTATTTTGTTGGCAGTGACTAGAACTATGTTTGAGCTCTTAGAAGAAATTAGGGGGTAATCCTAATTTTTATCCAAAAAACCAACTCTGCTTAGGCTGTAGACAGAAGAACTGGATGAGCTAGGCAGCTGAAGAGCTGACGCACACTAATTATATCCATCCTTAAAGACACAACTGCTTCTTCACAAAGTAAAGGAGAATGACCATCTCCTTGTTTACATAATACACTGTTCAAAATGCCTGACTTCATCTGCACAAACTTCTGACCTGTCTTGGTTCACAGTGGGCACCAACTGGTCTTCTCCTTCAAATGCCAGAAGAATGTTTGCCATGGACATCATCCTGATGTTCTAGACATACAAGTTGAACCTCTACATCCATACAACGAAGAACCAGACATTCTTTTGTCATGAGGAAACAATTACGGTAGAACCCCTCCTCCCCTTCACTGTACCAACACTGACTTTATGGCAAGCCAAGATAACATATCAATCTCCAGTAAAGGCAGTTTCTCATGGGACAGATCATCCCTGAGAGGCAGGGGAAGTGGGAAGCAAAAGGGAAATTAAGGGTAGCAGCAAGGCAAAGTGGATTAACTAGCTGCTTCTAATCATATCTAGTTCTTGGTATCTGATGTCATGCAATGCCAGTACAGTAAAAAATGGTTTAGATCTAATGTCAGAGGCAGAGCTCATTCTGAGCACACCTCTGGGGTCTACCTAAGAACCCCTGTAAAGTGTGATGTCTAATGCAGTAAGATTCAATGACATTTTGGTTAGGTTTAAAGGGATCAGCTGTCTTTCTAGAATCACTGCGCCCACTCCGATTAGCCCTGAAAGCTGAAAATGCTCAGGTCTACGTGATGGGAAAGGCCTGCCACCAATAAAGTTTTGAACAAGGTTTGTGTCTCAGCAGCAGAGAGAGGAATCTTTAATGAATACAGAGCTGCCTGGGAATCTTTTGTTCTGAGGCTGAAATAAAGAACAAGTTAAGGCAAAGGGAGATGCTGAATGGCAGACTTGTCACTCCTTTGACATGCTACCTCTTTGCAGCCGCAAAGACCACAAGACATTTGCTGACTAGGAGCCTGTGTCCATCCTAAACTGATGATAACCTGTAAACACAGCCTGGAAAATTGCTGGCGTTTCTAAAAGAACAAAAAGAAAAATATCCATAACATTCATATAAAGAGAAAAAAAAAAAAGCTGAAAATTTGCTGAGTAATTTGAACTAGAAGCAGGCAAACAAGGTCAGATAGTTTGCCAGTCAAAACTCCAGTTAAGTTGAAGAATAACATGTTTTCCCAGGCTGTCCACTTGCTTGACTTCCCTGAAGATGAGATGAGGACAGGTAGTGTAGAATGTCAATAAAACTAACATGGTTGAATGTCTATCTACTGTGTTAGGGTAACACATGTGGTTTCCAGCACCCTCCACAGCAAGTCCTCAGAACATCTCTGATTATCCATGCAAGTTGGTCCAATGTCTGGCATAGGAAGAAGCTGGCCCTCCCATAAGAATCTCTGGGAAACAGCAGGACAGAAAGGAATCATTAAAAGTGCTCATTGATTGCCCTGTTACAGCAGGTCCAAAACACATGTCAATCTAGACAGACTGGTGAACAACAGACTAATCCAGAGAATGAAGTCTTGAGCTCACCACCTTTGATAGAGGAGATATGGTCTGGATCCTGCTGCTCTGAGCTCAACAGCTACACTCTGTATTAAGTAGAAGAAATCTGGCAGAAGGTATATTTTATATGTACTGAACCATGAGATGGAAAACATCCTTGCCAAAGGGGCAAGGATACTCTTGGTGTCAGGGAACTTCTGCTGGAGACAGTAGACACTGAGATGGGGGTGCAACACCACTCAGGCAATGACATACTCTGATATCCATATACTGTTTGTCCAAGACTCCTGCTAAACCTGACATTCACAATGGTACCAGAAGGAGAGTTGTAGCAGAGCTGTGCCTTTGTGGTGAAAAGTGAGATAGCCAACTTTGTGCCAATTCTCCAGTGGTGCTCAAAGAGCCAACACAAATGTCCAGTGGACCAGTATTGGAGGAAGCAGCACATATGTATGACACCTGCCCCTATTTTTACCACCAAAAAAAAAAAAAAAAAAATCAAGCTGATGATACTGAGTGTACTTTCCATGTATAATAAAAAGGAAACAACAACAAAAAACTTTCCATTCTCAAGTGACAGAGTACTAACACACTCATATGTATGTACAAGTGGGAAGTCATGAATAAAATTAAACATGTTAGAAGCCTTATTTACTACCAGCGTGTAAAATTTCTGATGCTACATAGGTGCCAAAGTAAGGTGGAATTAACCTATCTTTAAATTTCAACAGTCCCATTGACCTTAATAGCCCTTGGTTTATATTCTTAATTAGCAAGAAATGTCATCTCCCAGCTTCTCTTAATGTTTTAGCAGTCTACTTATTTAGTTTGGAAGCAGCACTAATTGCAGATGCTACTCAAATGGCACAAAATCTTCAGTATAATCTCTTCCTCATTACTGTCTCCAGTTTCTCCCTGCTCTTCTCTTTCTCAATGGCTTTCATATTCTCTTGTCTTTATGCTGTGATTTAAAAAAATTTGTTTACAAAGGGCATCACCAGGGTTGGATGATCTCCATTACAATTTACTTCTAAGTTACAGGTTTACTCAACTTTCTAATTTACTCTAATGGAAAATATTTGAAGGAAATTATGTGTCAGATCATTTTTATATTTGCAAGACCAATCCTGCACATGAACCTTTCAAGAATTCACTTATATTGATTGAAAAGACCATCAGACATCCTACTTGAGTGGGTCTAGGAGGAGGACACTGAGGATTTCATTTTTTTTTTTGTGACAGAAAGAATTTCTCAGAGCAGCTTTTCTCATCTTTCGTCTAATGCTGCTTGCTGTCACTTCACACAATGTAGTTCACAACCCCTCAGTTGTACTGATTACAACTATTTCTAGGACCACATTGTAAATCAGATTAGTAAAATTACTGTGCTGAAATATCTCTTTTTAAATATCTCTTTTTAAATCTGGTACAGTATAAAGCTACGAACAATTGGCACAACCAGAAGTTTGGAAAACTGTGGGAACTTCTTAAGTGGTTTTACAGCTGAACAAAAACATACTGTGGAGCTACACCTTAAATTGTCAAAGTAAAGAGAAGGTGTTGTTACCTATTAGACATACTGGGTGAACATTATGCTGTGGGTTCTTTTTCTAGTCTTGATACTCCCTCCCTCATAAAATATTGAAATTAGTTGGTTCATGGTTCTGTCATGCTTAATAGCAGTTGTATATTTCAGTATAAGAATGAAAATAAAATACAAACCTGTGTAACAACAACTACTACAGCAATGCCAGTAGATGTTGGAGTGGAATCCCACTGAAGAGGTCTGCCATGAGATTTCTTCATTCTGCCTATTGTCCAGCCCATACACAGACTCAACAATAAATACAGCATTTGTATCTGTGAGACTATGTCACACACTATTGAAAACAAAAGAAAAATAAAGGAAGTCACAATAATTTTTTTTTTTTTTTTCCTAAAGCAGAGAGAAATGTTCTAAATGCCCACAAATGAAAGATGGACATTTATGCCTCTGTCTCATCTTTAGCCATAATTTTGATTACAGCTCAACTAGCTGAGGTTGCTTTGCCACAAAATGTGGATATTTTTGGTAGATGCCCATGACCAAACAGATCACTATCAGCTTTCCTCTAGTTATGCTGCAGTTCTGCAAGAACACAAGCACAGCGCCTTCCTTCCAAATGTCACCCTTCTGCCAAAAAACTCTGGGCTCAGGAGTCCATCTGCATGAATAGACTTATAAAAGCTAAAGAACTAAAATCATATGTATGTTAATCACACTGCAAATATGAAACATGAAGAAATGAACTCCTTTCTTTGCTCTGGAATACTTTTGTTCAGAAATCAAATAGTTGCATTGTACTTTAAATTAATTGCACTTTGTCTTAAGGATGCAGTACCTTGCAATAGAAAGCACATATATTTAGGACAAATTCCACTCTCAGATACTTAAAGGGGAAAACATAATGAATAATCCTAACACAAACTTCATTTGAAGCATCAACTTACCTGTATTTCATTTCATTAAATGCAAACTACTTTTGCCTCATTTTACTGTCTATTTTTTTGTTCTGTTTAGGAACAAGTAACACATACTCCATAAAGTTACATTCTTAATCAGTGTCTCAAACCTGTGTTTGAAGCTGTATCTGAATAAAGAAAACTTCAAGCTAGAATATATTAAAGCCTTTACTTGTTAGCCTTGCTGAAGTACTACTGATAGTAAAAAGAACTGAAGATTTCTTTCTGGGTGACTGCTAGCTTTAGATTCGACAAGGTTTTGACTGAAACTTTTCTAACAATTTTTAAGTTGGTGTGTGGAATTGAGAGCAAACTGTCTCATTGTACTGGCACTGCAGAGATGTACAAGGAAAATTGATTCTTATATTATGTAAATTTCAAATTTGGTTCAGAAACTAGTGACTGGGCACTACACACAACACTTCCTTTTTCACTTGATCTATATTTTAGTTCAATTAAATTTGTTCCTTATTTGTAATTTCCACTCACACTATCAGGTACAAGAAAAATATTTCTATGTCACAAAAGCAAACTTCTATTTTTAAACAGCTGGACGGTATTACAAAAGATAAATGTACTTCCACATTTACTAAATATATTGGCACAGAAAATATTGTCACTGTACAGAGATTAATAAGTACACAAAGGAAGTGTGTCAAATGAAGATCAGCTACAATATTTCCCTAACACTCAGCAATACCAAAAAAATATGGATATAAACCAGACTTCAACATGTTATTCCTGGGACATATTTTGTATTCTCACAGTTCATAAGATTAAGCACTTCTTAATGTATTCTGACACCTTTAAAAAATGTCAAGAACTTTTACTAAATACAAACTTGCCCCATTTGTTAATAGAATGAGCTGGCACTGATATGGGGCAAAATGACCTTGGAATTATTTTAGAACACTAGCACTTGCTAGAAAAAAATGTTTTGTGAACTCAAGGCACGCCAAACCAGTGTCACAAATCCAAACTAGAGGAATGACTGAAAAAACCTGGATGTTCTAGAGAGTATTTTATCTTCTGTCACTCCTTAAGATAACCTGCTCTATATAGCCAGACATCGTCTCTCAATCACATCCTGGATACAGATATTGCCCTGCTTCAGTGTGTCAACAACTCAAATGGGTTACCAGACAAAATGGTATAAGACAAAAATTCAGCACCAGCTTTAATGTGTAATATCTCATACACCTTGCCAGAAAGCAAGAAGGTTGAGAGAAATTCCTAAAATTACAATAATCCCGCAATATCCAGGGTCAGTGTAAATTCACATGCTACTGAGCTGATAACACATTTGTCTGATGTCATCATAACTCATACTTTTTTGGCTGTTCAGACATAATATTCTTTCACTTTTCGCATTTCAATCTTATCAAAAGTTAAAAGATCACTATATGCAATGCTTTTGAGGGCCAACATTATTTGTGTAATTTGTGCAACTAACTAGGTGATAACTTAGACCAAGGGTCAGGTCTTCATACAGGGTAAAGACTGAGTGATGGTAGGAAAAGAATAATTGCTTGGGATATTATCTGAATAGGTTTCTAAAAAGAAATTCTGGCCCTATTGAAGTCAAAAGAAATTCTACAATTAGCTTTTAACTCAGATTTCTGTTCTGATATAGGAAAAATGGCAGCACCTTCCTTTTTCAAACTATATTACTTGCTGTCAGCCATTCTTCAGCACTGTAACTGACACTGAAGCTTTTCGCATTTCTATTACTTCTGCTCTTTTACTGCTTCAGGAACCATGAATCTTAAAAACAGTAGGAAAACTCCCTTAACTGAATTTCTTAAATTCAGTTATTGATTTAAAAAAAATAATTCTTAATAAACTTTGCTCTAAGCAAATAAAAGCAGGCTCTCCACTATAATGCATATACACACATAAAATCTAACATGCAGCTCTCAAATTCTGGCTATGTAGTTAATGCTGGGTTTCTCGCTGTGGAGGAGTTATGACTACCTCCAGATTTTCTATTTATTTTCATTTCAGGAGATGAAAGTTTAATAACACAGTTGCTGGAGATGCTGCAAGGAGCTGCTAACTCAAATGGTTAAAACAAGAAAGAGGCAATTACTGTGGTGCCAAGTGCCATCAAGAGGCTGTTAATTCCAACTGCAGGCTTCTAAATGAAATCTAGGAAGGGAAATACCTTTCTACATAGGCTGTTACTCTCCAATGCTATCTCACTACTACAGTACTACTTTCTTGGGGTGTTCCAAGCCAATCAAAGGCAATGTATTTACTTAGAAAAGAACGCTGCAATGCTTCAAATGTTAACTACAGAAAAAAACCCCATCAACAACGTTTAACCCTGAAGAAGCCAGCAGTAGTAAATTAGTGCATTTTCGGAAGGGATGTTATAGGAATTTAGTTCCAGTGAGAACTCAGAATATCTATACAGAGTGCAGAAAAGTACTTCGTTAATACCAGTTCCTTACATAAGCATTTTTGCATCGCTCATAGCACTCGTGCTGTAAAACACGTACTTTTTCACTATAATCAATGTTAAATTTGCTAGTGAAATGTCACACTTGGTTGAATGTGACTGAGTTTCCTAAAAAGCTTTGCTACTCTAGATCATGTGAACTCTGCAAAACCCTTCAATGTATTGAAACATGTAGTCACGTGATAGGCACATATCACCTTAAAAAATCCTGAACAATATCACAACTGTATAACTTTAAATACAGTTATTATAAACATAAGGAATAAAACCTGTTTTTCAGAAGAGCAACTTTAGGTAATTTATATTAAAAAACCAGTGATATAGTCCAAGATCATAATACAGTCCAACAACAGATTTGCTAACGTATTATACATATTGATGTGTAGGAATATGTAAGAAAGAAGACAGGCATACTCACGTTCTGCCAGAGCTCCCATAAAAGGTGCTCCTATTCCATCTTTAGAATAACTGAAAAAAGAATAAAAAGTTGATATTTTTAAGTGATTGAGCCTTAAATTTGTGTTCTCTCTTAAAAGTACATTTAGGCAATGATGTAGTTCTAAAAAGTCAGTCCTATGTTTTGTCACAATCGTCACAGGAAATATCACGTACTGATCTTTACAACACATTGTTCTCCAAGTCTTCAGACTGAAAGCAAAAATAAGCAAAGATACCTTGAGAAGTGCAGGTAGTTGGCAAAAGCTGAACCAGCCTGCAAGAGTAACGCAATTGTCAACACCTTTAACACAGTATGCATAGGTCCACGCTTCTTAATTGTTTGCCATAGGGACTGTGCATATATGCAAGCAGTCACAAAGTATGCTAGGACAAGCAGGAAAAAGAATTCATGTAATCCTGTGAAAAAAAGAAATACAGCTTAGGTTTTATAAAGAAACATTGCTACTAGCAGTAAGTAACCAAAACAAAATATGGTTTTTATATAATCACTGGAAATTACATAGCAACTGTCACCCAAAAGTGGTAGTACGGACAAAATGAGTAACCCCTAACCTATTTTGCCCAAGAAAGTCAGTGATTTTTTTCAGAGAGGTGATTCTTACTTGATCTCACAGAGTATTTTTCATTCAACAGTACCTCTTCTGAGCGTAGGAGAGATTCTATTCAAACGCAAATAGCTTTGTAGCAATTACTGAAACAGTATAAAGTGGCATACAGTTTCTTGATATACAGAAAATAATTGTAGCCTATTTGACGAGTCAGAAACATATTTATTAAAGGATTCGTTTTTATATATTTTTTTCCTTCAGTTTTTAAAGGCACAATCTGAGATGAGAGAAAGCCAGAACAGACATCTGTTGCATGTACTTAACCACTGGGTGTCACTCTTCCTCCACATAAAGTAGTCAAAGCAACACAACTGACCAAGACAAAACTTTCAGAAAAATAGAAAGGAAAACAGCACAGAGAACAATAACAAGTTCACAGAGTGGATTCTTTCTTCACCAATCTGAAAAAATGCCCCAATTTTTTGATATTATTTACAAAAGAGAAGTCCTCTATTTTTCAGTCTGGCAGTAGTCTGGAAAATGCCTCACGGAATCACAATCCTAGAAATTTTTTCTATTGTCTGGAAGCCTTGGAATATGAGCTCCCAAAGTGTCAAAGCCAGTGACATATAAGCAAAAATGGGTAAACAGAAATTTCTCACAGAAAACTTAGGTTTTTCTTCTCCAACCTTCCTTGAAACTAAGTGGTGCCCACAGAATCAGATTCTAAACAATCTTTTTTCTTCTAGCAACAAACCAAGTCTACTAAAAAACTCAGTCAGCTCCACCCAGAGATTCGAAACAGAGCAATTATACACATTTCAATATCTAAGTTAAAAACATTAGAACTTGATGAATTCCAAAGATTTGCTAGTACTATAATTTCTATGGCTAAAACTGGACATACAATGAAATGAGAGGACAAGAGCATAAAGTAATAAAGACTCAGAAAACAAAAATTTCAGGGCCACTCTGCTTCTCTTGTATACCTATAAAAAAAGCATGATTTATGACTTACAAAAATATGCATTTTAGATCAAATCTCTTCTTCTTTCTTTCACTCTTCATTTTTCTGCTTCAAAAGAAACCCACTGAAGTTGGCAAGGATTCTGTAGATAAATTATTTCTCACTGTGACGAGTGGGTACACATGGAAAACTCTCTAGGAAAATTAACTAGCTTTAATAAACACTAACCATTTAGGATAGAAAGCTCCTTCCAACCAAAGATAGACTGTGGATGATTGGCATGAGACCAAATGGATTTAAGAGAAAGTTGCATTGAAATACAACTATAAAAAAACAGAAGGGTAATTTTCAACCTGTCTTTTTTAAGTTTCCTGACCTTCAAGTAACCTAGAGTTAACAGAGAAAATAAAATATATGTACCTAGGTTGAAATACCTAACTTCAAAGATCTTCAAAACGCTGTCTACCTGGCCAGCTGCCCTTAGAAATCCTACCTTTCACTGGTACCATGTCTTCAATTAAGAAAAACCCCGACCATATAAAATGACAAAAGGTTACTTGCTAAGGATCAGAAACAAGGTCTCCTCCTCTCTCAAGGCAAACACGTTAATTATAAGGTTACAGCCTCAAGTTCTCTCCTGTACTTTCCTTATAATCAATTGCATTTTGAGATCTTGTGTCAGGCCACAACTTTAGCAACTAATGTGAAGGGTGACCTAACTAGAAGCATCTGGAACTATGTAGTTTTTAGCTGCCCTAGTGAGAAAACCAAGAAATGAAGTTGGATCTTTTCTTTGATGCCCTAATGTTCCATGCTGCACATCTCTATGGAAAACGACAAAAATTATTCCCCAAAGATGTATTTAAAAAAAAAAATAGAGAGAGAAAAGAAATCCTCATCAGTTCTTTGAAAGCAGACATAGGCATGTAACTTCAGGATTTATGGCAGCATTTCAGGTTTTAATTCTGAATAAACAGGTGCTCCTCTGCAACCATGGAAGACATGGCATGTAAAGCTTATCCCATTTCCTACTTGTTATCTTTAAATATGTGCATCCAAAACATTTATACACCTCCTTGCGTAGCATGGAAGTTGTGCAGGTTTCTGCTTCCAAGTGCTCAGAGTCTTCCTACAAAATTAATACAGAGCTGAGATACCTCTCTAGGAAGCCTGCACACAACTTTTAAGGGCCACATGATTTGGGTTGCTTTCCCTCATAATTTAGCAAAAGAGTATTACTACTTCTCTTTGAAAATAAGTAAATTAACCTAGCTTTCACTTCTGGATACAAAATTCACCAAATAAAAACTGCCAACTAAGTCTGGGGCACAATTAAGAAGTTAAAGAGACAGGCAGGTGAACTTACAAGCCTTGAGAAACAGATGATTAACAGCGCTACTTTGTTACAGATTCTGCTAAATGTTTCAGTGAACATTCCCTTCCCTTCAAAAAGGGACCTGCTTTTGCTCCCTCTTCATCTCCTTGAGACCAAGAATGACAGCAGGGCACACGATTCTGAGCATAGCAATTAGGCTTATTCTGGGTATATGTAGGTTAAACCTGTAGATGAAGGCAGACTAAGCCTGTTAGGCTCTTTCCTTACAACAGATCAAGGTTAGTGACATGTTGATGAGGCCTTCCAGAGCTGTGAAGCTAAGCACTGCAAGGTTGGTTTGGATTGCGCAAAGCATACAATTTTATGTAGATATTTATTCAGCTGCTGTCTTGAGTCACTTCTGCAAGTTTTTCTTTGCAGGTTTAAAGACTTAAAATTGCATTTCTTAAATAAAATCAGGACTGACAAATATCTCATCTAATCTGTGGTTTATGTCTAAAATACTTAGAAACACCTAAACATTGAACCAAATTTGTATTGGTGAAATGTTATATACTGCATGTACTCGTGTTGCAAGAACTCAAATTTTATACAGCTTAGGAGTTTCATGAATTAAATAAGCAAATTCATTAAAATCAGGGATTAAATTCACATTCAAGCGGAAGCTTATAATTTCAACAGGGAAAAAACACCTATTAACAAAGATATCAACACTTTTTTTTCATTGTACTCATCTATGCTTCCAGTTAGGCAAGTTTTGGAAAGTCAGTCTAGAGAAAGGGTTTTCTTGGAATGCCAGAAAATGAATTACAATTTACTCTCTATGAGAAAGTAGAATCTGAAATATAAGAGACTCTGCTATCTATTTCCCAGTGCCACACTTTTCCAAGCATAGTAAGTACTGATTTGTTTGGGTGATCAGATCCTTAACTTACAAATCTAATTTTAAGAAAAAAAATCTTACCAGATTCCCCTGCGCTAAAGTGATCTAATGGATTCCCTTCTGCATCTGGGTTTAGTAAGACCATTTCAAACTGAATATCCTCGGATTCAGAATAATTCTCCTCGCAGGTAAACTTGTCTACATAAAACACATACCATGTTTCCGGATAAGGAATCTGGGACACTGTCAGATTTTGTTCTGTGTGGTTCACAGTCACTTTGGAAGAAAAAGAAACAAACAAACAAACAAACAAAGGAGTAAATACTCAATTAGTTTGTTATCAGAAAATTCATCTCTGGCTGAAGATAAAATTTAAATCCACAACACAATATACAGGTTATAAGCTACATACAGTACAAAACAGCCTTTGTTTTGAAAGCTAGCCATAACGCCAGAGGCTAGACACTTCCATCCTTGCCTTCTGTTTCAAATAGGTGAAGGCAAGGGAAGGTGAGGAGATGTGCCGCATTCCCGCTCTCAGCTTTTGGGTTTGCTGGGAGGGCTGCCTTCTGCCAGAAGCCAGTACCTTTAAACTGTGTCTTCTATGCTTAGTACATTCCCATCCTTTAGTACCGTATTGATGACAACAGATGTTTTGTATTAGCCAACAGATACTTCTGCAGTATGAAAATACCTTTTGAAATTTATTCTGCTCCGTTTTCAAAGACATTTAGAGCCCTGAGCAGGGACACCCACATGCAAGATGGATAAAAAAATAGAGTGCATGCTTTCTAAGTGCAACTTAATATATTTTACAGCATCTTCCTCAGACTGTAATAGCCTGAATTTCATTGATAGCTAAGGGCGGAGAACATTGTCTAATAAAATTGCAAATTTCAAATCAGTTTACCTTTAAAACTGACTGTGTAAGAGACTGAAGGTTCATTTACTCACTGATCTTACCACCATTTTTCCTAAAAGCAACTGCTAACCAAGCACAACCTCTCCAAAACAAACATTTGCTGCAAATGCAATCTGTGGCTCTGTATGTTTGGGTGAAGCTGCAAGAACAGTAAATACTGTTACACTGATCACTGAAGTTGAGTGCTAATTAGCTCAACTATAAATGAAAGCCACATCTGTAGAAGAAATAATAATATAATGACTGGACTGTAGATTAATTCACCCTAATAGTTTAAGATGACAATGGCTAAGGATGAGGAAAGAGAAAAAAATATTTTAAGTTCTACATAACAAGTTATTTCTGGTTTTGTTTATGCAAAGACATTTCTAAATTAAAAAGCTGCAAACATAAATACAAAACAAACTTTAAAAATGTCTTTATCCTTAGATATTTTGTAGACAAAATTTGGAACCAACTTCTAAGTTGAAGCCTACCTGTGAAAAACATTTATGTAATTTAAATAAACTTGTTTCAATTTAAATAAGTTATTTGCTCTGAAGGCAGGATCCAGGAAAAAACATATGGTATGTTTCTCTGCAGCATTTGTCATGAAGTACAAATACAGGCAACGCACAAATCAGAAAAAGCAAGTGTTCTAACACAGGCAATGTGTCTGGTGTAGCTAATGGTAAGTGTGCATTCCAATCTGGAGCTACATATCTTATCAAATAAACACAAAGTGAAACAGCTCCTTTCAAAAAAAACCCTGCAATCTTTTAAAAACACAGTTTTAGGATTTCATATGGTGCTTCACCTAAACAAAAGGCAAACTCCAGCTGATAGAGGTAGAGTTACTCTCCATCTGTACTTTCAGCTGAGTTCTGGCACAGCGTTATAAGCATCAAGACTATGGATCACACAAGTGCATTTAATCAGTTTTCCATCAAATCTGCAAGGTAACTCACAGGAAACGAAGCAAGATAAATAAAGAGGTAATTGATTTTGCCCAAGATCAGCAAACAGATCCAACTCACCCTAAACACAGTAGAAAACACCAAGTACACTGCTGGGGCACACAGGACTGACAGACCAACTGCTAGACAGGTCATGTTCAGCCCAGATCAAGTGTAAGAGAACTACATCCCTACAAGTGACATCTGTATAAGATTTCAGTATGACAATGTTCCAGGAGATTTGTTACTAGGATTATTTGTTACTCTAGGATTTGTTACTCTAGGATTCTGACTGCACATAGGAAGTGATTTAAAAAAGCTGTGTTCCCTTGAGATATATTTGAATGAAGTTTTTAATATAAATCTAAATTTTTAAAAGAAAATCTATGCTTTATGTAGGTTCTGTAATATTAAGATCAATAAATGGTGCAAAAAAGATTATTTCAGTATGTTTGTCTTCCAATTACATGATTGAATGCTTTAATGTTTTACTGTTCTTTCAAATTTAGATGGATACTCAAGCTTTATCCTGTTGATACTGTATTAAAAATTTTCTAGCACATTTTGTACATCAAAGTGTGACAGGTTTGTGCTATCAGGAAAATTACAATATCCTTTTCTTTTTGTTTTTTTACCTTTAAAAATGCCATTTTCAAGGAATTGGAGAACAAGAGCCTCCTGACAAATAAGAAGTGTTCCTCCATAAACAAAAGACAAAAAGATAACCTGTATATTCTGTACTAGTATAGTTATGAGCTCAAATATTAAAAACATTTGACTTGGAGATTCAGTGATGAATATCAAATTACAAAATTAAAGCGTGAAAGAACATTAAATTATAATGCAAGCAAGTTATAAAGTAAGGCACCATACTCAAGATTAATTTTTGCAGATGACCTTACAGACATGAGGGAAAAAACAAACAAACAAAAAAACAAACCAAAACCCCCCACAACAAAACAAACAAAAAACAATTCCAAAAGAAGCTAATGATTATGAGGTGATGAAAGAAAAATAAAACCACCACAGCAGAGAAAAAAGGTTTTCAGATACAAAACTACCCTTTTACTGTGTACTTGGGCTACACACTCTCACCTTACAAACATTCACTTCAGAAGTTTAGAGGTAACCGCAGCAGACTGCATGAGTTTGCATCTAATTTTTTTCATTGCACTGCGATAAAAGTCACCATTCAAACTGTACATTTGACTGTTTCAAACACTTACATTCTCTAAGTTCTTCAGTTTCATCTTACAATGGTATTATTTGTAAATTCTTTCATATACTCAGTATAAGCTTTTTTATGGAAAAGTTTAGATTAAAAAAAAAGAAAGAAAAATTAGACTTTTACTCGAAGCAGAGTTCAAGAAAATCTCTGTACTGAATGAGTAAATGAATACTTCACCCAAAAGTGTACCATTTCTGAGCTGTGCACAAGTGAGTGCATGAGACTAGAACAGGTCATAAAGTTTGGCTGTTTGCATTGAAGTCATCATTTGTCAAGGGTTGTTTGTTTTCCAGCAGTGTGCTAAACGGTAACTTGCAAACAAAGTCTTGTAAAGTGATGCAAACAAAGCAATTACATTTCCTTGTAATAATTTTTAATTACAAAAGGCCAAAGTTCTGCTTTCGCTTAAGTTGATGCAAAGTCCAAATTCACTGAAATAAATATTCTAAGCATACAGATAACAGAGGTCTAAATACACAGATAACAATTTGTAAAGGAAAAAAAGTAGTAACTCACTTGTCAGCTGAGCTTTAGAGAACTTCTCTGTACAGCTGTGATCTTGGATACTGTTCTGCAGCTTCTGCCATTCCTGTGCTTGAAACAGGTGAAGTCTAGCTTCTTTTGCCAGGGCCACTGCTATGTTCTTGATTCTGACACACAGAACAGCATGGTCACCTTGATATTTAAAAAATAAAATCAACTATTCTGCCTTGATGTCAGTTACAAACAAAAAGCTAGCATGGCATAGATATTTTTACAAGTAGCAGTGCCAGAGCTTCACTTTAAAACTTTTACCACTACTTTCTATAAATCTTTACAGTCTTTCAGAAACAATTTTCTATACAACTCCTTAACACAATAGTGCATGATAGCACCTAAACAAACCTTCACCCTAACCCATATGTCATTAACCTTCTTTACTACAAACAGCCTTGCCTTGCCACCCTCCTCTTTTTTTTTTTTTTTAAAGAAATAGACTTCCAAATAGTCTTTTTTTCCTTCCTCCCACCCAAAATTTTATTTTTTCAACTTCAGATAAAGACAGTGCCTCAATCAGTCACAATAGCTAGTTAAAAGCCTAGTATTTTGTGACCTTTGCAGCATGATTATGAGCATCATAGGGTAGCTCTTGAGTCTAATAACAGAAAAACTTATGTAAATGGACATTCATGTTACGGACTCATTAGAGCCAAAATACTTAAGTACAGAAGACACAATTCAAATTGATACAATGAAAATCAAACTTCAAAAGTGTTCTCCAATGTGTCAGTCTACTTATAGGCTGCATCTTGACATAGAAAAATATTTTAGCCATTCTATAACCAGTTCATTTGACACAATTTATCTTGTGTGGGTAATTCTACAGACCTCAAACTTATTTTGATAAATTATTTCATTACGTATTGCCATAGACTTCTTTAATGTAACAGTATCCTACACTAAAAGGCAGGATTTAATGAAGAATAAAAATCAATCAGTACTGCAAGAGTACAAATTCATTCAAATTTAAGCAAGATTTGTACATTTTTTAAACTGTCAGAGTAATCTTCTTTCCCACCTAACCTGGCACCAGCTGGATGTGAGTCAATAGACTACTACCAGCTTTGAATAAGGCTTTGCCAGGAAGGTTTTGCTGTTCAGCGCCAGCTGAAAGACAGCGTTCCTGCAACAAAACCTCAAAAAAGGTGATCTCCTGGGATCTGTAAAATCTAAGTTTAGATCTGGGATCTGTTTACCTAAGTTGCTAATTAAAGATTTTGAAAAATTA
Source organism: Streptopelia decaocto (assembly GCF_964273445.1). Lineage (NCBI taxonomy): Eukaryota > Metazoa > Chordata > Aves > Columbiformes > Columbidae > Streptopelia > Streptopelia decaocto. The sequence goes on from NC_138663.1 coordinate 158,773,238, forward strand.
ACTGAAGGTTCTAAAAAAAAAGCCTATATGGCTTCACTAAGACCCATAATACATATAGCTGTGGGTATTAATACAGAAAGAGGAATATTTTTAAAGAAATATGCAACATCAACTTGCAGAATAAATTATATCTGAACACCTAAACCACTCTTCTTAAATCTTAACAGTCTTTCCTCAGATTTCACTAGTTCATTTTCTTCCTTTACATCTATTTAGAGCACTTCTACAATTATTTTCTAGGACAGCGATAATTAACTGCTTTCAAGTCACTCCACAAAGCTATCTTCACTCTATCAAACACTGAAAAGTCACATTCCAGCTTTTCTTGGCTTATACCACATTGTCCTTCATCCCATAAGTTGTTATTTTTTTTCTTGCAAACATTTTTGTTTTCTTCTCACACTACTCCTCCAGTCTGGGAGGAAGCCTGTTTGTTATCTTCATAGTTGTTTTTTGAAGTATTACGTAGAACTCTTCTGCCTGAAGCTAACTAATAAAAAATAACTGTCTCAGCTACCGAAATGCTGAACATGTAGGGAAAGCATGCTGACTAGCACAGCCTTGTTGTATAATAGCGCTCGCTACGCCTGCATATATACCTTTTTGCAAAGTAAAACTTCTGTAGCAAGGAGAGTAATTTCCAACATGTATTTCTGCAGAGGCCATTCTAACAGGATTCTAGTCCACTGCAAGGGCTCTTAGCTAACATTATGAAGGAATTAATAAGACAGAAAAGAAAAGCCGTTGAGAATAATCAGGTGAACAATTTTATTCTGATGCCCGGTGACACTAACACCCATATGAAGCACCGTTCTCATTCCGAAGAGTTCCAGGAGGGAGGGAGAGGCGCATGTGAAAGTTAAAACGCCCCGGCTCGCCTAGATCCTCCCGCCACGCCAGGCCGTGGGACGCGGAGGACAGCACAACGCTGACCACCCACAAGAGCACTGTGCCATTCTGCGACAAATACTGTTTATGTAGCACGACGGGCTGCTGCCAATTTCTCTCCCCACTGCCTTGCCGCAGCCCCGCTTCTGGCCGAGCTTCCCACCGCCGTCCCAGGCTACCCGCCGCCCGCCCAGCGGACCAGCCCTGTCGCACGTCCCGGCGGAGGGCGGGCAGCCGGGCTGACCCCGCCGCCACCGCCGCCGCTCCCCTCAGGCCGCCGCCCTAACGGCTCCCCGCCGCGCGCCGCCCTGACGCGCCCCAACGGTTCGTCGCTCTCCCGCCCCGTTTCAGGACGGCGGACAGGGACGACGCGGCCGCTCGCTCCCCCCGACTTCCCTTCTACTCCCCTCCCTCAGGCACTCACCGTGGAATTGGAACCGCGCCACGGGCCGCCACGGCTCCAGCCGGGCGGCGGCGCTGGCGAAGCCGCCCCGCAGCGTCTTGCCCCCGGCGCCCCACCAGCCGGCGGCGCACAGCAACCACAACAGCCGCCACCGCATCCCCAGGGCCCGCCGGCGGCAGCGGCCGCCGTTACCCGACCCACCCCCCCCCGCCTCCGCTGCTCGCGCCGCCGCGTCACGTGATCCCCCCTCCCGCCACCCCTCCAGGTTACAACCGGGCGCGGGACAGGGGAGAAGGAGAACCAATGGGAGCCGCGCGCGAGGGAGCGTGCCCCACCCTGGGGGCGGGGCAGACGCGGCCGGCCCCTCCCCTGCCACTGTGCCCTGCGGGTCTGCGCTTCTACAGCTGCGACGTGTCCGTTGCTGGGTTCGGCCGTAAATTGAGACACACACCCCCCCCCCCCTCCAGCGTCGTAAAGGGAGACGAGTCACCGTTGTAGGCGGAGAGTTGGGTTTTGTGCACGACATAGCCGGAGTTGCTGCTCGCCTCAGAGGCAGCTAGCTCCGTTGTTCGGGAATGTGGAGAAGGGTTTCTTTTTTTTCTTTCTCCATCCCTTCTTCCTTCCACGCCAGCTCTTGCAGTGACCGCCGCCCTGCCCGAGAAACCTGCCGGGGAACTACAGCTTCCGCGCCCTGTTGCGCATGCGGTTTCGTGAGGTCGCGGCGCACGGCAGCTGAGGCGTGAGGGCCGTCGCCGTAAAGCGCGGGCGATGTCGGAGGCGGCGGGTGCGGTGGGGTTGCCCGTGTTCGAGAAGCGGCTGCTGGTGACAGGCGGCGCGGGGTTCATGTGAGTGGCGGCTACTGGGTCAGGCCGAGGCCGTAGGCCTCCTCCTTGGGGATGCGGGGGCTGTCAGGCCGGGGCGGGAGGGGTGCCGCAGCTCTGGGTCCTGTCCTGGGGCGGTTCAGTGGCGCCGCTGGCTCGGGCCGCCTTCGTGGAGGCCACGGTGGGCGCAGCCGTTTTTCAGGCTCGGGTTCTCTTTGGAGGCTGCCTGGGGCTCTTCCGTGTGTCGGAGTTTGCGGCGGTAAGCGCTGGGGAGCGAGCTGGGCCGCTGCCTGGCTGCCCTCCGCGCGGGGCCGGCGAGACGGTGCTGGGTGCGGGGACCTCGCAGCGCTGATGGCGGGGGTCGGTGCTGAGCCTCAGCCGGGGTGGGGGGTGACTGTGCTTTGAGCCGACAGCTGTTTGTTATCTCCACTCCCCACAGCTGTGGGCTCTTAAGAAAGTTCAGGTCTATCTTAAGCTCGTCAGCGTGCTTGGGGGTTGAAGCTGTGAGAGGACTGGATTTCTGTGTGTACCCTCAGCTTGGAGGGCTGGAGATGTGAATAAGCCCAGCAAAACCTGACCTCTCAGAGTGAGCTTCTTGTACTCAAAACTGTAGCAAAGAGAAATGCCACCTGGCACTCGGGCTGTCAGTCTCTTCTTACACCTAGCAGCAGTGTTGGAGAGTTGAATGTTTGAGAGTCAGTATTGTGAGTTAGGAGAGTAGACTGTTTATTTCTCCCTAATACCTAATGTATAAACTTAAAAATATAAAAGTAATTTGGAACAGCAACTGGATGTATCATATAACAGTTTGGGGTGTGTTTAGAGTTTGGGTGTGTGTGGGTTTGTTTTTTTTTTTTTTTTTTGGGTGGCTGTAAGCAGTGCTGCTTTCTTTTGTTATGGCATGAACTTTTAATCTGATTTTTTAGGTTCTTAATAGTATGCGGTTATGGGCATTATCAACAGAATGATGGTGATGTGTTTTAAAATATATCTGTGAATTTCTCTTATCTTGAGTACAGCCTCCTCTTCCCACAAAGCCTTTTGATATTGCTAAACTTAGTTGTAATTTGTCATCTCTTTGCTGCCTTAAAGCTAACTATGTAATTGTAAAATATGTTTTTCTTTTGTCCTGTAGTGCTTCACATGTAGTTGTCTCTCTTGTGAAAAAGTACCCAAACTATTTGATTATAAACCTGGATAAGGTAAGTAGCTTGCTTTCTTTTTTCATATGGAAAACTATTTTAAACTATTTTTGATGCAATTTGTAGAATTTTGAAATTTATATGGATTATTGTTTTTTATTAAATTTTTGCTTGACTATCCATTTGTTCCTATGCAAAAAAAAGTCAACTACTGTTAATGCTTATAGTCCTGTGCACACTACAAATAAATATTTGAAAAAAAAAGGAAGCTTTTGAAGTTCTAAACTTCCATTTAAGAACTTTTGCAGTTAAGATATATTAGTTTTGTGTTTTTAAAGCTTTATCATGTATTCTTGCAAAATAGTTTTTATTTTGAAATAAGTTATTGCTTTGTTCTTAAACTTTCCAGTTTTTAGGTTGTATCTGAGTTATCTTATTTATATACTGTTAGAGGATGTAGGAAGGCAGCTAGGATAGCCAAGGCCTCCTTAGAATTACAGCTGGCGAGAGGGGTCAAGGACAGCAAAAAGAACTTTTTCAAATACACAGCAGATAAAACTAATACCAGAGGCAATGTAGGCCCACTGATGAATGGGGTGGGTGCCCTGGTGGTAGAAGATACAGAGAAGGCAGAATTCCTGAATGCCTTCTTTGTCTCTGTCTACTCTGCCGGAGGCTGTCCTGGGGAGCCCTGTACCCCTGAGACCCTGGATGAAGCCAGGTCAATGGAGGAGTTTGCTTTAGTCGATGAGGACTGGGTTAGGGTGCAATTAAATAGTCTGGACATTCATAAATCCATGGGTCCAGATGGGATGCATCCGCGGGTGCTGAGGGAGCTGGCTGAAGTCATTGCTGGACCGCTCTCCATCATCTTTGCCAAGTCTTGGGAAACGGGAGAGGTGCCCGAGGATTGGAGGAAAGCAAATGTCACTCCAGTCTTCAAAAAGGGCAAGAAGGAGGACCCGGGTAATTATAGACCGGTCAGCCTCACCTCTGTCCCTGGGAAAGTAATGGAACAGCTTGTCCTTGGTGCCATCTCAAGGCATATCAAGGATAAGAGGGTTATTAGGGGCAGTCAGCATGGCTTTACCAAGGGTAGGTCATGCTTGACCAACCTCATAGCCTTTTATGAGAATGTAACAAGGTGGATGGATGATGGCAGAGCGGTGGATGTGGTCTACCTTGGCTTCAGTAAAGTCTTTGACACAGTCTCCCACAGCATCCTCACAGCTAAGTTGAGGAGGTGTGGTCTAGACAATAGAGTAGTGAGGTGGGTTGCAAACTGGCTTAGGGAGAGAAGCCATAGAGTGGTAGTCAATGGTGCGGAGTCTAGTTGGAGGCCAGTATCTAGTGGAGTGCCCCAGGGGTCAGTGCTGGGGCCAATATTATTCAATATATTCATTAACGACTTGGACGAGGGAATTGAGTGTACTATCAGCAAGTTTGCTGATGACACTAAGCTGGGAGGAGTGGCTGACACGCCGGAGGGCTGTGCTGCCATCCAGCGGGACCTGGACAGGCTGGAGAGTTGGGCGGGGAATAACCTAATGAAATTTAACAAGGGCAAGTGTAGAGTCCTGCATCTGGGCAGGAACAACCCCAGGTTCCAGTATAGTTTGGGAGATTACATATTAGAGAGCAGTGTAGGGGAAAGGGACCTGGGGGGCCTGGTGGACAACAGGATGACCATGAGCCAGCACTGTGCCCTTGTGGCCAGGAAGGCCAATGGCATCCTGGGGTGTATTAGAAGGGGGGTGGTTAGTAGATCGAGAGAGGTCCTCCTTCCCCTCTACTCCACCCTGGTGAGACCACATCTGGAATATTGTGTCCAGTTCTGGGCCCCTCAGTTCAAGAAGGACAGGGAACTGCTGGAGAGGGTCCAGCGTAGGGCAACGAAGATGATTAAGGGAGTGGAGCACCTCCCTTATGAAGAAAGGCTGAGGGAGCTGGGTCTCTTTAGTTTGGAGAAGAGGAGACTAAGGGGGGACCTTATTAATGTTTATAAATATATAAAGGGTGAGTGCCATGGGGATGGAGCCAGGCTCTTCTCGGTGGCAAACAATGGTAGGACAAGGGGTAATGGGATCAAGCTGGAACACAAGAGGTTCCACTTAAATTTGAGAAGAAACTTCTTCTCAGTGAGGGTGACAGAGCACTGGAACAGGCTGCCCAGGGAAGTTGTGGAGTCTCCTTCTCTGGAGACATTCAAAACCCGCCTGGACATGTTCCTGTGCGACCTCACCTAGGTGTTCCTGCTCCAGCAGGGGGATTGGACTAGATGATCTTTTGAGGTCCCTTCCAATCCCAAACATACTGTGATACTGTGTTGGTATTTCTCTTTAGCTCGACTACTGTGCAAGCTTGAAGAATCTTGAAACTGTCTCTGAGAAGGAAAACTACAAGTTTATCCAGGTGATAAAGCTTTCTCTTTTAAGAAACTTGAGTTTTTGCTGATTTCTATGCCTTCATATTGAGGTAATGTGGTCTTTAGAGTTCCCCAAACTAGAAGCCACTGCTTTCATTTACCATAAAGCTGAAATTACTTCTATTAATTCATTGTCAAGAATGGGTCAGTGTATGTAACATGTGTGTGACAATCAGATGGATATAACAGCATTTATTTTGTCTGCTTGTCTTCATATTTCACTCATAGAAGACTGAAAGTAGGCAGTATGTTCTGTCACTTACATGAAGTAGTCTTTTGAAAGTTGATATATTTGATTGTATAATAAAGGTAGATAATTGTTAAAAGCCTAGTTATAGAGATGAGTGGTCGTAGGGATGATTGATTCACTTTTGGTAGGTGGTATGGGCAAGACAGACTCAGATTGGGCTCCTTTGTGCTTCTCTGATGCTATCTTAGATTTTGCACTTTCAAACACTTTCACTTGTCATATTCTGTGGTGCGCAACACACTTTTTCCTGTTCTGTTAGCACTAGATATCAGGGTACATTTTTGCTGTCGATGCTGTGTAGTTCATAGTTGTTTTGGAACAGGGTCTTGTTGGAACATTTAATGTATGACTTTTCTTTTTAAAATTTGGCCAATTAAATCAGTTTACTGTTTCCACAGTTTTATCTTAAGACAGGAGGTGGATTTAGAATTATTGTTCAGATAAACATTCTGACTGCAGGGTTTGTATGCTAAGGTTCCTTCCCTCAATGAAAGTCAGTACTGATGCTGGACTTTGTCTAGCTGGGCTGCTCGAGGTTGCAGGACATCAGAGAAATGCATATAGTTTAATTTTCTGAAATAGGAACTTTGGGGCAACTTTGTCACATGGATGTAAGTTAAACATATCTCATGGATTCAGGCAAGGTTGGAATTGGACTGGTCCTCACCTGTTTGACTCCCATGGCTGTTCACATTTTTGTGAAACCGGCTCTCTATTTCAGTAAGTGATTGTCTCTGAGCTGTTGGGCTAAAAGTTGCATGAGGGGAAAGGGGATGTTTACTAAGCACATGTGTGCAATTTCAGCATGCCCAAACTGTCTTTTTCATTGTTTTTCCTAATGTTTTTGATGGTTTCTAGTATGTGATATAAAGTGTATGAATGCTGTAGAAAAGCCTCATTATCTGGATATATATTAACACGGAGTTCTAAAAGGCACCCTGTAAACACCTAGATTCCTATCTGAAGCGGGGGATAGTGACAAGCAATGTAGCTATACTGCATCTGGAATAAAGCTGGCATATGTTCCCTACAAAATTTACACCCGTGTAATACATTCCAACTTTTCAGGGTTTGTGTGTGTTTTTTTTTAAGAAATGTTGATCAGAGCCTATATGTAGCTTGTATGCAGCCAAACAGTTGACACTGATAGGAAAAAATACACTGGAAAAAATGATCAAGCCCTGTAATTAGAATTGTAACACTATTACTGGCATTAGGAGAGAGCAGGAAGGGTAAACACTGTAGCGATGCTGTAGAAAAGAAGCCGATTTTGGAAGGTAGAGAAGTAAAGGTTTAGAAAATTTGTGTAAGGGACTGGAGGAAAGATACAGTTTTATCACAGTTTCTCTTGTTGTTCAGCATAGATGTATAGAGTTTGAGTTTGTTAAAAAAAAAAAGTCAATAATTGTAACCAATTAGTTTAAAATAATGTATAAGTGAAGTATTTACTGGAGTGTTTCAGTTCTGTTCAGGCATGAGAAACAGGAAATTCAGCCCATCTTCCATTTCTGACATATAGTACTACTTTGAGGCTGTTGTTCAGAATTGTTGAGAACTGCTTAAAACGTAGGTGCATTTGAACTATTTTTAATTAGTTGCCTTGCTATTGAAAAATACAGAAGTCTTCTCCCCGAAGGCACCGCTTCTTCTCTGGTACTCTCTTAAGTTGAGCCAACAGATAAATATGAAAAGCTGCTTCTCAGCTTGCATTTACCTTTAAAAGCTGCGGTTGATTCTGGAAGAATGTGTTGTGTGTCGATGCCTGTCTCTTTTCTAAATATATCAATTTAAAAAAATAAAACTATCAGAACAAACAACAAAACCCCAAATCCCTGGAAGACATCCAGCAGTCCGTTTTGACGGAAGTGGCAAATCCACCGTTTGTGATGCCACTAGGTGTCACTGTCCGCTTGCCAGACTCCAGCAACTCTCTTAGTCGCTGGGGGAACTTCTCATTTCAACCTCAGCGTTTAAGCTACACACTCTACTTCTGCTGTGTATATTTTGGGGGCGATGCTGTTTCTAATGCTAAATAGTCATAATAAATCCTGAAATAAGTTTTGTTGAGGCTGTTGCTCAAAATATGTGAACTTTATATCTGGTGTTGTTTTAGACATGGCATCAATAAATTGTCCAAAACTCAGTTGGTAGTGCTTTTTCTATCCTGTGCTTCCTTTGTAATGGTTTGTTCTGTGATGCTTTGTACAAATGAAAGCTTACTATTTTCTGTCAAAAATAATTTAACGATTTTTTTTTTCTGTCTAGGGAGATATTTGTGACCCTGATTTTATAAAACAGCTCTTTGAAACTGAGAAAATAGATATAGTTCTTCATTTTGCAGCCCAAACACATGTAGGTGAGCACTGCTACATGTTTTGATATTATTTGCCGTTACTATATTTGTTTGAAATATATATTTTTTTTCCCTTCATATAAAACAAGGAGACAGTTTGTCTCTACGAACTATGTGATTCAAGATCTGGTGGCATCTTTAACTTAAAAGGGTTCACAGCCTTAATTTAAAAAGTGCTTCATCTGATGTCTGTTTTGATTGTACATAAATAGTAATGCCCTCCCCCCCACTTTTTTTTTTTTTTTTTTGGTACATTACATTTTTAAATTCCATCTAGACACACATGCAACTGACAGTGTACTGGTGAAGTAGTGAAGACAATGGAAAGAGGATTGGTACATAGTCTTAAGTTTTTACTTTGTTGGCACAAAACTTGCAGGAAAAAAACATAGTGTGGAAGCTGAAGGATTCAGCATAGCTCCTTTCAGAATCCTGCCTGGATTCTAGAAACAGACAATGAATTACATTTAAGTCCTGATTTCAGACTACTGCTCTTCATGAACACTGTTAAAGAGAACTATCCCTACCGTATTCCTTTCATCATGAGAAGATATCCTCAAAGAATTCTCCAGGAAAAAAAACTTCTCAAAATTGTCAGATTTAATATGCACAAAGTCCTTAGGCCAGTGGGACATTCTAAGAATTAAAACAGGTGCCAGTTAATTAACAATAATAGGCATATATTTCTCCATCTTAAAACTGTCTTCAAATGATGCTTTTCTTACTGAGCGTGGCCCTTCCTAGTGGAGAGGGGAAGTGGTTATGCTGCCACTTAGTTAGGTAATGCTATTTCAAATGGAACTATTGTTAGCCAACAAACTTTCACTCTATTTCACCCTCTCATTGGGTGCAAGGATTTTGTTTTCAAGTGTAGAAAGTATCCTCATTTATAGTGACTTTGATATCTGACAATCAAAGAACTAGCCATGAAGTCCCCGCCTATATTGCGGCCTCTGGTATTATAGTTCAATAGGAAGCCACATCTTGCCTAAATTTAATCAGAATTGTCTGGATTTTTTAACATAGATCTCTCATTTTGGCGTGCCCTGGAATTTACCTATGTGAATGTTTATGGCACTAATGTACTAGTTGCTGCTGCACATGAAGCCAATGTAGAGAAGTTTGTCTATGTCAGTACAGATGAAGTATATGGAGGCAGCACTGATGGGGTGAGTTTGAAAGTCCATGGTGGTTTTTCTAGCTTTACGTGCTTTCAATAATGAGAACAAAATGAACCTAACTTTCCTTGGCCTTCCTAAATATGACTTTTGAGCTATTTCTGACAATACTGGAACTTGTAAACAAGCACTGGTTGTTTCTAGAGAGATAAATATCAAAATTGTCTTGAATTTTTTAGCATGTTTTATATGGAACGTATGTTGCCTCCAGCAGTGAGATTTGGGTCATTCATGACATGTGAATATTCCTCAGAGATAGTATCAAATAATATATTATACAAATTTTGACTTATAGCATTCATGAGACTCTAGTAATGCACACAGTATGTTGTTCTTGTTCTTTTTTTTTCTTTGTGTGGGTTTTTTTTTTTTCCCCCACTCTGCCTTGACTATGAAGTTGACTGACAGGGAACTGGTTTTATACTTCAGCAAAAATACTAACAGAACTGTAGGTACTGAGAATTCCAACAGGATATAGTTTCTGTATTACTGGAAGAAACATTCAGATGTTTCTTGTTCTATGGAAATCTTTTTGGTTCTTGCCGATTTATGTCTGACCTGAATTGAGGAAATGTAATTTAGCTCAGTGCCATAATCCATGAAACTATTATCGTATTTTCTAAAAGTCATGTACACTTTCTTATTGTTGCAGTGTCTTGCATGAGGCAAATTCACGTGAACTTTTTCTGTCTCTGGGCCTTGAAAAGACCACTTGCATTTTGTTTGTATTTTCTTCTCTTTGTGAATCATAGTAAAAGTTCTTGAACAGAGTTTTTTTTGGGGGGGAGAGGAAGGTCAGAAATTAAGTCTGTGTCAATTCATTTCAGAAGCAAAGGTCAGACAAGAACAATGAGTCTTTTAATCGTGTTAAGGCGATTGTTATGAAGTGCAACTCATGCAGTGCAGAATCCCTTCTTTCTTTGACACATTATTTTGTATTTTGTTTTTATTCAAGCAAGAAGTAGATAGTGGCAGGATAGCCATGGAGCTGCCTGTTCTAGAGTAGGTCAGAAGTGTTGAAGCCTTGCTTTGGAGGACTTCGGGTTGAATTTCTACTTTTCTTATAGAAATAACGTTTATGGAAAAGGGAGAAAGGACCCCTTTTATTTAGGATTGAAAGGTCATTTTGCTAGCTGTGGTGCAATGGCAATATGAGCCTGAAAATAATTGAACCTCCCTGTGGCAACACTGTTTATTTTGCAAGATAAAAATCTAAGTACCTGCTACTGTTAAGTACTTTGCTAGAAGTATAAAAATATTACTGCTGGTATTCTGGCTGTCTGTGTTTGATAAACAGACTTTCTCAGACTGGTGTGCTTGAATATTTAGGGATTTTTGTTTCAGTTGCAACTGCAGCTTTTGTAACTCTTACAACTTATCTGGGCAATAGAAATTAGGTCATGTAAATTTCTCTTTTCATTTTAGGAATTTGATGAATCCTCACCAAAACGTCCAACAAATCCCTATGCTTCCTCTAAAGCAGCTGCAGAATGTTTTGTTCAGTCTTACTGGGAAAGGTACCAAGTAAGTTGATGCAAGCTTCAGAAACTCTGAAGCCCCTATTTAAATATCTGTATTAAGAGTATTAAAAAAAAAGAAATCAGCACTAGTCCACACGGTGCCATTTATTTTGTGATTGCTAGTCTTGTAGTTTGGGTGTGTCAGAGATGTCCACCATTATTGGTGGAGATATACTGCAAGTCAGTGGGGAGGAGTCAAATGTTTTTATTTTTTTTTGAAAATCTGAACCATAATGTCTAAAAGTGTTCTTTGATATAAGAGTCAAAAACAACATTAGCAAATTAAAAAAAACACTGCTAAGCTTGAAGGAAGTCTAATATGCAAAAGTCAAATTGTATTAAGACTAGATTTATAGTAAAATCAAAAGAAAGAAAAAAACTATTGTTCTGGTTTGTTTAAGCAAAATATATAAAATTTTGAATACTTTAGTCCTTGTTCTTGACATGTCCTTCTGCAAAGTTCTTTTTGACAGAAAGTTGATTTGAATAAGATGTTAATTACTGTGAAACATTATCTTGGAATAAGGAATAGTAAGGCAGTCTTCAATCAACCAGATAGATGTATGTAATGTCCTGTGGTGGTTCCATAGCAATATTGAGAGATGACGAATATTTGCCACTTGTACTACTATCAGACTGAGAAGGCTGGAGGCCCTTGCCTATTTTACAGAAGTATGGATAGCTTTATTAATGTTTCTAAGATTTTTGCATAAGCACTGTGTGAGTGTGTCAGTTTATTACTTATTGATCATCAGGAAGCCTACAAATTTTTACTGGTATATATTTTCTTCTGTAATAACATGCTTGTTTAATGCTCTTAAGTTCCCAGTTGTTATCACACGGAGCAGTAATGTTTATGGGCCACACCAGTATCCAGAAAAAGTAAGTTAAATCTGTGCTTTACTCTGACCTTTAGCATACCATAATTCAGGGTTGCAGTGATGTTACTTTCTCTTAAGAATGGACTGACTTTTGAAAAAAGCACTGTCTTGCAAGTATATTAGTGCCTGCTTACCTGTGATTATATATTTTGATTTCACGCTAACATGGCTTACCATCAATACAAGAAACACAGGTTTTTTGATTATTAGTGAAGCATCAGTTAGAGCTTATTTATGGGAATTTTACTACAACAACTTAAGTTTGTAATTTTTCTATTTTTCAAAGGATATTTAACTGCCTTATGTATGGCAGGGTTCACCTATGTTAATGCTCATGTCTTCTGCTGTAATTAGGAATGTTTAATAACTACGGTAAACATTTCAAAAAGTAAATTGCAGAAGAGCAATGTGTCTGATATAGAAATAGATGTTCCAACCTAGTAGTAAGTTAACAAAATTAAAATAATTGGAATAGCTTTCTAATGGTTTCAGTTTAAAAACTTTAATAGTGGGGCCAGCTGTTCTGAAGTTTCTAGGACATTATGGGTGGATCTAAGCTTGTAGCTGAAGATAATATTGTAAGTCTTTATGCTGCAAGCTAGTGGCTGTCACTTGATCCTTGTTTACTTATCTTGAAATTATCTTTTGGCTCTCTTCCAAATTTAACTATTCTAGTGACTCCTTAACTATAGATCTACTGCAACTTGCTGGATGTTTAAACCATGTTCTAAACTGTTTGCAATTGGCATCCCTAATTAAACTCCAGTGCACCTCTGTGTGTGAAAAAGTAACAGAACCATTTTCTTTTATTAAAAAAAAACTATTACCTTTGTAACAACTGATTTGTAATGATTGACAAGAAAGATAAGCTTCACAACACAAGAGGCATCTACTTTAAAAAAAAAAACCCACCCACATCCTTGCAGTTTCTAGGTTTGATGTATTCTTTGATTAGACTAAAGAAAGCTTACAAGTATTTAAAGGGTCTTATTAAAATACTTAATAATACTTACTGGTGAATCCAGTTCTTTGCAGAATAACAACTTCTAAAATAGTGGAGTAATCTTTTTTTTTTTTTGGTTCAATTATTTAGGTTATTCCAAAGTTTATATCTTTGTTGCAACAGAACAGAAAATGGTATGTAATTTGAATTTTTTCTGTGATATTTGTGCTATAAAACTGCAATTACAGTTATAAATACATGTTATGGCTTGTAAAATGATAATTTCATAACTAAGTTATGAATTGCTTATTTTAACAATAGGATTTCCTTGAAAAAGGTAAAAGATTGTTTGCTTGTCAGTTACTTAAGATACCTTCAGGTAATGGCTAACAGCAAAACTGCTTAAAACACAGTCTAATAAATTGAATGCTTCTATTTAAGGATTAACAAAAATTTCTGCCTTTTCCTGGTTTTAAGCTGCATTCATGGTTCTGGACTTCAAAGAAGGAATTTCCTTTATGCAACTGATGTGGTAGAAGCATTCCTTACTGTCCTGAAGGAGGGGAAGCCAGGTGAAATTTATAACATTGGAACTAACTTTGAGATGTCCATTGTCCAGCTTGCTAAGGAGTTAATCCATTTAGTGAGTAGACAGTTACGATGCTTTTTTTTACCAGCCATTGCACGTGTGAACAATTCTACTATAAATCTTTTGTAGCTTTGGGAGAGCCAATCTTAGCAGGTAGTTGGAGCAGAAGGATGTGCTGCCCTTTCTGTGGTAGCTGTAGTGTGTCAGTGTGCATTACAGTCTGTCCTGTGTTGCACTGTTGCATCAGTTATCCTGACTGGGATGTAACTGGCATAATGATTAAATGCCATTTGGTATTTTTTTTTGTTTCTTTTTCATGCTGACTGCTTCAGTTTTGGTCTAAGAATGTGGTACTATTAAAATCTAACAATTATGACTGGTTAGGCAATGAACAGATGAAAGAGAGGTATTGAAATTGTTCTAGATAGTTTTGATAATTTCAGTAGTTTGAAAACTCAGTTTAGACGAAAGACCACTTCTGTTTGTGGTTTTTGTGTTTGTGTTTCATTTTTTTTAACTGGACTTAAATATTGTTAAAAATTCTATTTTATAAATGTATGTAAAGACAGTGTAAGATGTGTGGGTGTGAATTTTGTTTTGTCTTGACAGATAAAGAAGACCAGTTCGGAATCTGAAATGGAGCATTGGATGGATTATGTCAAAGACAGGTAAGAAAATAGCCAAACACATGCAGGACAGCTTTATTCTGAAGGTGTATGCGTCTCTTGCCAAGTATTTTTTTTGTGAAAGTGTTTCTGCTCTGCAGGAGGGAAAACCTTTGATGGAGGAAGAGCTGTTCTGCTGTCTTAAGTTTTTCATTTGTTTGTTTTTTTTTGATATCTGATTTCTACAGAATTTCCATTTATTACTTGGGATCATTAGGTCAGAGTATATGTCTTGAGGGGGAATGTGTAATGCTAATCTGTCTGTCTCCAAATTTTCTTCAAACTTCTCACTGCTGTAGTCTGCTCTGGGAATAGGGCAGGTTTTACACAGTGGCTGAATATTTTCTTAAGGTTAGTTTGGATAGTTTTAGTACTTTATATTCAACACCACTTGGGTGAGATGAACCCCATTGCCTCTCATTTAGCTTTAGTATTTTGACGTTAATGTGACTAGTTCAGACTTAGACATGCTTCATTCCACAGGCAGAAATACACATCTGAGGAGTGTAGTTAATTTTAGGTTCCTATCTTAAGCTGAAATTGCTTTGCCAAAAGGAAATGTTAGGGAAGTGGCAAAAATGGGTAGATTTTATAAATATGCCTTTCCTGTGTGTTTCTGTCCTTAATTTCAGGCTTGGTTTGGCTCCGTTCTTTTATCTCCATTTCTTTCCTGCAGCAAGAGTCTCTGCTTACTTTAGATATCACTCTTTTTCTCTAGAGTGATTAGAAATGACGTATCTGCTGATAGCAGTTAAGTATTATTATGGCCTTTAGAATTCTCACTTTCTGTTCGCATTTGGATTGTTATCATGGCAACTGAAGTGTCTTTATACTAATTTTTGTTTTTAAAAGGAAGTGTTCTTCATAATCCTATCTGAGTGTATCACAGGACTTTGAACAAATTGCCTTTGGCTCACATAATGTGATTGTTCAGTATGTCTTAGTGTATTTCAGATAGAGATGTTTCTTCTTGTGTTTTGGGCCCTCTCTGCTTATGTTTAAACATAAATGAGCTTGGGAAAACTAACCACTTAGGAATACATGTTTCAAAGAATGTTGAGGACTTATAAAAGATTCTTAAGATACTTAACTAACGATTATTTAATTCTGTAATGAGTGATTTAAAGGTCATGGGGGTTACTTGCCATGGAAAAATTAGTTCTGCTTCTGCTTGACATTAGCATGTTTTAATAATGGTGAAGAGTAGCTGGTTTGTGTCTGCATATGTAGCTTAACTATTGAGTATGCTAGTGCCAGTAATGCAGGAAGGCTAGACTCTGCTACCTAACTGCCAGATTGTGGAACTGAAAATTTGTGCCATGCTTCAATATAGGAAATCTTTTTCTCTGTTGAAACTTGCTGCCTCGGATTCTACATTCTCAGCATTACTAAGTTTGTGTAGCTAATGAAACAGTGTAATGACAGTGCTTTGAAAGTCCATATTTCAGATTTGAAGTATATTAAAATTTGTGGGCTTTCAGGATGCAAAATGTGAATGCTGATGTTGAAAAACACTGGCTTGCATAGGGACTGTCTAAAGAGTTGCAAATCCACTGATTTGAACAATTGCTTTGGCAGTGATTTGGGTTTTGCATTCATTTTTGTGCCAATAAGAGATTAATTAATATTTATTCTAGTCACTTCCATGTAGCTAACTGTACAAACTGAATTATATTGTTGTAGCTGCGCTCAACTGCTGTGTATTTTTTGAAGGCAATAGAATCTGTTCATGTTGACAGGAGTTTTCAAAATCTAAAGCATACCTGATGTTGTTTTGAAGGCAATATGAGGTACTGCAGCTCCAATTCATGAGAAGGTCTAATAAAACTGTTTTCCCATGTGCATTTTATATTTCATCAGACCTACAAATGACCTGAGATACCCAATGAGTTCAGAAAAAATGCACAACTTAGGATGGAGACCTAAAGTGCCTTGGAAAGAAGGAATAAAGAAAACAAGTAGGATTGATGCCTTTTACACTGATTTAGAAGTGATGGGGGGGGGGGGGGAGGGAAAATGGATATATAAGTTAGTTAATGAAAAGCTCAAGAGAATTACTTTAACACTTCAATTTTACTTAAAATTGTATGCTATTTAAGTAGTGAGTTTACGTGATAAAAAAAGATTCATCATGATAAAGTGGCGTTAGGTACTAGAATCAGTTACTTTTTAATGCTAGAATAAGTTTTGCATGAAGAATTTCTAAAATCTAAACTTGATTTTTCTTAATACTATAGATTAACATTTTGTGTAATGAATTATCAGCATGCTGTTAGTCTTATTATATCTATGAAATGTTTGAATTTCCCTCTATCTCTGGTCAACTTGACTCATCAATGTTCTCTTCATACTAGTTGAATGGTACAAAGAAAACTTTCACAACTGGAAAAACTCCGAGAAAGCTTTGGAGCCCTTCCCTGTGACAGAGCCATGCACACAGCTCAGCAACCTGTAGGGTGATGGAGAACTTGAAGGAGTTTATTCTACCTCATACAGTCTTTTTCTTCAAAGCCTCCAAGTGGCCACATGGAACTCTTGATGTGTTCAAGATACATGAACTATGACGAATATGAAACTACAGCGTGGCACAACTTTGGAGGGGTTTCAGCACTTTATAAGTTCAACCTGTTAATTTCAGCATTTGGTGCAATACTATGTTCTCACTATGTATTGATTTTTAAAGAACTGTACAGGATGAAGAATATTTATAATGCCATAAATTAGTGTAACTGTCAAATCTGCCTTATTAATTTAGAATAATTAATTGAGATTACAGCCTTTTGGACTTTCAATTACATTTGTTTTAGTTCTGGTATCGTTTATCTGTATTAATCTGTTTTTACAGTCTAATACATTATTTTTGTCACTATAAAGAGTTGCATTTTATTTTTAATCAAGCGGATAACTGCTATATTTTCTGGAGAGTATAAATCAGTTGATAAAAGCTAGGTATGGCACCCATATGGCTCATTCCTTTTCTCCATTGGTGCACTATTACCTTCTGTAGATGACTGATTAAACTGTTATCTGTTCTGTAATTTTAAATACCCTCTTTTAAAGGCAGTAGGGGAGAAAAGTGTCAAGAAGTAGCAGCTGAGGTTTCCAGAAGTATTTTCTTAAACTTTGCTCTGTTCTAGATGTCATCTTTTTACTGTATTACTGTTTCTTACATATTAACTTTCCTTTCTTAACTAATAGTAGCAAACTTGAAATACTGTAACACATTCCACTGATGTTATTTCCTGTGCTATAAAGTTATGGACAAGAAGTTTTAACGCTTCTGTGAATTGTGGGTTGGCACACCATATTCAGTGCAGTGTTTCACAGTTTTGTTGTTGTTTATTTTTTGTGATAAACATTTTAAAGATGAAACAATATTTGAATTTTAATGTGAAGTTTGGAAGCAAACTTCAAGTCTAGAAATGTCAATGAACCTTTTTTGAAGTGGATTTAATAATAAAAGTTACAGTGTAACTGGTTTCTGTTAAGTAAACATGTTGAAAAAGTAGATGGTGTGGGGTTTTTTATTATTTGTTAATTTTTTTGGGATAGACTATCTTCACTTTTTTGATTTTTGAGATGGCAGATGTAGAAGGGAAAGCTCTTCTTGGGTTTTATCACTTGAGCTTCTGTACCTGGTGCAGTCCCTTCTATTTTCCCTTGGTAGAGCTGCAACAGCACAGGGCTGGGATGCTACAGTGGACTTAAAAATTGCTGCAGCTTCTCAAGTCTCTCAGAAATGGGGAGTTAACTCTCAAACACAAGTAGGTGCAGAAGTCCTTTCCTCCTCACCCAAACTGCAGGAAGGATGGAGCATGGGTGTTCACCTTAGCTTTGGCCCTGCTAGAGTTTCAGTAGTAACCCAGACAGCCTACAGGTAGTGGTGCCTTTGGGCACACAATGCTCACAGCTTCATTACACCTCTTGTGTCTGCCACAATGCCGTTGGTAAGATGCCACTCTTGATTGGAAATGGTCTTCTTGAAGGCTGAGAAGTGAGCTTCTAGGCTTACCTTAGTGATGAGTGTGTGCTCTAAAGTTTAGGAATGTGTTGTTGAAGGTGAGTTTTCTGTGACAAAGTGGGATAATAATAGTATACTAGGATTGCATTGCACTTGCATTTTTGGGGTTTCTGATACTTGGTTTGGTAGCCAAAACTTCCATTTGGGAAGGTCAGGAGTGACAGGGCTCAATACATACTAGTCTATTAGAACCCTTGGCTTACCAAATACTTGAGCTTCTACCAATGAATCACTTCAGTGTCAGTGTCAAATACACATTGCTGGTAAAATTCAAATATTTTTCTAAATTTTTATATTGAGATACAGCTGTTTCAGAACATGTGGCAAATTACTTATTCATCTTACTGTTTTGTATTGTACAGAAGTCAATACCAGAAATAGCTGAACTACTGCAAAGATGTATTTGAGCTGTATTTATGCTTACTGTGGCAGCTGCTCCATGTGAGCTGCATGACAGTGTGTCTTTTTCACATCTGTTTATGCTGGAGTACCAGTAATGTGATGTGCCTTTATTTTTAGGAATAGAGATTATAGATTATAATTTAGTAAATTATTTTTAATCTTACAAAATAGGTACAGTGTTTTTGAAACATTAGAAATTAATTGCAATAGTGTTATCAGATTGGAAACACACAGAACAAAGCGGTAGTGTGTGATTGGTTTATTGAATAGCTCTTTTGAAATTGATTTTGAATGTTTAGCTGCTGAAGATGCAAGCTCTGACATTTATGTGACTGTCCAAATGATATTACTTGGAGTGGATTTTTCAGAAGAATCTATTTTTAGTGGAAGCTGTTCTAGTTTAAATGTTTTTTTTAAATTTAATCCTTCAAAACATTTGAGGTTTTTGGCTCAGTGCTCCTGCTTTTATTTATATCTATATAAATAGATATATATACGCATTAATATATATATATATATTTAATTTAATCTAGGAGGCTTCTGCTTTGAGCTGCTTTGATGCTCTAGATCAGGTTGCCTTAGCAGGTGAGTGTTCTGGTAGGAGCGTTCCTTTTGCAGGGAAAAGTCTTTTTACTGTTAAAGGAAACAGCTCATTTTGCCATTAACCTTCTGGCTTCTGTAGGAAGAAAAGGACAAAGGGGTCAACTAGTGAACTGTTAGTGTGGAGAAGTGTAAAGCTTTCAGGTTTTATATCTCGCGGTTTTCACGTGGGAGGCATGAAGACATTTCTGCAGAAGGCAAAGGTATTGATGTAAAATACTGCCAACACAGCGATCTTTCAGTCCCTTGTTCTCAAGGTTTGTGTCACAGAACAAATTGAGGTTGGACCAAAAAGAAAATAAATGGAGTAAATGTGTATATTACTTAAATTGCTGAAGCTTCCCAAAGGAGAAGGAGCCCAAAGGAGGGCTTTGAGCCAGGTTCCATCACTGATGAGAAGCTCCCACTTGGGAAATGGTTTGGGGACAGCTGTCTGCCTGCTGTCTGTTTTGGGGGGTTACTGTTGTGGGTTGAATCAGATCTTCAGGAAGCAGCTCCTGCAATCCCTTGTGCATTGGGGAAAACTAACAGTGCTGCCCTGTTATCTTGGTGCACCAAGCTCACAGCCCTTGCTGGGAGCATGTGAATGAATTTGGGAGATGGTGAAGTGGGCAGCTGAGGCCGAGCTGCCCACAGTCCACCCACCCTGCAAGTTGTGGCTGGTGGAACCTTTATGTCTGCACTGATTCCAGTTGGTGTGGTGGTGATCATCCTCGCTTTCTCTGGCCTGACCTGGGCAACTTCTCGCTTAGATTTGCGTGCTGCTTGGCGGTAAGGGGTGGCAGCTGTTGTTGAGGCTGTTTTGCATTGTTGTAATATAAAACATATGCCTACAAAACAGCTTTACTTTCCATCCTGTCCTTTACTAGATACAGGAGGGTGCTATGGGAGAAAAAAAAAGTGTTGTTTGGTGTTGTGTGTTTTGTGGTGTTTTGATTGGGGTTTTTTTGGTGTGTGTTTTTTTGTTTGTTTGTTTTGTTTTGATTCCCCCCTCCCCCCCCCCCCCTCTCCAATCCCTATTCTGAAGGGGTAGAAAATAGCACAAATTTGGTTTCCCACTTGGACACAGTTGTGGATAACTTTGGTTGGACTTGAAATGCTCCCTTTCGCTAAAACTGTATTCTTACATTTTTCAAATAGCCATGGCATGCTAATATGTTTCTATTTTTTGTAAGAGGATCTTTCATACAAAAAAAAAAATTACTAGAGAGAAAAAAAAGGGTGTTTTATTAAATATACTGTATCTGAGACTGAATTGTCCTTTTGTTTTTGCTTAATTTTCCTTTGCACTACCTTTAGTTTTTATTTCTGTTGCCATTTCCATTTCACCTGGCAAAACAAAAGTTTCTAAAAATAATAAAAATCAGAATAACCTGTCAGTACTGATTTTTGTGGTAATGTAAGAAAACTCTAAAGTCATTAGTGTTTTGACTTCTATGCATGTCATCGCACATTTGGAGTTTATCGGCACCAAAGATCACAGGATGATGTTAGCTGCCTCAGTAGGAGACATACTCGTTAAGTGATCATACTCATCATTTGTCAGCAAAACAATCATTGGAAAATCATGAGAATGTGAGATTTTTGTATCAGTATATTTTTAGCACACTTCTTTAGTATAATGAAGTTTTTTGTTAACGAGTTTTTGGTTTCAGTCACTAAGTAACTGCTGGCCTGGTCCTCAGCATTTCAGCTTCTGGAAATACATCTCATGCCTGGTCAGCAATTTGCAGCTCCTCAAGAAGTGGTTGCTCACAGAAGTGGGACAACTTGAGGAAAAATATACTCTGAAAATGAAAGGAAATACAGGATCTGTGTCACCAGATATTCATAGGGCTAGTTTGGCAAAAGGCTGCTTCTTCCACACTCAAAAAAGGAGGGGTTTGTTACACTTCTCT
Organism: Streptopelia decaocto; assembly: GCF_964273445.1. Lineage (NCBI taxonomy): Eukaryota > Metazoa > Chordata > Aves > Columbiformes > Columbidae > Streptopelia > Streptopelia decaocto. The sequence continues at coordinate 158,794,217 of NC_138663.1, forward strand.
ATTACTGTGGAAGACAGAGGTTTGTTTGACTTGTTTTGGCTAACAGGAGGGAGTAGCTGGGGACAGTTGTGTAAAGCACCATTTCTCCCCACACAGTGTGCAGGGAGCATGAATAGGGGATGCTCTCAGAGGTGGCTTTTTCTAGAGCCATGGGATGTATAATCTTGAGACACGAGTGTCTGGCGGCAGTGCCACATGTGCTAGTGTGTGCACTTGTGTGCATCCTCTACCTGTGACCTGTAGTCACAGGAGTGTGGTAATAGTTGTCTGTTGAAATAAATGTCTAGCCAACAATGTGAAAATAAAATATCTTTTCTTATAATGGTGCTTAGCCAGGCTTTGTGATTTATATAGACACAACATTCCCCTGCGAAATGTGCAACTCTGAGCAAGACCATAGAAAAATGAGGATGGAGATGCCCATTCTCTTAATTATTTGTGGTACGTCAGTCCTGTACGGAATTTGTCAGACTTTGAAATAAGCTGGAACAAAAATACTGCCAATTTAATGGTCTTGAATTCCATAGAATATTGTGGTTCCTATTATCCCTCCCCAAATAATCCAGGGAGCCACAGCCAAAACACTTTCATTCTGACACTAAATGCATGTAGGTTATGTGTTGTTCATGCATGTCTATGTATGGTTTTGTGTTATTACTGTATTTGTCTTTACCTTGAGGTGTAATTTTATTTGTAAAGGCCTGTCATGAATTCGTTTGTCGTGTTCATAGCATCTGGCAATGTCGTAACAATATCTGCATAAAATACCACAAAAATAGTAGCCAGTTAACTGGTGGGAGGAAGGCATTAGTAATATCACTCGGAAGGCCTGAAATCAGCAGCCGAAATAGCTCAGTTGGGAGAGCGTTAGACTGAAGATCTAAAGGTCCCTGGTTCGATCCCGGGTTTCGGCAGGGCGCTTCCCTTTTCCTTACCGAGAGGTGGCGCCCGGCTGGGGCCGCTACCGCCCCGGGGCCTCCGGCCGCGGCCAAACCCGCGTCCCGGCGCCGCTGCGGGGGCCGCGGCCACGCAGCTGCTGGGTGGAGCTGGCAGTGACGTGGCGCTCACGACACGTCATTTTTCAGCGTTCGTGGCACGTCGTACGTGTCAGTCATGACCGTTAGTGGGGTGCTGGTAGCAGCAGTGGCGGCCTCAGCCGAATCGTTTGGCGCTTGGGCCTGAAATTTCCTGTTGTCTTCCTCACTCTGTATTTTTTTTTTTTTTAAGTTATCTTTGTTACATTTGTTTATTAATTTATATTATTAAAAGCAGAGGGGGCATTTCCACCGGCGAGATTCAGGGAGAAAATGCCATTTTACCTCTGTTAAGCGTGCGTGTTGACGCTTGCCAGGCGATAGTGTGGCCGCGCAGGTACCGCTCTGTGGAGCTTGCTACATACAACGCCAATTTATAGCAGCCTGGTGAAGCTGCAGCCTTTGCTGAGCCTGCATTTTGTGTGCGTGGCGTGCACATGAAGAAAACGTGCAGAGGTGGTTGTGAAGGAGGTGAAGGGGAATGAGCTGTCGAGCCTCCCTGTTCTCTTGTCCAGTGCTTGTCCAGTGCTTTGTGCTGCAGAAGAGAGGAGGACACGCTGAAAAGGCAACCACAAAATCATGGAAATGCTGTGCAGCTCACGCCGCCCCAACACTGCGTGTGCCCGCCGTCCTCCCCGGCAGCTGGAAATGCAGCATCTGGGAAGGTTCACCTCCCGGTTTCACTTTTTAGCTCTTCTAAGTTTAAACTTTCTATTTATGATGGAAGAACTGAAAGCAAAAAGCTTCATTCCCAATCCCTTCTCTGCTCTTCGCCTGCCACTGGCTGTAGATGGAAATAGGCTAGAAAAGAAAGCGAAACTGCAGAGAGGAGCGGGATGGCGTGGGAGGGTAGGAGACAGGCTCTCAGGAGCACGGGGATGGAGGCAGAGACAGAAGAATTAGAGATTGCTTCTTGCCAAAATCTGGAGCAGATGTCAAAATTGCTGGACCTCATTATTCCTCTGCTGTCAACAGATAGCTGAAACTACTTCTGGTTCACAGAAAGGCTAAAGAAATAGCTTAAAGGCCAGAAACTGTGCTAATTAGTGTAATCTAGTCTTTACCATTTATATCTTTCCCCCTGATCCTTTCTTTACTTTTAAGTTGGGAAAAAACACTTGGATTTTTCCAACGCATAATTTTAGGGAGGGCTCCTGCTTTCAGTTACTTTTTTGTAACATTTTCATATACTCACACCAGAACAACACACAGAAAGGGTCTTTCAGTTTTGATGTCACCAGTGCAGAACCCAGCAGTAAATCAGCTCCTTACTTCTCTTCAGCATCTTTTATCTTTTCATGAAAAGATATCACTGGTTCTTTTTCTTAATCACACCAAGCATTGCTGTTGAAATGCTTGTCCGATACAAGGAGCTTTCAATACTGATGCATATCCTATTAGTACAAACAGAACTTAGACCCCTACTAAGAGGGCAGGTGAGGGAGGAGTATAACTGCTTACATTACTATTTTCCCAAAGATTTTTTAAGCTTTTGAAAGAATGTTGAGACTGCATACTTGAGTATTCAGGGACAGAAGGAAATGTTGAAGTGGAGAATTCTCATCTGTACTTTTGTGCATGTGATATTAGAAATAAACACTTTCATTGCCAAAAAACTTTTAATTCTTCATCAAAGACTTTAACAGCGCTTTGGGAATGAATTAGGTGCAGTGGCTTGCCTGATGCCAAAATGGACTGCACCCTGCAGATCAGACGGAGTCGGGCATGAGAAAATCGGCTGCTGTGGGGTCCAGTTGTTCTGGGGTGTCTCCGAGCCGTGCATAGGGGTGCCTACCTGGACCCACGGCAGCAGTTCCTCCTCTGAAGAGAGGAGGCAGCCAGGAAGCTCTGAAGAGCAAAGCTGGCGTGGGCCTGGAAGGCTGCAGCGGGCTGGGAAACACAGTGTACCTTCCCTGTCACCTGCATCAAGATGTCCAGGGCCAGCGTGTCCTCCTCGGGTGGGCTGAGGAGGTTTGGCCCCACACAGATGGCCAGGCTGCTGGCTGTCATCTTGCTGATGGTGGCATTCCTGCTGATGTTCTGGAGCAGGCTGAGCAAGGTCTAGAGGAGGAGGAGGTTGGGCTTGGGTATCTTGGTGGCCACCCTGCGGGAACAGGAACCCACCATTAATAGATGAAGTAGGTGTTGTCAAGACAGGTGTCCCATGCTGATGTAAGCCAGGCCAACCCCAGGGAAGGCTTCTTGGCCAAGCCGGCTCTACAGCACAGGGACTACCTTGGCTGAGATATGGCCACCTTCCTCCCTGCCTGACCTTCTGGCCAGAGTCCCTTTGTGGAGCCACCCCCAATGCCTGCAGACAGTGCTCCAAGGAGAGAAGTGCTTTTCTGTGCCATTTTGCCCCCAAAATGCTGAGCCCGCAGCAGCAGCAAGAGCTGGGTGGCCGAAAACACAGTATGTTCAGGAAGGCTGTGGCTTTGCAGGCAAGCAGCGGGCTGTGCCAGTCCTTGCGCAGCAGCCAGGCTGCTGGCCACACTTACTCTTTCAGCCTTGCCAGCCTCTCCTGCCTGCTGGTCTTTTGCAGGGCATCCATCCACTGCTGGTAGAGCTCTGCATGGAGGACTTTGGAGGGGATATTGTGGAGGAAATCCTGCAATGGCAAGGGCTGCATGTGAGGCTGTGAGCACTGCTGCTGGGAGCACAGCCAGCATCCCCAGCACGCTGGGTGCCGAGCAGCTCCTGGGTTTGGGCTCCTGCTCTGGCAGGTGCCCATCAGCAGAGCCAGAGCCGGGAGCTGCCGGACTCCAGGTCAGCAGGGCTTACCTTCAGGATGATGGCCAGGAGGTGCACCAGCTGGCTGGCGAGGTGGGCCTCTGCTCCACAGTCCAGGGCCTCCCTGATCTCACGGGAGGCACGCTCGCTGGCCGCCAGCCGGAAGATCCCCTCTGTGGATGGGCCCTGCTCATGCAGCAGAGCCAGCAGGTCCTGCAGAGGAGAAAGGAGGACATTGCTGGGCTGGAAACAGACCCTGGGACAGGCCAACCTTCCTCAGGGGCAGGAGTGAGCATGGATGAGTCTGCAGGTCTCCCTGGGGCAGGACAGAGGGTAGCTGGAGCTGGGTGATTGTGGAGAGGAGCACGCTTTGTCCCCAAGACTCATCTAGGGTGTTTCTGATGGGGACCCCGCCTCTGTAGAGGAGCCAGTGGGATGGGGACGCCCTGGCCAGGCTTGCTTACCTGGATGGGCTGGGGTGCAGCGCCGTCCTGGCTGCATAGAGCTGTCAGGGGCTGGCCAAAGAGAAACCCTGTGTGGGCAGAGCCCGACGGCTCCAGTGCCTTTGCAGCAGTTGAGGTCCCTGGCCACACAAAGTTCCAGGGCAGCCACCTCCTCCTGCTGCAGCTTCCACTTTCTGCCAAGGAGAAGAGAGCAAAGAGACATGGAGCAGAAGCACTAGGCCAGTGCTCCTGGAGCCTTTCATCACTGTCCCCCACCCTTGGGTGCACGTGACAAGCGTCATTTGGAAACAAGGGACCCTGGGGGCTCAGGTCTATCCTGCTGCAGAATAACGGGGACAGACGTACTGTGTGGGAAGGGCAGCGGCAGCCCCAGTGCAGCATGAGTGCCTGTCTGCAAGAGGAGGAGGGAAGGGCCATCCTGTGCTTGTCTACTCCAAACTCACCAGCCAACTGGCCACTTCCAGCTTTGCTGCCAGAGGGGCTGATGGGTGGGGGCCGCTGCTCTGCATCAGAGAAGAAGGTAAAAAGTGATGCAGCTGCTGCTGGGCTGGAACAGCCTCTGGGGACAGAGCGGAAACAGGAGGGACACTCACAGCATTGCGGGCCCTCTGCTCCTTCAGTAGTGCCTTGAAGGAGGGTAGATTGGTGACCTGGTCTACCTCCACTCCTTCTGGTGGTCTGTGCATGGGGAAGGGGCAAAGAAAGAGCTGTGTGAGAACCAAGCAGCCTTTTCCCTCCCCTACCAGCCCGGGAAGCACTTCCAAGCTGCCCTGAAGCAGCTGAGTACCACTCGGAATCCAAGGGGAGAGCAGCAGCAGTGGTGAGGGCAGGGCTGGGTTGTCTGGACACAGCTACGTGAAGGTGCTCCACCAGCTTTGCCCACTCAAGAGCAGCCAACAGCTGTGGTAGGGCTATGATGCCTTAGAGCATCACAGCCCTTGTGCTGTGAGCATGAGTTCCCCCAGGCTGCACTGCCACACATGGCTTACCCAAGGAGAGTGCTGAGCCAAAGCTCCTTCACTGCCTGGCAGCTGCAGAAAGAGAGCTGACAGACTGAATGCTGCTGCTCCCCTGCCTGCGAGCAGAGCTGGGTGCCAGCACAGCCTGGCTGTCCCCGTGGGGATGGCCACAGAGGCAGGACGAAGCCCTGTGGGGCAAGACAGAGGTGCTGCCCAGCCCTGCTGTGGGACGTGGCAGTGAGTCTCACTGGAAAGTGATGACACATGAGCCACAGGGCCAGACAAGGACGAGTGAGGTGGCATGTTTGCCTTCCTCTTCCTCAGCGGCATCACCGTCTGCCCCCTTGGCGCTGCCCAGCACCTGCAGCTGGCCCAAGGCCAGGCAGAGCTGTGGGCATGGGGCGCTGCCATGTCTGCTGGAAAGGAGTGGCAGGGAGTGACCTGGAGGTGTCTAAGCCCACTGGCTGCCGTCCCAAGTCCCCCTGCCACAGGCACGGCCATGGGTGTATCCAGCAGCAGGGTGCTGGCGGCCTGGGGCTGCTCCTGGCGTATCCCTGCCCTGGTGGCAGGGCCAGGGCTTGGGAGGAAAGGCAGCTGGGCTCTGCAAATCTTACTGGTGCTTGGTGATGGCCAAGGTGTCCCTGAAGAGGAGGAGGTCCCTCTTCCTCATTGCACAGCCCAGGGTCACCCACACGCACTGCTGTAGCAGTGTCTTGTATGATGCCGGGATGGACATGCACTGGTGCATGGGCTCAGGCTTGTCCCTGCAGATCAGACAGTGTCAGGCATGAGAAAATTGGCTGCTGTGGAGTCTGTTTGTTCTGGGGTGTCTCCGAGCCGTGCATGGGGGCGCCTACCTGGAGCCACAGCAGCAGTTCACCTGGCCCATCCTGACGAGGCCAGGAGAAGCCTCCTGTAGGACACACTTTTTGGATGCAAAAAGTGGCCAGATGGCTGGTGGAAGTCTGCCAAAGGATGTCCCAGTGCCAAGTTGTCCCATTGGTCAGGAGTTTGGCTCTCATCCGTGAGACTCTGTGTTGGCACAGAACCATTGCCAGGACAGTGCCAGGTCAACACAGCACCCTACTGTAACCGCAGTGGTGTCTGTGGGTCTGGGAGCCCAGACCTGGGCACAGCACTTCAGGCCTGGCCTCAGCAGTGCTGAGCAGAGGGGAAGGGTCACCTCCCTCCAGCTGCTGGCAATACTTTGCCTTGTGCAGCCTAGAGTACCACTCACTGCTGCCTTTGGCCAAGGCCACCGTGCTGGCTCCTTGTCACCTTGGTGTCCACCAGGAGCCCAGGATCTTTTGTGCCATGCTTGTTTCCAGCAGCTTTGCCAAGCTGCTTTGGGTCAGAAGTCTGTGTGGATGTGTCCCGGGATGCTTCGTGCCCATAGCATTGCCAGAGATTTCGTCTGATTTCCTATGGTATAACTCACCAGTGCTCTTTTCCGTGGCACATGCCAGCTGACTCATGGAAATCTAGGCTGGGAACTCTCCTAGTCACCTTTGACATATATTAGAGTAGTAAATGCTTGTCTTCAAGAACTAGCCAGAGATACTGAGGCCACCCACTCAAACACGAGACACCATATTTAGTATTCAGCTCCTCTGAATTTACATAGCTCTATTGCAGCTTTTCATGTTAAAAAATTGCTATGATCCCATTATGGTTTGCGTAAGAGTAAGAAGCTATTGCTGCTGTCCTAAAGCAGACATCTTTAGGACACCTTTACACTTAATGAAGTGTATTGACTAGGGCCTCAGTTTGATTTCTTACGCACAACTTGCTGGATCAAAAGCCACTTGATCTGCAGCTCAAAAGTGAGATGTGGCTCCAAAGTATTTGTCTTGTCAAATGAGCAAGAAGACTTCAAAGACAGTCAGAATGTAAAATGACTTGTTTTGAAAGGATGTTAGGAAAAGGTTGTTCCCCCAGAGGGTGGTGGAGCACTGGAACAGGCTCCCCACGGAGGTGTCATGGCCCCAAGCCTGACAGTGTTCAAGAAGAGACTGGACAATGCCCTCAGACACATGGTGTGAACTGCAGGGCTGTCACATGCTGGGTCAGTAGTTGTACTTGATGATCATCTAAGTGTTCCTGCTCCAGCAGGGGGATTGGACTAGATGATCTTTTGAGGTCCCTTCCAATCCCTAATATTCTGTGATTCTGTGATTCTAGTGGGTCCCTTTCAATGCAAGACATTCTATGATTCTATGAATTAATTCAAGATCAGTCCTGCAAAGTCCCAGTGATGTCATGAACAGTTAGATTATCCTTCAACCAGATGATGAGTGACAGCGCAACATGACATCCTATTGACCTCTTCTATGAAGTACACAGCTACCTACAGTAGAAACTAACTAACTCTCCCATTCGAATCAGAGCCAATTGAGTGGGGCTTTACAGTGGATGCTGAGCAGCTCCCTAGGTCTTCTGCATGGAAAAACACCTGGTCAGCTGAAGATTGCACCAGAGCAGATGCTGGGTGGCAACAGGTACACTGGCCTAGGAGCAAGTATGACATGGACATGGTAGGTGCCTTCTGCAGGCAGCAGCAGTGAGGGACAGACACGGCTTGTCAATATGCAGTGGGCTGGCATGAATGCACCTTGTTGTGCAGCATTAACATGGTTCCTCGCCTCTCCAAGTTTGGGAATTTGTTTGTGCCAGGTCTTCTTGAAACAAGAGTGAGAATCACTTTCCCATCTCCTCAACACATCTTGTGCATCAGAGACAACAGAAGTTCTAGCTTTAGATGTATGGAGATAGTTCAGATGGAAGTTCTCTCTACTAAGAGATTAATGTTTTTTCTTGATTAAGAAGGCTTAATTTAATATGCATATCTTGTAGTGCTTTTAAGTTCTAATAAACACAATGTCATTAATGTCATTTTGATTGCCAGTTATCTCTGAGATAACTCTCAGAGAAAGCTCGTCCCTGCTTGCCGTTTTGGCGAGAATCCCTTTGTGGAGCCACCCTAAATGCCTGCAGGCAGTGCTCCATTATGATTTCCTGTGTTCAGACAGACCTCTGAGCAGATACCCAGCTTGAGCCAGCCCTCATGCTATTCCACTCCATTAATATTTTTTTCTTTCCTGAGTATTTTGTCTCCTGAAAGTCTGCTTTGCATATGGTTATCAGACCTTGCCTGAAAGTTTGCCTCTGGAGTTTTAAACTGCAGACTCCAGAGCGAAGGCTTATCAGGGAGGGAATGCCTGAAAGTTTGCTCTCACAAATGGGTACAGGCCTCCCCTGAAAGTTTGCCTTCGGAGCTCTAAAATACAGATTCTGGAGCGAACGGTTATCAGGGAAAGAAGAATCCTGAAAGTTTGCACTGTGACGAATACAGGCCTCGCCTGAGAGTTTGCCTCTGGAGCTACAGGACACAACCTCTGGAACAACTGGTTATCAGGGCGGGAAGACACCTGAAATTTTGCTTCCTGAATGGGTACAGGCACCAGCGCTGTGCCCTTGTGGCCAAGAAGGCCAATGACATCCTGGGGTGTATTAGAAGAGGGTTGGTTAGAAGATCGAGAGAGGTTCTCCTTCCCCTCTACTCTGCCCTGGTGAGACCACATCTGGAATATTGTGTCCAGTTCTGGGCCCCTCAGTTCAAGAAGGACAGGGAACTGCTGGAGAGGGTCCAGCGCAGGGCAACAAAGATGATGAAGGGAGTGGAGCATCTCCCTTATGAGGAAAGGCTGAGGGAGCTGGGGCTCTTTAGCTTGGAGGAGACTGAGGGGTGACCCCATTAATGTGTACGGATATATAAAGGATGAGTGTCACGAGGATGGAGCCAGGCTCTTCTTGGTGACAACCAACAGTAGGACAAAGGGCAATTGGTACAAACTGAAACATAGGAATTTCCACTTAAAACTGAGAAGAAACTTCTCAGTGAGGGTGCCAGAGCACTGGAACAGGCTGCCCAGGGAGGTTGTGGAGTCTCCTTCTCTGGAGACATTCAAAACCTGCCTGGACGCCTTCCTGTGTAACCTCATCTAGGTGTTCCTGCTCCAGCAGGGGGATTGAACTAAATGATCTTTTGAGATCCCTTCCAATCTCTGACATTCTGTGATTCTATGATTCTGTGACCTGGAAAGACAGTAAGCAGCATTCGGCTTGGCATATTTCCCCCATGCAGAAAATAATAGAGTGAACTCACCACCAAACTCTTTTAAGTCACACTTATCTTTAAAAAATCTAAACTGCTGTAAGCAGAACTCTAAATTACACCCCTGCGACATCTATCCATTTCCACATAAATTTATATGTAGAATGCTGTATTTGACCAAAAGTATTTAAAAAATTCCAAAGGCTAAATAAATACTTTCCCGACTTGATGCTAATCAGTGCTTGAGTACAGTAGAAGGAGCCTGAGAAACAATACTCTCATTGAGAAAAAAAAAAGTGAACCCACTGCTTACTTACTGTTCAGGAATTCTGTATTACTTGTGTGTGTTGTGTTTAATGATTTCTTTGCCTGTACCTGTTCTCTATTTCCTTTCTTGCCAGAAAAATATGTGAATGTGTTAATCTCAAAAATGCACTGGCATCCGTATGGGTATATTTGTTTGCTGCCCTTTAATGACAGGCTGGGAAATATGCTATTAGGGGAGAGCCTAGGCACAAATCCAGATGACAAGGTAGCTGAAATACTGTTTTTCTCTACTTTCACCATAAAACCTGAATATTATAACTAATAAATTTAACACCGTTTCAGGTGTGGTAGCCTGACCCAGTAGCTCAGAAGTGTGGACAAGGCAGCGCGGTCGAAGTTTGGGTCAAGGGAGCTTTGGCCACTGCTCACGTGCTCAAATTTGTTCCCTGAAAATTCCTTTGATATCTGCAGATGAGCAGTTCTGGACAAGGGTGCCAACACATAGCACTACTCATTTTCCAGAGACAGTAATATCATGTGGTAAATAATAAATAATTCTAAATGATGTTTTGTAAATCAGTATAATGCTCATATTGTGTGGCCCTGACAACAGCTCCTTTAAGCACAATAGCTGAGGGGAAGCTGCGGGAACTTCTGAACAGGGAGGCACTAAGGAACAGACAGTGTCTGCCGTTTTCCTGATGACTAATTGGAAGACAACCGTATTTTTGTAAGTTTGCTCGATGGCTTCCACACGGGGTATCACACAGACCTGCAATGAGCACCGACATGGTGACGCCAGGATGCGGGATCTGTCTGTCCTTTTTTCTGTCCATCCAGGTTCTCCTCCCCTGGCCAGAAAAGGCACTCCTAAAACTTTGATGCATTACTGAGGAGCAGAGGCTGGCAGGACATCAGTTCTAGTACTGCATGCTGCAGCGTGCTCCCAGTTATGTAAAATTCTGTAGTTTTGATGGAGGGAAGTACTCACATGAAAAGCTGCATACATGCCACTCTCCTACTCACGATTTTATTTTTTCTGCTGCTCACTAAGTAATTTCCCTATTATCATTTATCCGCTATTCCTTTTCTGCACACTCTAATTTCTCTGAATATTACCAATTTCTCCTTCCTCGTGTACTCCATTAGAAGCACTTTTCCCTGACTTACCTTGCCTTACCTGCCTCGGTACCTCACCTTCCTCTGAGCTCATTCCTGTCTTGTATAGGCTCTCAAATGGCAATAGGCACCTTTCTATGGGTGTCTGAACTGAGCCAGCTTTGATGGCAATGTTTGCATAGACACATATTTTGTGTATAGACACCTTGGTTTAGGGTTTAGTCAGCTAGCTGAGTCTTGTCCATATTTTTTTGTGTTTTCTTTGCTGATGCTGATGAATGTGTGTTCATTTGAATGGCTCTCAAATGGTATGTTGGTGACTTTGGTTCAAGACATTGTCTAACCTGGGTTAAAGGACTGATCTTTCCCACACCATAGATGTGTGTTCGGGTGCTGAGTAGCACAGGGAGGTGCATTGTTCAGAGTTTTTATGAGTTAGAAGCTCCATTTATAACTCCTGAGCTGCTTCAACATATTTTTTACTAGCAACTAGTCTTACTTTCTGTCTTTTTCATGTGTTGTGTTGAAAGCAGCAGGCAAAACCAAGTTCCAGGTAAATTGAATCCTAAGGGAGAAGAGTTGAAACCCATTTCAGACTATGTGGCATTGCTAATTGACTCTGTACTTCCAAAAATGAAGTAGAATCATATTCTAGTTTATCTGGCAAGTAATAGATTTTTTTTATATGAAGACTGGAGAGCCTGAAAGTGCTGATGACAGTGTCTGCAGTCTGGATGAACTTCTTAGCTGCATGATGGCAATAAGTTTGCCACATAGATAATACACTTCTGCTAGAATGGTGTAGTTGAACATCCATGGAAATATTGAATAGTACAGACACACCCACAGCTGTTTTCATTATACATACTTACAAATGCATCTAAACAATTTTAGTGTGGAGGGGGAAGGCAGTGAAAGCTTTTAGTGAAGCAGAGGGAGTTGCCAGCTTTTATTCAGTATCGTGGAGCTGAACTAATATTAATGGCTATTGCTTCAGACTCCTCTCATGACTTATCACTACTTTATTTTGATTTATTAGTTTTATTCCTCTAGCACATAGGCATTGCATTGTGGACAAGAACTGCTGCATTCTGGCAGCTTTTAAAATAATTTTTCTCGATGTCATGAGCAAAACCACTTGCTTGCATGTCTGGTGTGTGTATTGATCTTACAGACTGTCTCTTACCAGGTGGGTAATAAATGCTCAGCTGTGACAGTTCTGAAAGTCTAGCAGCCAGACCAGCCCCAAAACAACCTCTGGTGTAATGATGGAGGAAGGATTAGAGAGCAAACAAGGACCACTCACACTTTGAAAACAATTACATAATTTATTTTGCATGCAAAAAAGGCTATTAAGAAGGGAATCCTTCTCTTGCTTGCCACTCAGATATTTAAAGTGCAAGCACTGGAACTCTGCAGTCAGCAGGTGGAGTCTCCATCCCAAGATGTTACTGCCAGGTTTATTAATTTTTGTTAACAATGCACCTATATCCTCTGCACTTCCAGTTCATTTTCTATTGCTACAGCTTCAGTGGAAAGTATTATCATGCAGTGAATGAACTGAAAAGAGAAGGGATTTCCTCATCTATTTATCATCTGTTTACAGGGTGGTAATTAAAAGAATAAGACCTTTTCTCCAGCCACCTCAGCTAAAACAAGACCATCAATTTCTCAAAGCTCATGAAAGTCCTGCAGAAATAAATCTGAGGCATTCACTCTCCTGACAAGCTTCAGAGCCCACAGAACTTGCGTTCACGCTGGAGCCTTTTCTGCCCTTGATGTCATGTGCAAAACACGAGGATTTGTGCTGTGCTAATCCCTCTAATGAGGGTTTCTCCCAACCTCTATATAAACCTTGCTCAAAGCCGTGGCTGCTGGGCAGGCACCGCAGAGCCAAAGCTCCTGTCTTTTGAACCTCATTCAAAGCAATTAGAGACCGAGACTAAATAAACACCCGATACCAGCATTCTCAGTGGTGAGAGAGATTATCCCCCTTGGCTGGGGCACGGAGCTGCGGTGCAGCCGGGTTGTCTCACGGCGGAGATCTCCCTGCTCCCCTCACTCAGGCCAGCTGTCATGGGCGCCCTGAGGTGGCTCTTCTGGGCTGGGCTGGGCTATCTGAGCTGCTGCGGTCCCCCCTGGGCGCAGGCCCAGTTCCCCCGTGCCTGCATGACGGTGGATGCCCTTCGCTTGAAGCGCTGCTGCCCAGCCTTGGGGACGGAGCCCGGCAACATCTGTGGGTCCCTGCAGGGCAGGGGACAGTGTCAGGGGGTGCAGGTGGACACTCAGCCCTGGAGTGGCCCCTATACACTTCGAAATGTGGATGACCGGGAACGATGGCCCCTCAAGTTCTTCAACCAGAGCTGTCGGTGCACAGGTGAGAGGGGTGCTGGGAGGAGGGGATGGGGGTGGATGGGTCTGCTGACCTTGCTCCAAAGGCCAGAAGCATTCCTGGTGATGTCAGGCATTCAAATATTATCAGTTTCCTAAGTATACTGCCATGTTCATGATACTAGCAGCACTTTTTCAGAGCAACAGAGCTGAACAAGTGGTTTTTTTCATGCAAACTTTTTGGTTTTCCTCTCTCCCCCTGAAGCTGTCCCCATAGCCACCCATTGCCTTTCTCTGCAGAGGTTTGGATGTTTCACTGTTGTGTTCAAAGCTCTGTCACAGCTGATCATGGCTCAGTGAACCTTGATCAGTGTGCATTGATCATAGGACCATAGACTCAGTGTCCTGAGTTGGAAGGGACCCACAAGGATCATCAAGTCCAACTCCTGTCCCTGCACAGGAAAACCCCACAGTTCACACCATGTGTCTGAGGGCGTTGTCCAGTCTCTTCTTGAACACTGTCAGGCTTGGGGCCATGGCTGCCACCCTGGGGAGGGAGGTAGATTTATTCCTCTTGGAGCAGTACTTTGTAGTACAATATACCCCCATGCACTCAAAAATGGTGGATGACTGGCTGCGGTCTTTCCCAGGGTCGTTACTTAAGCCTACAACTCACTTTGGTCTGAAATGGGTCCGTACAACCACCAAAGAGACCATCCTGTCCTTTTTCTCCCCACCTCTGCCCACTCCTTCCCACTTGTGACTTTACATGGGCTTCCATGTTCACATGCTGGAGGCAAAATGGATCAGGGAACTGATGTGCTTGAAGGATAACCTGGGCAAAAAGACCAAGTTTTAATAAGAGTAGTTCACTAGTGCTGGCAGGAGAGAGGGGATAGGAAGGTGAGGTCAGGGCAGGATAAGACAATGGACCCTTTTTCAGCAGCAGCCCTGGTTGGAGGGTTAAGATGAGCAAGAACTGCAGCATCAGCCTGGGATGCTTTGCAGGGCTGGCAGGAGATGGTGCCAGCAGTCAGGAAAAAATTATATCTCAAGCATTGAAGTTACCTGCTAGGCAAGTTTCAAATGCAGCCAAGGATTCCTTGTTGGAAACATAAAGTTGCTTTAATTTTCTAACGTGAGAAGAATAGTCTGCTTTCCTTCAATCTGATTCTTAGAACTAGCTGAACTATTTCATTCAAAATATACCTCAGCTTTCACTATCAAAAAAGTCCAGATCAATCTGAGAAAGAAGTGTTGCAGAAAATTTCAGCCCAGAAGGTTATGTTTTGCAATGCTGTTATCAATTGAAAACAGAGATGTAGTGCCAGATGACTTAAATGGATAGATTGTGTTACTGAAGCTCCTCAAAATAACAACAGACTTTAGAGTGTAAATCTATTTTTATCTCTTCCTTTGACCAGATTTCAAATGCTTGTGTGGATGTGCTTTTCCAAACACTTTACCAAAAAAGAAATTATGTAGTTTCTTTTTCATTTTAAAGGTTGTTATATACTTCCAAAACTAAAGTCAAGTATCACAAACAGGCGCAGACCCTAAGTCAGTAGAGCACTGAAGCACATGGGCATACACCAATATTTACGTGATCTGAGTAATTAGAGCATTAAAACCTGCAGTAAATTGAAGAGTAATGTAGACAGACATGGTTTGCATAGGTAGACATTAGTTTGCTTGTCCAAGCAGAGGTAAACACTAGTATTTGATATTTGCAGGGCTGGATCTCAGTTACATGTTCAGAATGTAGTGTCGTTTCATTCAGACTTCCATCTGGTGAGCTGTCCTCTCTCCTTGGCTTTTTAAATCTGGTTTCTCTGCATTTCTACTCTGTTGTTTTTATTTTGTGTGTTGTATTCCTCTTTCTCCTTGCAGTCTTTGTCATCTAAATATACCAGTGATAAAACAGTAATGTGGCAGGCATCCTTAAAGAAGATTTTTCAGAAAGGTTTCCTGGGCTGTACTCTGCTGTGATCAGCTTGATGCTGCATGCAAAAGCATTTCTAGGAGAACACTAAGAAGTCGTGGTCAATGGGGTAGAGTCTAGTTGGAGGCCTGTATCTAGTGAAATGCCTCAAGGGTTGGTACTGGGACCAGTACTATTCAATATATTCATCAATGACTTGGATGAGGGAATAGGGTGTACTATCAGTAACTTTGGTGATGGCACCAAGCTGGAAGGAGTGGCTGACATGCCAGAAGGCTGTGCTGCCATCCAGCGAGACCTGGACAGGCTGGAGAGTTGGGTGGAAAAAAATTTAATGAAATATAACAAGGGCAAGTGTAGAGTCTTGCATCTGGGCAGGAACAACCCCAGGTTCCAGTATAAGTTGGGGAATAACCTATTATAGCGCAGCGTAGGGGAAAGGGACCTGGGGATCCTGGTGGACAGCAGGATGACCATGAGCCAGCACTGTGCCCTTGTGGCCAGGAAGGCCAATGGCATCCTGGGGTGTATTAGAAGGGGGGTGGTTAGTAGGTCGAGAGAGGTTCTCCTTCCCCTCTACGCTGCCCTGGTGAGACCCCATCTGGAATATTGTGTCCAGTTCTGGGCCCCTCAGTTCAAGAAGGACAGGGAACTGCTGGAGAGAGTCCAGCACAGGGCAACAAAGATGATGAAGGGAGTGGAGCATCTCCCTTATGAGGAAAGGCTGAGGGAGCTGGGTCTCTTTAGCTTGGAGAAGAGGAGACTGAGGGGTGACCTCATTAAAGCTTATAAATACATAAAGGATGAGTGTCACGAGGATGGAGCCAGGCTCTTCTCAGTGACAACCAATCGTAGGACGAGGGGTAATGGGTGCAAACTGGAACACAAGAGGTTCCACTTAAATATGAGAAGAAACTTCTTCTCAGTGAGGATAAGAGAGCACTGGAACAGGCTGCCCAGGGAGGTTGTGGAGTCTCCTTCTCTGGAAACATTCAAAACCCGCCTGGACACATTCCTGTGTAGCCTCATCTAGGTGTTCCTGCTCCGGCAGGGGGATTGGACTGGATGATCTTCTGAGGTCTCTTCCAATCCCTAACATCCTGTGATTCACAACTACATGGAATTTGAATAGGATTTGATGCTTTTACAATACTGGTGATCATGTGACTGTCTATTAGCATTTTTTTGTATTTTTTTACTTTGTTTTATATGCCAGTTGGCTGTCTGCACACCAGAATTTTAAGTGGTGTGACATGTGGTCTTTTTTAGACATCTAGGGTGGTAGTACCATGTGATCAGCTTGATGCTGCATGCAAAAGCATTTCTAGGAGAACACTAAGAAGTCGTGGTAATGAATTAAATGCACTCAATCAAAGGGACACAGAACAGTGCACATCTCTTTTATTAATGTATCTTATTTTCCAAATTAATGTTATGTACAGACTGCCTGTTTAAAATGGTTCCTGTCTTGTGCAAATTCCAACCTGTGTGCAAAGGCTCTTTCTAGAGTTTTAAGATTATAAACGTTTGGTCGTGTATGTGCCTGTCTTGGCACTGTTTAATTTATAGTTTAGATATGGTGTAAACGATAAGCTATGGGAACTCCATCTGCCACGTAGCTGATTATATCTGGTTAGACAGCACCATTTAAGTGTGTCACATAGCTGATGGGTGTATGGTAGGAAACGTGGAGGAGCTGTGAGGAACAGGGATCAGCATTTTCCAAAGTGGGGGATTCTGGAGTCCTCAGATTTGAGCTTTCTGCTAGAAACCTAATAGCTACGCATAAAAGGAACTTTGAACATTTGGCTGTCTGTTGTAGCTGTTCACTGAGGAAAAAATGTCTTAAAATCATATCCATCCAGGTCTGGGTGCAGAACATGTCCAAAAAAAGATCCAGCTTTACTTCCTACTTTTTCTACAGAGACTCTTGGTCAAAAAGACCTAAGTCTACTGCTTGATGCATGTTTCACTCAGTGTGTTGGTGGCAGCAAAAATAGCATATCTAGAAAAAAGATGTGGCATGAATGTAGCTGTGAGGTTGCAAAAAATTTTTAGTTCCTGTCTGATTTTAGTTTTGAATCCATTGCATATGCTCTACAATTGGTTTGGATGTACCTAATGTTAATTCAAATTATATAAATTCTTAAACTGAAATGGCTTGATGAGAGTTCCTGACAGCGTGCAGTACTATATCAAGGGGAATATGGTCATTTGTATTTCAATAAGCTGTATGTGTTGCCACCGAAAAAATGTTGGATGCACCAGTTTAGATGAATCTGAAAATTGACATTTGTAGATAATTACACAACAAAGTTATATTTCAGTGGTGTAATTAAATTTAGTGTAGAAGAATACTGGTTTAGAAGACTTAAGAACTAAATGTTAGTTTGACATCCAAAGGATAAAATTGTACTAATAGGATACAGATCTGATATAGCATTTAAAAAACTTAGTACAGAAGGTTATTGTGTAAAAACCACTGCAATCAGTCATACTTTTGCTAGTACAGATTGTGACAGTGATTAAACAATGACGTAGTTTGAGTTTACTGAGGAGTTAGAAATAATTATAATTCATCATTTTTCCTGACACTTTCTGATTTTGACCTGTGGACATGTGTTGGACATTAGTTTATTTTTTTTTTTTTTCTGCAGTAGTTTTTTGAGAAAAAAAAAATAAAATCTTTTTCATTCCTGTGCAATAAATACTCATTCTGGAGAGAGAAATTTTAAACTAGTGTTTAGCTGTAAGCAAATTGCCAGTTAAGCCATGTAGCTGATATGGTGGCCCTCCCATTAAGTGAAAGTGAGCTTTTGAAGTAGTTCTAAAATACGCTTCATTTACTTATTGTAGGGCAATGTGGCTGTAGGATAATACTAAATTATTGCCATACCTTGATGACCCTGTTAGAGCCTGTGCTAGGTACAGATCTCCCACATCCTGCAGCCTAACAATATGTCCAAATGAAGATCTGGAAGAGACAGAAGATTTAACTATTTGTCTCATGTGGTAGCAATCCTGATCCTACCCTTGGGATACTGCAGTACGCTGGCGTTTCAAATCTAATGTCACTCCTATTCTAATTAAATGGCTAAAGAGGTCTGAAAAGGAGCCCTTTCTCCCCATTTGATAAATGGTGAGTATTCAGCTGGTCTCTGTAGAAGGAAGAGGTTCTTAGACAGCTGCCTAGATTTCATCTTGGTACAGTAAAACAAGGCAGAGGATGTTGAGTGTTGGATGAATTCCTTTTTTACTGAATAAAAGACATTGAGTTGATGGAATTACTAATTTATGTTGTGGTCAGTGTCTGAAGGCCAACCACATGCTATGACTTTGCTCAGAAATCCCTGTCAGTGAGCTCAGGCAATCACTGGGGTTGAGAATGAGCTACAGTGGTATGTAGTAACTGCTGTTAGCATATACCAGTGATGTGTATGAGCACATACCAAGTGTCATACCCTAAAAAGTGTTATTTTCTCAGTGTCATGCCCATGGAATGGCTCAGTGGAAGAAGTACATGGACATAGTGCCTACAGAAACAGCCAGATTGACCTAACTTGACCAGGAAAGAGCACAATTAATGACGATGAGATTAGGCGTGGAAGAAAACAGCTCTTGAGGCATATGATCCCATCTCCAGACAAAAGGGTTACTGGGGAAGACACCTCAGATGATTTCTTTTTTTGCCCAGCAGCAGTACGATGGTCATTCCTGGAATCACTGGAACAAGGAGGGAACATCTGGGCCCCAACTGTGACATAATTTCCTGGCTGTGAACCAGTACAAACATCCACCCTATATTATCTAGGAACCACAAGGCATGAGAATAACCTCGGTTGTCTCTGGCATAGCCTCAGAGAGGTAGTACACTGAGTTGCTCTCTGTTAGTCGCTGAAGGCAAAAAATGCTAAGGCATGAATACTTACATGTTCTTATGGTCCCTGTGTTCAAAAGAATTTTGAAAGGCTTTCTCTGTCTTACTGACAATGTCTACTGTGTGCTATATCCTGATACTACAATGGAATCATAGAATAGTTTGGGTTGGAAGGGACCTCCAAAGGTCATCCAGTCCAACCTCCCTGTAATTAGCAGAGACATCTTCAACTAGGTCAGGTTGCTCAGATCCCCGTCCAGCCTGGCCTTGAATGTCTCCAGGGATGGGGCATCTACCATGTCTCTAGGCAATTAGCACCTGCCCAAGAGAAACAGGTGAGGAGCCGTTGGTCTGCCTGTCTCCAGATGCCATACAGGTGGAGAGAAGCTTTTTTCCCATTAAGAAACCTCATCATTTCAAGCTTTTGTTAATTTGGCATCTTGGGCATCAAGAGCTACGTAGTTTCAAAGGGCCTTGACTGAGGGAGGAGTAGGCACTATCAGAGCCTCAACAAGTGACTGGTGGAGCTTTCTTCTGGTACCAAGACCAGATGGGACAAACCTGGTTCTACACTAACTTTGATTCTGTTAGTGCTATATTTCTATGTGATGCTTATTCAGTGTTGTGAGTAGATGGGTTGTTTGATTTATGGGAAGCGTGACCACCAATCTCAAAAAAGTTTGTTGATAGATCTTTTCAATGGTTAATTGCTGCTTTGCTCCCCTTCTCTCGAAATGGGTTGAATTGTGCCTTTGGGCATGAGGGGCCAACAGCTACTTTTCAGAAGTTAATGATCCATGTACTGAAATTTGTGCAATATACATGGCCTAATTATTCCTGATATTTATCATCGGGTCAGAACAGTCTGTGATGAGCCCTAATAGCTAGGCTGAGTTGTCAAGAACAAGCAACTATACAGGTAATGGAGTACACCAAATTCACAACAGCAGTTGTGGTCTTCTGATGGGACTCTCAGGATACTGTGACAAAATCAGCCTTACACGTTGCTTAAACTAGGGCTAACCATAAGCTACACAGCCTTCTTGGTAAGGGCCCTTGTAACCTTGAGGGTCTTTGAAATTGGTAATAAGCCCCGTATCCCTGACAAACTGAAATCTTACTTTAACGTTAACTGTTGTTTTATTTATAGATTCAACCCTACAGCCTAAGGATGTCTGCCATCCAGCCACTTCCCCTTCTCCATGTTAGCCTGAAGCCTGTCCTGGGTCTGACAGCACCGATATGTGTGGGGAGCAGTGAGATTTTGTGGCATTTTGGAAGACAATTGGCATGGTTATTGTGGAGTGGGCACATGTGTGGGGTTGGAAGGAGAGTGGGCTTAGGGAGCCTCAGTGCAGATTTTGGAGAACTGAGTGGAGATCCCAGAGGAGTTCTGGTTGCCTCTCTTCTCCCTTCTTCCCCTGGCAGCAATGCCCACTGTCCAACACCGGTGCTATGCCAGCAGCTTCCCTGTGTGAGGGCAGGAGGCATATGCTGCAGGAATGGTCCTTCCCTGACTCCCCTGGCACCAAAAAATGATGAAGTGGGGCCTTTCTGTTGCTGCTGGCAGTCTGCCATGCTGGGCAAGAGGCCATGCTCAAAGCAAGCTCTGCTTTCCTGGGTTCTTCCACCACACTAGAGGGTCTGAGCTAATAACCTGGAGTGCACTCGATTGGTTGCCTTAGAAGCAATGCCAGCGGGGAATGACGGTACCACAGTGTTTCTCAGACTCTTATTGCAGCACCATTTATTTAATAATGCTTAAAGTGTGACTGGCAGCACCCCTGGTGCTTGTCCTGGGTTGTGTTTGGTCCCAGGTACACTGTTAGCAGGCATTAGTCTTTCCTAGGTTTTATCCCTAAGATAACTGTTTTGTTTGTGGATTTTTTTCTGTGCTTAAGGATCCACATGAGCCGGCCCTTTTTTGGGTTCGATCCTGGAAGTCCGGGAGTATTTGTGAGCCAATTAAGCAACACACTTCCCGATGTGTTCAGCCTTCCATTCAGTGAGACTCCTTATGTGCCCAAGGGCGTCATGGAGCTCTTAGCACCCTGAGGTGTCAAGCCTCTTACCCAGCACCTCACCTTCCCAACCAGCTGAGTGTTATTCTTGGCCCTGCCGTGGCTCTGGGAAGCGAGCCATCCTCCTAGTTAGGCAATTGGCAAAGCTGCCGGTCTGCTCAGCTGCCATTCCTTCCAGGAACTGGCTTCTCCGGGCAAAAAGAGCACTAATTCTTAATTCTTCTGCATTTCAGTGTTTGTGTTCTCTGATTTATAATGTCATGACCGCTCTTTCCCTCTTGATTCAGGAAACTTTGCTGGCTATAACTGTGGTGACTGCAAGTTTGGCTGGACTGGCCCCAACTGCAACGTGAGGAAGCCACCAGTTGTCAGGAAGGATGTCCACTCCCTGACAGCAGAGGAGAGAGAGCAGTTCTTCGATGCTCTAGACCGTGCAAAGACAACTGTGCACCCAGACTATGTAATTGCAACTCAGCACTGGTTAAGTCTGCTTGGCCCCACTGGAGACGAACCACAAATTGCCAACTGTAGTATCTATAACTACTTCGTTTGGCTTCATTACTACTCAGTCAGAGACACACTATTAGGTTAGTGCTTTTCTTATCCAAGGTGCTCTGCAGGTAAAGGAAAGGGTGAAAAGTGTGTTGGCAGGTTATGGAAAATGCTGAGGTCGTCTTGATAGATACATAGTGTAAGTCCAGCAGCTGAGCAAGAGAACGAGATAACGTGGCACATATTAGCAAGGAGCTAAGATTTTAGACGATAAGACCACTTCTTAAGCCCAAAATCCACTAAGGTGATAAGAAATCTTTGGAATATCCAACTTTTGGGGCAATGTGAAGTTTTGAGAGACACTGAAATGAATATCCACAGAGGAGTTTGTTTCACTTGTCCCATGTAAGCGATGTAGCTTCTGATGTGCGCACTCGTTCCAAAGCTGCAGAGCTGAAGGTTTTTGTTTAACTCCACTCTAGGCAATAGAAGAAAGTGCTGTCTTTCTGTCGAGCCTCATTTGGTGCCTAAGTGCTTATTTTATCTTCCCTTTGTAGGACCTGGCCGCCCCTTCAGAGGTATTGATTTCTCCCATCAAGGACCGGCCTTTGTTACTTGGCACAGGTATCATTTGCTGTTGCTGGAGAGAGACCTGCAGGTTAGCTGAACAGCCTTGCACTTTCCTCATGCAGCTTCTCTCTTTTTCAGTGTGACTTTGTTGAGCCAGCCAAGGGTAAGCTATTTCCTGGGACAGATTCTTACCCAAACTCCCAGGAGTGGTTGCTCATTGATCTTTTTTCGTTTAGAGTAAAATTAGTACTTTCAAGACACAGAGGACTAAACAGTTTCTCACTGTGAACAATGATGTGTGGAGATTTTTTTTCTTCATCTTCACAAAAGAGGACAGAAGATGTGAATCAACAGTGTTTATTAATAAAATCAAAGCAACACCTGCACATAAAACTTGTTAACAGATATTGTCTGCTGATGTTGAAGATACCCTCCTTATGAAAGCAGCTCTAAATATTACCCCTTTAAATGTGCCATGCTATACATTGGATACATGCATATATTTAGCAATAAATCTTTTAAATAAATATATATTAATGTACCTGGCAGTCAGTTGCCGAAACATTGACTCATTTTTAATTACACTCCTTTTACATTGACCGTGTTACTGTATTTTAGCCTTGGAGATCTCTAATGAAAATGTTTGGTATCAAATTAGCTGCAGGATCTCACTAGCGTGAAATTGTATCTAACAAGCAAACACAAGCAAATTCACTGTATTCCTCTGTTAATAAAAGTTCAGAGTTTCCCTAGGGGTAACCTTTCTAGAGCAAAAACAAACCGCATGCACAATTTTACCCATTGTCCATTATCACTCAGAAAGCCTCTTAGTTGCTTAAAACTCGACTGATCTCTGCTCCTGCTCTCCTGCTCAGTCTCTGAGTTGGTAGAAAGCCTGACATGGCCAAAAGAAGTTCAGCCCAACAGTAGAGAAACTAGTGACAAGGTCTTTGCTTGGACTGATTTAATGCCCCAATCTTTTGAAAGGAGTTGGAACAGCACTTTGAAATGCGTGGAGTTGAAATGGAAATTGAAAAGCAGAATACCCAGTGAAAACCTGCAGGAGTCCCTTTCTTTCTCTTTTCCTTTGAAGGTGATTCGCTACTAATGCTTTTCTGTCCGTTGCAGCGGCTGATCGGCAATGACTCCTTCGCGCTGCCCTACTGGAACTTCGCCACAGGTAGAAATGAGTGTGACGTCTGCACGGACCAGCTCTTCGGAGCATCGCGACCGGATGACCCAGAGCTGATCAGCCTGAGCTCCAGGTTCTCCCGCTGGCAAATAGTTTGTAACAGGTATGAGAATACCTAGGGCGAGCTTCCACACTGACCAAACCTTGCTTTCATTTAGTATTGACAGCATGGGCTGTTCTCCTGGTGTGAGTGAGCATCAGGAAAAGAGCCAAGACGTCATTTTGAAACTGGAAGTCACCATTGCTTTGTGTGTAGATGATGCTGTGTATATTGGAAGTATATTTTTCTAGGATGGTTCTTTTGGTACGGGGTTTTAGTCAATTCAGCCAAATTGAAGCTGCCAAGAGTCTGAAGAGTTTGCACGTTGGCAAGTATCTTTTTAAGGAAGAAACACCTATGTGTTGGTTCTATGTAACAAACACCCAACTGATTTTGGCAGCAGAAACAGAAAACTATTTTGGTATAGGAAGCTAGAGATAGGCAGAAAAATTGTATTGGGTGAGATCCTAACCCTTATATATTTAGTGCAGTTTGGGAATTGACTTCAAAGTGCCCGAGATTTCACATGAAAAGCAACACAGAAACAGCCAGGAGCTTGCTGCCAGCTCTCTGTAGGCATATACTGATTCGGGTGAGGGCAGGGCTTTGACATGAAGGATCCGGCCGCTACAACATAAGATGCTGCTGGTTACAATACTCATAAAACGTTCTTCTCTTAGCTCCAGGGCAGCTTGCAGTCAGTCAGATGGAGGTACCAAGAGCTCAGGGCTTTTCAAAGGAGTGTCTTTTTCTGAGTACCTAAAGAACTACTCGAAATTGTATCTTTAGGCAACAGTTGGCTTTAAATCTTGCCCCTGCTTTTTCTCTAAGATAGTTTTTTTTTTCCTTGAAAACTGAAGTGAATAAACTTTTGCCTTGCCAAGGGTAAACAAAGAAGGGCTTTTGTTTACTCCAAGAGTTTCTGAAAATGCTGTCTTTTTTTTATACTGAATAGCACATAATTTTTTTCACAAGTGTTACACTATTTTTTTCCTCTTCCTTCCCTCTTTTTCTCCCTGGTATAAACTACTTGCTCCCCATTAGCTAGTAGGCAAACCTGCAACAGCAGGTTATTCTCTAGGCCCTGAACAAGAGGATGTAATGCATTGCAGTTGCTTTTCTTCCAAAGGGGATGAGGGATGGAAAATGAAATCTTGTTTTCTGTTATTCCTTGCATTTTCTTAGCCCACCCCACAGGGGGACTTTCCTGTTTATTTTCCTCTAGTCCTTACCTATAACTGAAAGGTTTTCAATTCAGAAGACTCTTTGAGATTCTCTGGCAAAAACCGTTCTTCCAAAGACCCTTGGGAGGGAAGTAGGCATGAAGGGAGTTGTGCTTGCCTCTTCTAAAGCATCCCCTCTCTGTCGAGAATGAGCCTGGTGAGTCTTGGTCCAAATGACTGATGGCCAGAGAGGTCACAGAGCCACAAGAAGACATAGTACAGTGGCAGTCCTGCGATAACTTCATGTCCCAGACAAGGGGAGGTGAACCCAGATGCCTCAGGAGATGCTGATCCCTAACCCCTGCTCTCCTCTGACATGTACAGCCAAGACCTCTTTTGTACTACAGGAGAAAATGCCAAATGCATCATCACCCTCTTCTAACCTGTTCCTCTTTCCGTTTCACGCGCAGTTTGGATGACTACAACCGCCTGGTCACACTGTGCAATGGGAGTGATGAAGGGCCGCTGCGGAGGCCGGCCGGGGCATCCAGCGAGCAGCTGCCCACTGCGGAGGACGTCAGGAGGTGCCTTTCCCTGCAGGAGTTCGACAGACCCCCCTTTTTCCGCAATTCCAGTTTCAGTTTCAGGTTTGTCCTTTGGCTCCTCCAGAGCTGACTGAGTCATTGGTTTTTCTTTACGTGTGCATTTGTCAGCAAATTATGGTTACTTGGTGCTGCTTTTACCCATCCACAGGAATGCGCTGGAGGGCTTTGATAAACCAGGTGGAGCCCTTAACTCACCGATGATGAGCCTTCATAATTTGGTTCACTCTTTCCTGAATGGGACCAGTATTCTACCCCATGCAGCTGCCAATGATCCCATCTTTGTGGTATGTCTTTTTCCTCCAGAGCGCGTGGCAGTGTCTGTGGCTCAAAGAGAGCTGTCTCACCAGAGATGTGCAAAACATAAGTAAAAGAAATCCTTTAAATAGAAAAGGAGAAGTTTTTTCTCTTTTCTTGGATATTGCCATGCCTACCTAATGGTCAAATGAAAGCAGAAAGAAACCTCAGGGTGATTTGTAAAATATAAAATAAGTTTCTAGGGAAAGGAGCTGCTATTCCAAGTCATGTTGTCCTAAATCCTTTGATTAGGTGGTATCTAAATTTAATAGCTTATTTCTGACAGTTTTACAACAACAAGATAAACTGAAAGTGGGGTTAGTTATTTTTAAAGTAGTAGACTAAGTAGTTTGTTTCTTTGTTTAAAACTTCACTGGTTAAAAGGAAGCACATCTAATTTCAGGGTCTCTTGGGAATAGAAATAATGTGATTTCCCTGACGCTTTGGTACATTGCTGCACTGCAATGAGAAGCACAAACAGCAATATGCAAATAAAAAGCCAACAGTTGACTCTGCTTACACGTCTTCGTAATAAATTACTGCCAAGTTCTTTTCCTTTTTGTTAGATTAAACCACAGAGATTATATAGAGAAATTCTGATACAGTTATTTTCTTTCTTACTTTTATTTTAGGTTTGCTTTCTTTTGTTGGAAAAAAATAGCCCAAATACTTATGTACTGAATGCTATAATTTTATATGCAAGATTATTTTCCATTAAATATTTTCAAAGTTTTTTCCAGGGTCATAATTAAAAATCATAAGTGCATCAAAAATTAATTTGAACTGCCCCAGATATTTGTAATAGTTGTCTGAACTCAACTTGGAAGCAACTTCCCTGTATTAGTGCTCTGTAGACCTCTGGACTCACTGGGCAAGATCTAATCAAATTCGTGGGTACCTGGAGCTGTGGAACTGGTGGCACACTATCAAATGAGTGTGCAGGAATCAAATTTCTTGCAATTTTGCATACCTCTTCAAACATGAGAGAGAGTAAAATAGGTTTTAGAGGTACATTCACCCGAATGAGCTCAGTGGGCCCTCACCCAAGAGGACAGACCTGCCCATTTTCAGCGAGCTGATATTAAACTGTCTGGAGAAAGAGCTTATTATGAACAAGCAGCAACAGGGATGTATACTGCAAAATGTCTCATGCAGGAGATTGGTTTACTCCATTCTCATGAGCTTTCCTGGTTTCCTGTTCTGTAGAACCTACTGAGATTAGATTACTCTTTTCTCTCCCAAAAGCTCCTGCCACCTTAGGCGATAGCATTTTAAATACTGTTGAGTTCAGGAAGAGCTTAGTAAGTCTGCTTATCCATGCCTTTATTTGCAGGTTCTTCACTCCTTTACTGATGCCATCTTTGATGAGTGGATGAAGAGGTTTAACCCCCCTGACAATGCCTGGCCTGAGGAGCTGGCCCCCATCGGTCACAACAGATTGTATAACATGGTCCCTTTTTTCCCTCCTGTCACCAACGACGAGCTCTTCCAAACTGCAGAGCAGCTCGGCTACACCTATGCCATTGACCTCCCAGGTACATCTCAGAGGTCTGGAGGCTGTTCCAGGCCAAGAGATGAGAGCTCATGTTTTCAATTACATGAGCATATGGAAAATTAGGCACCTTTCACAAAACACTTGGGTGTATTCACCTGCTCACTAGCAATCACATGTTGTAGCACAGCAGGTTACAACTCACCAGATAAACTGTGGTAACTGAGTGTGCACACCCTTAGTTTGCTCTGCTGCAAAACACATCAACAAACTACTCCGGCACTGATGGTGGTGCTCCTTTTGGGCTTGAAGAGTCTTTGATTTTGGCTCTTGCTCCCAGCACTCTTTATGCCTGTTACAGGATCCTTGAACCTGTATGCATTTAGGTGCTCTGCCAGGGAGATTGTCTGGCTAATGCCAGTTATTAGAAATACTTGTTTTTGCACAGGGCCCTGAATGATACTGTACCATGAATCTCATTAGAGAAGAATTCAGTTAATCTTTGAATACCCAGGAAAGATGTACCTGGGTGTTTTGTGTTATAAACCCTCAGTTTTAAAGATTTTCCATGCCCATAGGTATGATATGCCTTAAGGTTTGTCTATTTGTTGAAATTATGTTTGATACAAATCAGATAAAGACAAAAGAAACAAGAAAACAAAGTATTTATGCACAAAATTCAAAATTTGAAACATGATTTACAAATATTTGTAAAAGGTGCAAGTGTAAGAAATACATGAAAACCATGCTTAAGCTGCTTTACAAAAGATTAAATATGAACAGTTTCTTTCTCCATTATGGTATTCCTTTGAGAGGCAATAGGTGCTTATCTAGCTTGTGTGGCCAGGAATTTCTTCTAAATGCTTACCATGTATCTGTGCTTTTAATCTCTGGAGGCCATTTAAAGGTCTATAGACTGCAAAAGAT
Organism: Streptopelia decaocto; assembly: GCF_964273445.1. NCBI lineage: Eukaryota > Metazoa > Chordata > Aves > Columbiformes > Columbidae > Streptopelia > Streptopelia decaocto. The sequence continues at coordinate 158,821,850 of NC_138663.1, forward strand.
TGTCCTCGTCCTCAGGCTGCACTCATGCAGGGCAGCCCTAACTTGCGGAGACATGCTAACTTCTTCTGCAGTGCTTTTCTCAGGGGTGTCCCCAGAATTTCCCCATAGAATTTAAACTTCTCCTTTTATGGAGTTTAAGTTTTCCTCCCTCTGGACCACTGTGCCACTGCTGCTTTGGAAATGCTGCTGCCCCTTGGGTGTGAGGTACCCATGGAGGGGCAAAGGCAGCTTGTGATTCTGCTGCCTCTCAACTCCCACTGGAATAAATTGTGATCTCGCTGTGAAGCAGCGTATTTATCGCTGTCTTCATGGTCAGTGTTCAGAAAATAAAGTTTTTACATTAAAACCTTTCTCTTCTAGCTGAATATATAACTTGGTAAAAAAATTAATTTTTGGATCTTACTGAATCTGTGCATGGTTGCTCTCAACTCTTTTGTTGACAGAGACTACAGATTGGGGTGTTCAATTTCTAGTTGCTTTCGTAGTCAGTGTAACATGTCCTTGAGCCATTTGGTTTTAAGCTTGTATGTCCAAGTACCTTTTAAATTCCTGAAATAATTTGATAGTTGTTTTTTTTTTTTTTTTTTGCGAATACCTAGTCAAACATAATTATTGCCATATTGATATATGCAGCATATTTCAGAACAGGACAGCAGGCAGTTATTGCTTCTGAAAGCATAAATGACAACACAAAATAAAATTATTCAACCAAGTGGAGCGGGGTTATTATAAGAACAGGCAATATTATCTTAGAAGACAATGGCTCCCTAGAAGTGGTTCATAATCAGCGGATGCGATCTGGAGCTGGTCAGCAGAACCACACTAAGTAATGTTTTCAGTTAAAAGTTTGTGGTCTGTAGGAATGTTTGAGGGTTTTCTGTTGATGAGATTAACTTGGAAACAGCTACGCTGAAATGTCATTATAGAAAGAATTGCTTAAATAATTCATAATTTTGGCCAAATTAGATAAGAAAATGGCCTTTTTGTTTTGTTACTGTTAACCTTTCCTGTTCTCAACACTTTAATTTGTATGAAAGGCTGAAATTTAAATTCAGCTGTAGACTTCTCTGGCAGGAAACATCTCTGAGTCCAGCATGCTTGTCGGTTACACGGTGCATTACCAGCTTCCCCTGTGGGCACTGGGTCTCTAAGCCACACAAGCAATCATAATTACCAGGCTGTAGCATATTTTCTTTCTTTCATGTGACTGGAGAAATGAAATTCATGAGCTATCCTCACTTCAGACATTTTGTGTTTCCAGCTTCACTTGAAGAAACCCAAGCCTGGGCTGTCATGGTTGGAACCACAACTGGAGGAGCATTTATAGCTCTGGCTACATTTGTTCTGCTGCTTGTACTTTTCCTGCACCGAAGGCAGAGAAGAGGTTTTGAACCACTGATGAACGTGAGCTTCAACCCCAAAAAGTACACAGAAGAGGCCTAATGCCCTTGCTTTGTTTCTTTGCTCATTCTTGTAGGAAGTGACCTTGATTGCCTTATTGAGATCTTAGCTGAGGATTTATCGCATGCTCCTTTGGCAGCTGACTACATTGTTCTCACTCAGGTTTTCCCGTTATCTAGTGAATTGTTAATATATGAAGTCTCTGGGTACATATGTGCAAGGCCCGAGACAGGCTAAACTTTTCTCATTATTAAACGTTATCTGGAGTGTGTGACACTTGTAAGTCATCCTCTATAGATTTAGATTGAGACAGCTATGAATCTAAATAGAAGAAAACCAACTTGAATAGCCAAGATAATTTTTCACCTCAATGTATTTTTAATTTAATTTAGCAGCTCGTAGATGTGCTGGAAGTTATTAACTCTCTATATATATATTCAAATAACACATTATTTTTACAGTTATCAATAAATGTTCTGAATAACATAGTCTTTTTTTAAGGTTCAAAATGTTTCATGCTGTTTCACAAAACACTATAGGAACTCCCTGGTTATAGTTTATTTTAGAATCATGATCAATTCCATGTCTTTTACAGTCAAGCTGATGTTAGCAGTAGGTAAACCTCCAAACTCAAATTCTCCTGAAATTTAAGAGCAGGATTTCCCTGACAGCTAAATATACACTTGTGTTTTACCTCTATGTTAGGGACCTGAGACAGAAGTTGAAAATGGTGCTTGTCCTTCTCTATTCTGACTCTGCTGCACTGTTTCATGAATTTAGAACTAAATTTACCGGGACTGAAGACTGAGCTAGCTCTCATTACCCAGGTCTGCAGGTAGGGGATCAGGTTTGGATGTGGCATTCCCTACACCACATCTTAAACATTCCTTTATATATTCCCTATGTATTTCTTTATTTAGACATATATTTGGACCATATTTTGTTTGCTTTCCCATGTTATCTTGAGAGAGGGTTTTTACAGAGCAAATGAAGTCCTGAACAGATCATGTCAGATTTGTTGCATAATATGTTACATTAATGGAGTGCACAGATTTTGTGTTTTGTAAGGTCCTGAGTCTTAGGAAAACTCTGCTTTTGTAGCCTTGAATAAAAAATTCCAGTAAGCAATGCTTTCTGATATTTCTTCTAGGCCTGCTCAATACTAGCCATGTGGACTAGAAAGATCTCGGTAGATCTTTACATATACTTAGTTTGAATATGAGGAACTCACAAAACTGAGTGGGCTTTTTGGGACAAAGAAAAGTTACGATTTGCTCACCACACACTCAGGTAGTCCTTGCTGCAGCAGGTGGACAATGATGTCCTGCTGTTTCTGCTGTTCTATGGTGCCTTTGGGGGTTCCCAGCACACTTGTTCCTGTCTTATGCCCAAGATGTCAGTGATTGGAGCTCTTTTTGTGCAGCTGCTCAGCCCAGTACCCTAGCTTCCAATTCAGGTTGCCTTTTGGGGGTTTTTACCATGTAGGGACCAGCGTTAATTCATGCTGAGAACATCAGCCGAGGTCTCCAGAGACCTGGGTTGGACATGTATTGTATCACTTGGACCCTAATCAGTGTCAGTCTGAAGCTGGGTCTGAAGTCTCCACATATCCTTCTCAAGGGGGAGATATCAGCCACTTTCCAGCACAAGACAATGAATCTTCACGTGCACCAGGTCCCACTAAATGGTGATTAAGACAGATGATGTTGGATGGAGATTGACACCTTTTTGTCCTTCACGTGATGTGAATGCCAAAGTTTAGGAGACAGACTAGGCTGCTACTTCCAAGGGTGAATCAGATTTTTCCTTGGGTTCACAGGGCATAATGTGCGCCCAAATAGCTCCACCACTTTGAAGGTTTGGATACTGCTGCCCCAAGTGTTTGCTGCCCTGGTTATGAGCAAGTGACAGTAGCAGTGAGGTGGAGGAAAGAGAGAGACAGGGGAGAAATGTAAGAAGGTGGAATAGCAGCTAACTTGTTAGAACTAATTTTGCTAAGAGCGGGAGGGTTAAACATGGGACAGTTTCTCAGTTCTCACTTGTAAATTGAGTAAAAAGTTGTTTTCCTTTCCAGAAGAAAAGCAATGAGGGCATTAGATTGATACTATGCACTTAAAAAATGTTAAGGTCAAAGATCCGTGTGTTACTCTTTCCACTTTCTGGGCCTTAGTTTAATAATTAGGACTTTAAAACTGTCCTAACAGTTGCTTGTAAGATCTGACTGAAGCAAGCTCTATAGCAAACACAACCTGCCCTCTCGCGGCTTACTGGAAAATTACCTGGTGCCACTAAAAAGCTGTTTTCTCCCTTTTAAAAAAGTGCAGTTTTGGTCTAGCAACCAAGGAAAGTTATGTCCTTGGTGAAAGGAAGAAGCACAGGTAAACTTTATACGAAATGCTTAAAAAGGAAGAGAGTTGAGCATAGGCACATTACAAAACTGCTGGAGATTGCTTTTACATGTTTTAATGTTCCACTCATCCTAAACTACAGAAAAGGCATTTTTTATTGCTGGTTTATGCAAGTGTTAGTAAATACCTGAAGTCTATTGTTGCATAAATTGTACTGAAGCTGTTACTGCCAGGGTGAGATGTAAAGGGACTCTTCTGTCCCGTAACTGGAGGAAAAGACTGTCACCGACTCGTAAACTGAGGGAAACAAGGCTGTAAACACACCGTCCCCAATCTCCACGGAGCCCAGCACACCCTGGGATTTTGGTCCTACAATCAGTGCGAACGTGACTGCTGCTTCTGGAATCAGTGTGGGATGGGGGGACAGAGCAGTGCCCGCGGGGGTGCCCTGCCCTCACACTGCTGGCAGCGCTGGGCTCAGCATGGGCACCCTAATGGGGACAGGGAGGACAGTGCCCACCTGGGAGGGGGGACACTGATGCCCAGGAACCACCTCTGCCCATCACTTTTGCCTCTCACCTTCGTAACTGAGCAGTCACCCAGCCCAGCCCAGGAGGGAAGGATGAGGGACCAGCACATCCATCCCCATGGTCACTTTTTACTCAAAACAGTTTGCTGACAGATGGGAGGTGCACTCCTGAATGACTTCAAGCTGAGATGGCTGTAATCATCACCGTCACCCCCCTTTAAAACAACTCCTGCTGAATTAAAATTCTTCTGACAAAAGGGTCTGAATCACACGGGAGCATGTAACATGCAAATTAGATGTTTAAGCTCTGGAGAGGGAGAAGTGCTCAAAACCATCTCTTTCTCAGCCTTTTTGTTAGCTAGACCTATGCAGCTTCCAGCTTTGTGTGTCGAGCTTTTGTGTGGATTATCTTTCTGAGGAGTTTAATTCTCTCTAGTCACTAGTTAATTGCTCTCTCAACTGGCTGTACTGGATCTGTGGGCAGCTAATGCCTCTTTCTGAGTCATCCCGTGGGTCGGGTGCCTAATTTTTTGACTCTGTAGTAAGCTGGTGGCAGCCACATCGTCTCTGTCAGTCATGGCCTGTGCCTTTGTGCAAATGATTATCATGAAAATTCTCTGAAGGAATCAGTGAGAACCTGTTTTCTGAATTAAATAAAACCTCATTGCTGGCTACTTAGCTAAATGCTTGAAAATGAATCTGTTCTGATTCTGTCCCTGATTTAGGAAAGAAGCAGTGTAAAGTGACCATATCTTATGGCTATTATTATAAAATTGGAAGCTGCAATGCCATTACTGACCTTCTACTTCTACTAACTCCTTACTTTACACTGCTTTTGAGAGAAATATTGTGTGCCCGCGCTTGTGAGGGGAAGAAAAGAGAAAGCAGCTGATTCAAAGACTGTCAGCTAAATTCAGTAGTGAAGATACACACTTACAGAACCAGGCATGCAGGCTGATGGCAACTAGGAGGGAAACCTGGTTTCCTAAAGTACCCCCTTTGGCCCTTTATGCTCTATATGCAGCCAGTTAAGTGTCCTGCACACATCTGCCTGGGGAAAATCAAGTTACAAGCAAGGCTGCATCGATGATCCTGCTCTACTTCAGTGCTCCTGAAGCTGACACACAGCAGATATTTGTTAACCAGAGCTTTTTGCTAAAACTAGGCTTTCCAAGACCTAGGAGGCCAGAAGAAATGGTACCAGTGCTGGCCATCTTTTTACATACCAGAGCTCTCTTCTTGTGAATGGACATCCATTTCCTCTCCTAAGGGATGAAAAACCATGGACACAGAAAGTTACCTCTGTGCTGGGTTTCAGATTAATCAAATGTATAAGCCATTGCATTGTACAGGTCCAAAATCATGCACAGATACTAGCAGGTTGCCCTCCAAGGATGAAATATGAGAAGCAAGCTCCAGGTATGCACCTACTTGTAGAGTCTGCAGGTCTGGTTCACTTTCCCTGTCCTGATCTTCACTGATCTGGTCTGCACCCATGGTGATGTTACCATCACTGTGTGTTTCCCCTTCAAAGGGTCCTGAGGCCACCCTTGTGCAATGACAGACGACATTTGCAGACAGCAAGTCAGCTAGTAAATGTCATGGTGAGACTGAGAAACCTGGGTTTGGGAGTCAGCTTGAAGAACAGATAACAGTGAACATATCAAGCTATTCAGCAAAGGGGGAATAAATGGTCTGGGCTTTTCCACAGCAGATGGTCCCTCCCTGTATGTCTCTCCTCCCTTCACTGCTTCGCTGTCTCTTGCCTGTTGACAAACCCTGAGCAAGTTTAACAGGCAGAATGGAAAGAAAGTATGGACTGACTCCAACCATTGCCCTTGGCAACAAGTGTCTGCATAAAGGAAGTAGTCACTTGATCTCCAGCTCAAATGGAGTCTTTTCAGCCCACATCTTTGCCCTCCAGCTTTCTCACAGATTAGATGAAAAAGCTCCTTTTTCAGCCTTGTGGTTTTACCTGTGGTGGTTCTCCTGTGGTTTCTGATTTTCTGCGGTCATGTAGCAGGGATTTCAGCTGTCTGTTTTGGATATGGTGAATTGTATTATGGTATTATGTGGATTGATGCCTTGGAGACATGTCCTTAAATGTTCAGTGGTGTGACCACAATGTCCCTTCTTGTGGTTTCCTTCACTTGGTGATTTCATTGCTGCATCCCAGGCTGCTTCCCGGCCTGTTTCTCTGCCATCCATTCCTGAGGGTTTGCTCTCATGGCACCAGTTTTTCATTTCTGCCTTAGAAGAAGGTCTCCTGAGGCTTTTTTTGGGTGCCTTTTGCTTGAAAACATCTTTCAGTAGCTTCTTTTTTCAATGTGGAGGTGTTATTGCTCAAATATCTGTAACAGTTTCACAGTTGCTTCCTCTGCTTGAGTTAACTGAAAAGCTACTAAACACAACAAATGCTTGGAAGCTATTATTGTCAGGAATAAGCCTGATGACTGGCTTCTTTTGAGCTGCTTGCCTCCCATTTCAGCTAGAGCCTGAAGTGCTTATTAAGCCTTCTTTGTTGGGTTTATTTTTCATTCTAATTGGAGACTTTCAAATTCCAACCTGGCTTTTATCAACAAATTCTCCCACTTTCTTTCATGCTGCTGTGTCCCACCATTCCATGGTCAGTGGTTGCTTAGGGTGGGAAGACCTTGCCAAAGAGCTGCTTCCTTTTGTGTTGCTCCAGTTGGCTGTGCATGGCGAGAGCATCAGGAGAGCAAGTATGCTCAGCCCTTGCAGATGCACATCAAATTTACTTACAGTCTTTAGAACCTACGTCAACAACTGGCTTTGTGGTTAGCAGGTGCACTCTTGCTTGACACGCTACTCTCTTGCTGTTCCCTTTGGCATAGCTGCCCGGCAGAGATGGGAACAAATGGCTTAATTTAGAGCAGCTCTAAGACTGTTCAGATTTGTGTCACATCTCAGGGCAGCTGCATCTCCTCCCTGAGCCTGGAGATGGGAGCATCAACGAGATGTAGAAAGCCTGCTTTCTCTGCAGATGTGTTCACCCACTCGGTGTGCCAAGCCCCTTGGATTTAGAATTCAGCTCAGAGCTTTGAAAAATACCACTTGTGAAGACAAAGCACAATCTTTCCTGAGAAAAGAAAAAGCTGGATTTTTAACAGAAGAAAAATCCATCCTTTTATTCAGGCCAAGTACACTCTTTCCTACCTCCTTTTCTTTTCCTTCCAACTCTTTCCATGTGTAGTGTTAGGATAAGACTTACGGTTTTGCAAAAGCAATGAATGCGTATGTTTTTAATGTAGAATTTGTTGTTGTTAAATACAACCTCCCAGCTAAAAAAAATTCTGATCAGGGACATGACATATGGAGAGAGAGATGACAGAGCTCAGTGTTCATTTAGACTATATCTGTCTGCTGGTAAGAAAGAAGTATACCCTGGTGGCTGTGCTAGGACAGATGAACAGAAAGATAAAAGGTATATTTCTACTTGAAACTGAAAAAGGAGGAAAAAAGTAGTAGTTTTCATTTCAGTCTTCCCCTTATCTAAATGTTTCAGCTTGGTCTGGGGATTGCCGTGTCATGTTTTTCCGATATATAGTTAATTGTGTTATTCAGGCAGATGAATTTGTGTCCGCTCATCACAACCACCTGTCTCATGCTCATTTTTGCCTTAGTCACTGTCAGTCGTTCAATATCAGTATGGTTTTCATCTGGAAAGCACATCTCTAGTAGCACTGCACAAAATTGCTCCCTTTAGTCTTCTCTAATATTCCACAATTTATTTCATTTGGAAGCAAGGTTTTACAGAGCAATGGGAATGGGAATGGGAATTTATTGAACAACAAAAAGACTACTTGGAATATTGCCTTTGCCTAACGAATTCCAGTAAACTCATTTTGCAGCCAGGGAACGTCAGATTTTTTTCCTCCCACATTTCATGGAGCATGTGGTGAAGCAGCTTGCTCTAGAATAGAAAACCCTTAGTTTTCAGTTGTGGCTGTGGCATGGTTAAAGAACTTTGAAATTATTTTAGAGAGGGGTTTCCCAAATATTTCAACATTTTGTGGTACTATAACTACCCTACTCAGGCAGTGAGTATTACTGAATTGGGAAACAAAGTTTTCCAAAGTTCACAACAGTTGATAAAAGAAAAAAAAAGCTCTCAAAATTTCTAGTGTGCTTCCATTGCAGTGCAGGATTGTCCCAGCTCTACGTTTTCTGCTGGGAGATGCCCAGAGGTTTCACCTTTGCTGGTTCCTCTGGAGAGTTCTCCAGTCTCCCTCCTCTCCTCCACATTGCTTGCCTTGTCCTTTTGGCTCTTTCTGCCTTGCTTTGCAAATGTATCTGTTTCACCCTCCTCTAACTTATCTATCAGTATTCATAAGAGTGGGAGACAATAGAATGAGCTTTTAAAAAGCACTATAAAATGTGTAGCACAAGTGTTCTCTCATATATTAACCATGGTAGTTTTTAACGTCTAATGAAGAGTTTGTGAAGGATTTCTGTATTTATATTAGTTTTATTGATTGTTTTGTATTAATGAATGTCTGTGCCAAAACTGAATATACAATTGAAGAAAAGCAGTAAAAAAAAAAAAAAGCCAAGAGAGAGAAACTTCATCCCAAAAACTAAAATCAGAAGCCATACTTGATATCTTTATCTTTAAAAGTATTTTTACTGATACTCAGCTCGAAGTTTTCCTGGACTTCTCCCATTTTCTTCTCCCATCTTGTACTCACCATCTTCACAATAATCACAAGCATCAAAGCTGGCTTGTTGCAGTAAGTTAGTCCCTTCTCTGAACCCTTCATATTTTTAATGCTCTCTCATTGACCCCTCTCCAGAGCCCCCATCTGCATGGGCTGCCCAGCCCTGCACTCCCTCCTGTGGGGTGGGCTTGGTCAGGTGAAGCTGATCTCAGCAATGAGCACCATCCATCACGTGGAGCTGCACAAAAATGAGCCATTATCTCTCTGCTTATAAGACAATACATTTCCTCATGCAGGTCCAAAGTCTAGGGGAGTTTTTTCTTGCATTTACATCATATTTCAGATACTTGATACCTGCACATTTTTTTATATTAGCTTGATATCTGTATTTGATGTTATACCTGCTATGTCTGAGCTTAACAACATTTTCTTAGGCCACAGTTTTTCCTGGATTAGTGGCAACAGTTGCTTTGATTTATTAACGTTTGCCATCTATACTACCCAAACATTCAAATGAATCAATATGCATTTCATAGATGCAAATATGATATTATGTTCAATAGTGTATTAAAACAAGAGCGTGCTAATGAATTCAGTAAAGGCCCATGATTTAGTATATCAATATCATTTTAGTGTGAAAGGGTGGTTTTCAAATATCATCTCTAACAGGTGAAAGAACAGACCAGAACCTTTACTTGCCATTCAAATAAAAACATCTGTTGTTTTCAAGCAGTTAGCTAGTTATATTTTCGCTTTTTAAAATACTTCTCACATTTCATTCTCCTTGAATTTTATTTGCATTCTGATGAGACAAAAAAATCATAATACACTCACAATGTTTCATACAGTCATGAAACAAATATCAGAAATCTGGCAGAGAAAATGTTTGTTATAGTATTTCTAGACTAAAGGGATTCAGTGGTGTTTGAATAGGCAGCAAGGTTTTGGACACTTAACTGGATGAAATCTCTAGCAATTCACATTTTCATTCTGTTCCAGCAGGATTTAAAGCAAGGCACCATTAATTAATAGAACCTTGTGGTAGGTGCCTAAGAAAAGACTAATAATTAAAAGGAGTTATTAATTGTCAGATTTTCCATGACTCATAGAAGACTCTACGCACCATTGCAGGTAAGGTCTCTTCAGGCATGTAGCAGAGTTTTAGCCACTAAGCTCTTCTATGATAGGCAATTGTTTTTTCATCCTTGTAAGGCATGAAACATGCACAGCAAAGTTTGCCTTGCACTAAGAAAATAAAGAATACTGAAAAAATATTACAACCTGGAAATCTTTCTTCACATGTGTAAAACTACAAAATATTTTTTGTTTGACAACTCAGTGTTCTGGTCTAGAATTGGGAACACAGCAGTCTGCTCTGGACAAGGGAGCGCATTCGCAAACCTGCCCAATGATTTGTTGATGAATACTGTTGTGAAATGAGCTGTTCTCTCTCAGTTCAGCAACAGACACCTCTAGAAGGTAGCAGCCTTCATCTGTTTTAGAAACCTAGCTTGGGAACCCAGAGGTAGGTAATGGAGTGCCATTGCAGATTCTCAGCGGTGTCATGCGTTGGCTCCAACCCCTACCCCAGAAAGGGGTTTCTTGTTGCTCTGCATATCTGCCAGCTACACACAAAAATATTGGATGCAATACAAGCTGTGACTCAATGAGATCCACAAGAGTGTTCAGTGCCATTTGAGATATCCTAGAAAATCCAGGGTGTAAGGAGTAGGACTAGAAGGTGTAGACACAGGATTTATGACAGATCCAGTGCGCAGCTGAACAGAACCCTGCAGTACCCAGAATGGCAACTATGCTTTTATTTATATTACAAAACCCCATCCCAGGGTGAGATTCAGTTCATTCAAATCTAGGTTTGTACCAGGTTAGGGTGAGAGACTTGGCTCACACAAATTCAGGTAATTGATTCTGTTGCCTAAACTTAGACATTAACTTGAAGTTCTCAAGACCATCCCACCTGGGCATCCAGCTGCCAGTATGGAAGGGTACAGCACCTCTGCAGGTCCTATACCACATCTGCTGGCTCTGGACAGGTGTCTCAGCTAGCCTAAGCTGTTTCAAGTGACACCAGAGAGCAATGCATAGGCAGCTAAACCAAACCCTTAAACTAGAACTGAATCAACAGAAGAATTTTAAGGAGGCTGTATTGACAGTTTAAACACCTGGTATGAAATTTTAGACTCCACTGCAGGAATTAGAATAAGTCAAATTAAAATGAAGAAGCAGACCCCTCTCATTCATCAGATCCCACGTTTCTTAAAGAACAACATTCATTTACCTTTTAAGACTCTTATATCATGGGTAGTTTTATGTTAAAAAATGGTGTTCAGTTGCAACAAAATGCTACTATCATACTAGCTCTCAATCTGATTAACTCAGAACCAATAAGTAAGTCAAAATAACAATTAAATATGTTTTTTTAAACTATCTTACATATAGTCACAGAAAGCTCTCACATTTTACAAGAGAATAAGTAAATAACTACTGCCTGAAATTTCATCCTTAGATGTCATGACTTTTGACACTTCTACAATGTTCTTCACTTCTCTGACAGATTCTAGGGGAACATCACTGGTACACAAATATAGCTGGAAAAAGAATGCTGTAGAATGAACTCCTCATAAATTATTTTAAAGATTGATTTTATCTCATGATTCTCCAGTAGCTGAACAATCATGGGATTAACGTCGCTGGCCTGCAGAGAGCACTTTTCATTTTACAGCCAAGAAACCACAAGACACGAGGCAGGTACTTACTTCAGATATTTATTGTAGTCCATCAGAGAATATCAAATCCCTGTTTTCAAACCACCAATATACATTGCCTTCATGGTATGAGTGAAGGATGATGAGAATGAGAAGAACTGATGAACATGACTTAGATTTGTTTAACACATCTTGGATAAAAATGAATTGGACAATTTTAAGTCAGAGCAGTTATAGTTTTATTCTTTATATGGTAAAGCAATCTAACAAAACCAATACCATAAAAATAACTAGAATGAATAAGGCATGTCAAAGTCTTCACTGAGGTGTCAAGTATATATATATACATACAGTACTGAATATTAAGCAACAGTGTAAAAGATCACCCCACACTTTATTACAGTTGTAATTATGATCTAATAAAGTAAGCATCATCAGTGTTGTTTGACTGATAGACACTGAGGATATAAGCGCAAATTTAAATGGTTATGTCAAATTGTTAGGTATGCTTCTCCTGATGCTAGAGCTGATGGCAAACTCTCACTAGCTTCAGTGGAGGGAGGACCAGAGAGTCTGGGGAAGGCCTTTCTGATCCTCCATTGCATAGTCCTCACATAGCGTAAATTACATTGTCCGGATTGCAATAACACTTTTAAACTTTGGATTGACAGGAGAAGTTACATCAGGGAGTCCTTATCCATACAGCTTGGGAATGGTTACCTCACTAAAAGTGACTACTTCCGATCACTTGGATTAATGGACTGCGTGCAAACCACCTCCTATGGCACCATGCTTGTCTGTAATGGTTTATAATCTGAAGGCAGTCATGAATCATTCACATGGCTTATTATACCATGATGCCCAGCCAAGGATCCTTTGTACCGTCAAAGAGAGATGTAGGGGCAACATATCATATATGCACCTGCAGGAGGTAGAGAGAATATGTTTCCCTTTTTCTGTCTGTTGATAATATAGACAGTCCAGATCTTGTGGTGTTGGGCAGCAGATAGTTTGGCTCCCTCATTGCTTTCTTGATGTTGCATGCCACAGCAGCTGCTGCAGCTGGATACCTATAGTAGATGGTCTGCATACTACTTTGCATTTTGCATCAGTAAGACTTTCCTGACAAACAATCTGATCTTTTCCAGCTGACCTATTGCTCTCTCTGCGTGGAGAGCTGATTAATTTTAGATTGTATGTTCTAATGCTTTACCAGTCCAGTTATGGCAAGATTAAAATAAAGGTCAATATACCTTCTTGTTTAGCTGAGAAAAGTCTCTTTATTTCTCATTACAAAGACAACTGGAAAAACTGTGTTTTCTAACATTTTAAACACAGTGTTTTTGTGGAGATTCACTGGTAAAGAGTTTGCTGTGATTTTGAAAAGAATATCCTTAAAATCTAACACTCAGAATTAAACTTTCATGTAATGATCAGAATTTTATGCAATGGTGCCTTAACAGAAGCAAAACTTTGGCTAGTAATCAGTGACAATCAATTAGACTTTCCAACAAACTGTTGCAAATTTAAAATATGCACATGAATAAACAGTAGAATAACACTATGAGAGAAATAACTTGCCTTACACTGTCATCAGTGAAAATACGTATTCATTAATATATGTATACTATGAAGCAGGGAAACTAATAAGGTACAATCTGTCTGAAAAGCATTATGTGGATAACATTTGCAGGCAAAAGGCAGGGCAAATAAAATTAATCTTTAAGAATGCTAGTTATTGTCTCAGTCTGTTACTGAAAATTACAATCCTATCCTAACTCTCAAGTGTGTTGTAAGCACTAAAAAAGGATTTTTCAGTAGGCAGCAAAAGAAAGTATTGATTTATAAAATAAAATGTATCGCCTTTTTCAAATGCCTTTGTCTAGTAACATAATATTACACCAGGCAAAATTGCCTTGGCTGAGCAGCAAGGTCTTCTAATGCCTTTATTTCAGGAAGATGCATTACAAAAAATGAGTTTAATAGGGGGTCATTCATTATCTAATAGTAGTTTTAAGGTACATGAAAGAAGCAGGCGCAGCACTACAAATATATATATATGTAAATGACTGTTAATACAACCCTTCCAACAAAATATCCCTGCAGTCACACTTCCCTTAGTAATGGACAGAAACACAGTAGTTTATGGTTTAACTGTTCCGTGGTTTCCAAATATCATCCTTAACATCTTTGACATGACAAATCGTGAAAGAAACAATCTCAAGAAACACAGAATTGCATTATAAGTCTTGAGGGAAGAAATGGTATTTACATTACTGATCACTGCTTTGTGAAAACCACATTAACTGTTGTGCACTGGACTTGGTAAAGACTCAAGGGGAAATGGAAAAGCAATGGGCTGAACAGTACCGTCTGAGATTGTCTTGAAAATGCCAAACACTTCCCTCCAGTTTATCCACGGGGAAATCTGAATGCATTTTAGTAATCAAAACTTTCTGGAGGAAAGTGTGTGGAAACAAAAGATGTGATGAAAAGACTCCGTGGCTGTGGGGGTAATCCATTGGGTATTGTTGTGTCTTGTCATGCTTGGGTGATGGACAGAGGCAGTATGATTATAAATCTGTAATTCAGTTAAAGGGGGTCAGATACCATTAGAAGTAAGAGTTACTTTTTGTGGGTTATGAATTCCATTAAAAAAAAACCCAAAACACCAAATAGGATGATGGTTTTGATAATCAGTATTTTACAGTATTTTACCCAATTCATTTTTGAAGAAAATGCTTTCATAAATATAGAAAAGTCATGATTTAACAGTTATTGTAGTCTGAAAGGAAGGAGGTAGGGCTTCTTAAAAGCTCCATGAGCTTTTACAAGCTTTTTTGTGTTCAAATAAAAAACAAGAAATAATGAAATTCGTATCAGTAAAGCCCCCAAATACTGTGAGCAAGACACCATCTGGGTTTCTGTTTTTATCTGGATAGTTAGGTTTTTTTACATGTTCCTTAACAGTACCAGTAGATGTTGCCAAATAATTTCTGCAGAGTCACGCTTTCCCACAGTTATTTCAGAAAATTGCAACAACACTTATAGAAACACAAACTATAATCATCTCTAAAGCACAAGTCCCTGTCTGGGACTCTCCTTGTTAGGTTTGTGTCAAGTATTGTGGTAAATGGAGTCCCTCCAATACTTTTTATAGCCTATGCACTTGAAATTACTGACTTGTGGTTGTATTTGTAGATGTATATGCATTTCTATATGTAAATAAATGTGTGTACAAGCAGAGAGATGCATGCTCTCATATACTTCGTAAGAGTGCCATTCTCAGAAATGCAAAAAAAGAAAACAAAGAGGAAAAGCAGAAGACCTAGAAAACTGGGCACTGAATGGGTGCTTTACAGCTTCAGCTTTTGGTTTCTGCCACATTTCAAGTACCAGCCCCTCAAAAGTAGGTTGGGGAAAGAAAAAGGATTTCCTCATGGAGTCCCAAGAGATGGCAGGGGATACAGACAAAGCTGCACTTAATTATTTTCAGCTTTTAAAAAGTTATTTGCTGTCATAACAATCAGCTATTTTGCAAGAGGCGTGTTAGCAGTTTGTCAGTATAAACCTCGGTATATTAACCTTGCTTTCTCTACTCACCTCTTAGAAGATGTGTATTTTCCTTTCATTGGTGCAGTAAGGGCTGAGACTGACAAATGACTAAGTGCATGAATGATTAAACCTGAAGGGCAGCTTTATCACAGTTCTCACTCTTGAGGTATTAATCTGCTTTCTGCCCTTCAGTGATGTGCACCTTTCTCCTCGCTAACTCTCTGAGCTGTCTTGAGTCGTGTGCACTGCTTTCACCAGCCTTGGAAAGGCATTTGAGATTTCAGGAGAGACCTGTTTGAGCTCCATGTCTTGGTGCACATGTGCATGGAAGGCAGTTGCCTTGTGTGTTGGTAGGGTAGCTGACAGGTTTAAATGTCTTATAAGGAAGAGTATAAACTTAACAGCACTGTGCAGCATTCAGAACAATGAATGCATGTTGGTTTTATGTCTTGTTACATCAGGGTTGGTTTGGCTCAGAAACAAAGTCATCACAGCATGACTTCCCCAGATGGGATCCCTCTCCATGCTTCTCACTCCAGCAATGGCATGAGGAAGAGGCACCATTGTGTCAACAAGGAGAAGGACAGGACAGAGTCTGGACAAAGTCTGGATCCCCCATCTCACAGGTGGCATTTATCTCCAGGCATTTAAGTGAGGTGCCTACATGACAGGCCTTGTCATCCTAGGCTGCCTGTTTAGAGAAGACAGATAAGTCTCTTCCCACACGTGGAGGTACTCATCTCTTTTGGCTCACTATGGAGATCTAGAAAGACAACTGTGCTGAGCAACATGCTCCCTGAAGCTCCTAGTGCTAGATGGGGTGACTTAAGACCCTAAGACATAGCCAGTTTTCATGAAGACAGATGGGGTGAGAGGAAAAGGAGTTGGTAGGAAAGGATTTCAAGCCTGAGAGAACATAGAGATTGCCCATCAGGAAAGTCTCGGTGCTCTTGGCACTGTCACCTCTTCTTGCTTCCAAGCTCTAAGTCTACAAGTGGACTGAAAGTGCATTTACAGCTAATAAAGCAGAGCTATCATAGTCTGTCTATTGTAGTTAGTAATTATAAGGCTGTATATGATTGTAGTGGAAAGAAAAGTCTAGTGTTGCATCCGAAGTAATTATTATAAAAGGCTATATACAGAAATAAATTCATTGCATTAGCCCTACCGAAAGTGATTTAAGGCATTTTGCACAAAAAATATTGGGCTCTGTGAAGCTTATTTCACAAATGTATCAAAATGATTGTTTATGTTTTTCTATTTCTGTCCATGGTACATTACTTCTCTGAAGTTACAAAGCCATAAAGAATCTTTTCCTTAAAACTTCATACTCTGCCTTGCAACACTGCTATATATATATATATACACACTGTCATATGCTGCTAAATACCATATCTTTGTAAGTAGTGCTTGGCGATGAGGGAACTTGGGATTTTTCTCCCTCTTTCATTTTAATTGGAACTCTCCCCAAATGGAAACTATACCATTTAGTTGCAGGTATGATCTATAAACAGAATCTGTAGGTTTTTTTCATGTCAGATTAGGTTGAAATGTTAAAATCAGATCAGAAGAAAAGCTGGTTTAACATTTAATGAGATTTTTTTCAACCCAATCCTATTTCTGTCTAAAATCAATTTTATTCTAAACTTGACTTCCATTCAAATATTGGCCCTATCAATTCACATTGAACTATTTTAAATACTACTCTAGAAATATAGTATCAAAACCAGAGCTAACAATTTGCATGCTTTCAAGCAATGTTCATACGCCTGGAGTCATAAAGTTTAACAAGCAAGTATAAATGTCAATTGATATCCAAATCAAGACATCTGACCTACTTAAACAACATCCTTTCTTTGAATTTGATAAATGTAACAAAATTGCTAGTGGAAATTAAATTATATTGCTCACCAACAAAATAAAGTAACCTGGGAGGAGTCAGTATATAAATGCCCATCAATTTATGTAGTCTGACATCCCTGAACATCTGAATGCCAATTCTTCATTTGTAGATTTGTGTTCAGATTAGGTAAAAGTTGAAAAGAAGCTTCAGAATATTTTAGAGACGCAAGTGCTCCTTTCTCTCCCTTCAAGTACATGCACATATTCACAAGTTATTTACAAAATATTCTTGCAGCCTCAAACTCAACTAATATCACAAAGCTGAAATCTGAACTCCTCTGGCTTCTCTTTAGGCAGATTTTTAAAAGTGATCATCACTCTGTAGCACTTACAAGCAGACTACACTTGATCGACTACTTAAAATTAGTCTTTGTTATCTAAAGACTGAAGCAGTTAATCTGTAGTTACACTACATGTATATAACATAACATACACATAGCCAGTGTGAATGTAAATCAAATGAAGCCCAGAATGTCAAAATAAAATAAAAGGAAAAAAAATCCAACACCAAACCTCAAACCAATCAGTTACAGAACTGACATGAGTGATTTTGTGATGTTGTTACCTGTTCAGTTAATCTTGCTATAGAAAATCCACAAATTCTTTGCCATTGGCCTTGCTGACTCATCAGCACAGCAGACAAAAACAAAACAGAAACTATGCTACAGTTACAAGGAAGAAACAGAAATTTACTGCAACTGAGTGAATGAGCCAAAATGTCATCTATAAACTCTGATTATACAGTCAATTAAAAATAGTCATCAGGATTCATGACAGATGATCAAGAACATACACCCAGCAGAACATATTTAGAACAGAGCTAAAGAGCTAAAAGCTAAAGGTGGGGTCTGATAAAGTCTGAAAAAAAAACCCAAATAGGTGAACCAAATCTCTTCGTTGCTACATCCTTTGTCTGAAGGGAGAAGAATTAAGTGCTACCAAAGGCACAGAGACCCATGGAAGTGAGATAAAAATGATTGGAAATACAGTGCAGCCTTGAGCAGAAAATGGTCATAGAGACACTGGTCACTCAAAGTTAGATGGTGATATACAGTTGAGTAGAAAATTTACTGTGTAGATGGCAATGTATTGTGTAACTCCATAGCAGTTAAGAATGTATACAATGGGGTCAGCTTAACTAACAGAGATAACAGGAGCTTGCATCCTTGGCAAATGGGATAACAGGAACCCTCAGCATGCAAGGAGAAGGACCTGTTTGGATTCAAGCAGGTCTGCCGTGGCACAGTGCATTAGTTTTGATGAAACGTATATTTTGAAAGATTTTTCAGGGCCAGGATGGTACTTCAAGCTGAGGAATTAGGAGAGGAGGGAGGAGAAAGAGCACAGTTGACCTGTAAGCTGATGTTGGGGTATTTAGTGGAATGTGGGAGACCTCTACTAAACCTTGCCTGAATTACTGGAGTTTGGGCTTCAGAAGAAAACTCATTAGATGTGTAGTGGAATCGAGTTATTTTTGTGAGATGTGAAGGACTTTCATGCCTGCATAATGTATATTTTTAGGAAAAAAGGACTACTGACACACAGCATTCCGTTTTAGGTAGTAAGCTCTTCCTCACACACTGAAAGATACAGAATTAGCTAGAGTACCTGAAGAAGAGAGAGAGAAACCTTGCAGCAGACTACAGAAACACCACTGACTTGTGAAGCACTGTTTCAGTTTTTGCTATGTCTGCGAGTGGATGGTTATAATTACAGTACTCAGAAGATCATAGATAGGAGGTTGAAAGGATGTGCTGGACAGCTGTGACGAGCACCAGCTGCCCATCATAGGATTCTATTGTTAATCCCCCATGGTCATGTATCTGCTGGGTCTCACTGTGAAGTCACTGCTCCTGTCATTCATTCCTCAGTTGTCTTTCTAACCATCTTGGAAGGGCAAATTCCGCTATTGGCAGAGACAATTTGTGTGCCCAGGAGCTTTCTTGCTTCAAGTGACCTGTGTGGGTGCTCAGCAGAGCTCTGGAGAGGTATAAAAGCAGCTCCAGGGCAGCAGAACTGGTGAAAAGGCTACCCTTTCACTTTGAAGAAGGAAAATTTCTTTCCAGCTTCCCCAACACTGGGAACTGAAAGCCGTATACTTTGTATTTTTTTCAAGGAAGAAAATCCTGCCGATTTCTATTTTAGAGGAAGTAGATTTGTCTTCCCTGCAAATTTGGTTTTAAAGGGTCTTCAGAGATACTGACAGATGGTACCTCACTATATGTAAACAGTTGCCATTCTGTACCTCTTTTTCACTAATGGTGAATCTAATCTGTCTCAAGAAAAAAAGACAACTTCTTTTGGTAATGCAGCTGTTCTTAGTTTGATAGACAAACTACACTGCTAGATGCTGCCTTGTGCTTTAAGTATGAAGCGTCACAGATTTCCCGGTGCCAGAATAAAGGAGGAAAAGCAAAAGGAAATGTGTTGGTCTTTTTCCGCCCCCCCCGCAGTGTGACATGAGACAAAAGCCTTTCATGTATGTTACACTGCTAAGTGTCAGCTCTACATGATTAAAAATAAAGTTGAAATGAGAGTTGACTGAAATACTGACTCATTTTCTTGATACTATTCAACCGTATAGACTTTAAGCTATGGATAAACCGATGTGACTTCCTTCAGCCTCTGGACAGTTCAGAGATATTAGCTGTGGAGAAGCTGGACAGAAATACTGGGATGGCTTTGGAGTAAAGTTAGGAAACTTGCAGGTGAGGATCCTAATGTCCCCTCTTTTATGTTGCTGTTTTATTGAGAGTCAGAAAGAAATCAAGTATGAACAGCTTCCAGAAAAAAAGGACTTGCCTTTTTCTCTGTGATTACAGTCAAAATCCTTGTTAATGACAAAGTTCTCATTTGCTTTGTCATGGGAATGGATGCACAAGTTTGTTATATGAACACTTGGGATGCACAATCAGAATTGCAAACTATGTAGTCAGTTTAGTAGAAAAAGCAGTGAATACTGTAAGTGAACCCTTCATGTTACATTGGCAAATTATTCTGAAGTGATTGCATTGGTCAGAAGATTTGAATAGGATAGACAGTTGAAAAATGTTCTGACTGAATCCGTCTGAGACCATCTCTCTTGCCTGGTGCTAGAAGTTTGTTTTAAAAATCAAAGTTCTTGGTTCTCTATTAGGTCTGCTATGCTTTTAAACAGACGAGAAAATGGTTAATTTCATATTGTTAATCTTTCATGTCCACTGTTACTATGGTACTCTGATCTTTATCATTGTTTTATTAAAAACAGTCATAATTACACACGTTAGTTTGATCCTCACAGTCCATGTGAGTAGCTGCAGTGGAAATATTGCCCCATTCAGTGCATCACTTGCCCTAATTTTCTCAGAAGTATGCATTGCTGTGTCCATTGTGTTTCGACAACGTATTCTCAGCCCCACAGCTAAGTCTTAGCCTTTGAGGGTTGAATTTCACTTTGAAATCGGGGTTTTGAAGTTCTATGGGATGGTCCACTGTTGTTAACTCTATTCGTTCTCATCCTGCATGTTTGAAAATTTGTGGGTTCATACAGTAGACGTAGTAAATACAACTTTGTAGTCTTTGAAATGTGGATTTCTTCTTAATATCTGAAGTTTGTTCAGACATTTGTTTCTCGAATGAAACCTGCAGAAACCTGATTTTCCCAGCAGAATAATTAAAAAATTTCCTGTATTCAGTTTTAATGGATTTTCTTCAGAAGTAAATTAAAACCAAAAAGCACAACTTGTATCTGTGCTGTAATTTATTTTTCATGTTGAAGTAATAAAAAAGTCTCAGTGAACAAGTATAGTTACATTAGATAATGATTCGGTTGGTTAGCTAACTGAGGGCAACCGCTGCATGCTGAGACACTGCACACACAGCCCACCTCCCGAGAACAGCTCTAGCTCACAGACATTTTGCACAGAAGCAGCTCAAACTGGTTCACACAGCTTTGGGAATTGTCCTTCCTAAAAATCCTGCAGACCTGGGGTAATTCATACAAGTGAGACTCGGATTTTGGGAGCTTTCCACAGACAGAGCTCCGTGTTGCCTCTTAGAGAACTGAGATAGATCAGCCATTAGCAGAACCCTGAAGCACACGTTCCTCTACTCTTCCTCTTTATCAGGAAATCTCTACCCTCTCTTTTCAGTTCATTCTGACTGTCTTTTTTGTAATGCTTGAGTTTAGCCAGAGTTCAGGTAGACTGCTCTGCAGTTACACTAATGTGAACCCAGACATCAGGAGAAAAATCTGCAGTAGTGTGAATGCTAATAATTTGGGGACAATGTTAGATCGATGTAATTAATATTAAAATGGAAAACCCCACAGGGGTCGACAGCACTGGTTATGTTATTCATTGCATCGATTTTGTTAAGAGCCTCCACTGTAAAAGGACATAAAATGGCAAGAACTTCTGGATTGCAGAGCACAAAGGGTTTATAAAATCAAAGGATTTTTTCCTTAGGACTTAGGTCTCCTTTCTTGAACAGGTAATTGTCTTTTTTATAATTTCTTACTTTAAATATTTCTCTTCTGTTAGCAGCCAGTAAATTGTGGCACATCAAAAATTACCTTAGAAGAAGAGTTAATGGATGTAAAGGATGTGCAAATAGAAGCACTGAAACTGATGTAGATTCCAGCATTTATGAACACAAATGCTATATCTTTTCTTTCCTTCATTTCCAATTTCATTTGCTCTGTAGGTTTAATAGCTCTCTTAATCTCAGAAAAATGTGATGTATGAAGAGTGTATCCAACCTTTAGGGACTATTAAAAGAATGTATGCCTAATACCTCATGCAAAGGCATCTCCATCTCCTGACAAAATATCACCATGCATAGTAGGAAAATAAGAGGAGAAATAGTATGGAAGACATAAATTTCTGACAGAACTTGCACAAGGCAATCGCATTTTGGCAAAGATTAGTCTGGTTTATTGTTTCACTAGCAGTTTGTAAGATCAGGTCCAAGTAGAGGGAGAGCCCCTCCTGGCAAGCTCCCCAAGTGAGAAGAGCCTTCAGCAAACACCCTGATTCTTGGGGATCCCTCTTACTCCTTGCCCACGAGTCCATGGAGGTCTACAAATAGCTGAGAGCACCCTGGACAATCAGTTTGGCTGCATCAGCTGCAAACAGTCACCAGACCACCTGAATGTAGGCCAAGGCTAACACAAAGACCCTAGGAGTACATTGGCTCCTTAACCAGCAGTGTGGAGCAGGTACAACAGAGGACTTGCCTCAGAAGGCTTGGACTTTGTCACCTCTCAAAAAGCTTCCAGACCCAGAATAATCAGATGGAAAGAGTATCAGTTACCACTGAATAAACACACAATGGGATAAATAAAAATGACAGACAGCTTGTCCTGAAACAAAGTTGCTGAGGAGGAGTAGCATGGAAAGGATATGTGTATGGGTAGAAAGAGACAGATCAGGGAGAGCTTTAAAGGGCTCTCCTTGTGGACAGATGCATGTACAAGTTCAGGAAAAAAATGAAAAGAAAAGGTCCCCTGCTTGCTACCTGCTGTACCAGGGCAAGTGAAAAAACCTGTGAGAATTGGTTTGAACTCTGCTGTTTAACTTTGTGAAGGCATTAAATGCTGAATCACGAGATCTGCTCTAGAGAGAACCATCAGAGCAGCAGGAAGCACTGCTATAGCTGGGGTGAGACATGCGTGGTCTGAACACCCAGCCAGCAACTCCTGCACGCTAGGCTGGGCCCAGAAGAATAGATTATTTTACTTTGAAGTAAACAAATGGGAAAAAAAGAGAATGGAAAACATGTGGCTCAAAACCTATGCTTTTGTTTTTAGACATACTATATAGATAGGTTGTAAATACTTTTTGGTAAAAGTGCTTAAGTATACTTTATCCTAATGTACTGTGTGTTTTCTAATTTAATTTCATGCCTAAATCAATAGCTAATTATAATTTGACAAGCAAAAGAGATTGCGATGGATATGATCTACCTGCTCTGCTGCTAAATTGCAATGTGGTTGCCTGGCTTTACAGTGTTTCCACAGTTTGTCTATACCATTTCCAGAGTCACCGTAAGAATCAGGAAATAAATTTCTGACGAATAATTTCAACACCATGCAGAATTGTCCCAGGAGCCCTTTGTTTGTGGCTGATGGAAGAAGGAAGATTTTGATGTCTAGTTGCTGGCACTTGTGTGTCCAGGATTTAAACACCTTCCATCTTGGGTCTTAATGACCAGATGCAAATTAGGGAAACTCTATCCAGGACCATGGTCATTTAGGCAATGAATATTAAAGCAATGTATCCTTGAGGAATCTGAGAGTACAATTGCGATCACAAATAACATCCGTGTCCTTCTCTAGGCTTATCACATAAACTCATATGCCCCCCCCCAAATTCATACATATGAGAGAGGTTTTCTCCCCCACCCTGCAAACCTGTTAAGAAACGGACAACTGGATATGTAAAAAATTCTCTTCTTTGATTTTCGTGCTCACCAGTCATTAAAGGGTTACTTTTCAGAGCAGCATAAAAAAAGAAGAGTTGGTTGACCAAACATTTTTTTCTTACAAAGAGGTGTCAACCCTGAGCTTGTAATTAAGAAGTTAAAATCTGTGATTTATATATATTTATATATATAAAAATAGATGATCATACTAAGACTAAAAAAGTGAAAGAAATCTCCATGTCACTACTATATAATTGTTTGTTCTGAAATTTTGTAGAAGAAATCCTTGTGACACTGAAATTAACTGATATGAAAGATGTAGTTAGCTGTGAAACACACTACTGATCAGGTCGCTGTTAGTCCATTAGAGAATTGCCGTCTTGGTAGGATAATAAACATAGTAGCAGTAAGTCCTAACTGATGTCAGAACTGTCACAAAAGGAAAGAGAATATATCACAAGAGATTATTTTCTGTCCGAACCCTTGAGGGGAGATTTGTCAGGAGCATTGTTTAGCATTACCACCATGGCTGATGGTGAGCTAAGTGGAAATCTGTGCCAATTGTATAACATGGATAAATACTAAAAGAAGCTAGGTGAAATCATGCTACTACTCAATTTTTTACTGGGCATTCAGATTTAAATCCTAAACAACTGTAACATGATATTCTGAAGCTAGTGGAGTTACTATCATACTAAAAGATAAACTTATTTTTTCAGCTTATCTACCTTCATGCCAATATGATGTGGCTGGCAGAGGGAGTGCAAGACATTTGCCATTGAAATATACTTTTGTGTTGAAAAAAAATGCAGACTTCCTCCCTATAGCAATGATCATTCTGATGACCTGAATCATCCTACAGAAGTTCCTAAAGGAAACCTGTCTGTCAGTGAAGAACGGTTGCATTTTTTTTGTTCCTTTCTTGTCTCTTCTTTTTTTTGTTTGTTTTGTTTTGTTGATATCTGTTGCAATGCAGCAGCCTTGAGTCAGGCCTGATTCAGAAAGAAAACTGTTTTCTTGGCTTCTTTCCCCCTCTTTTTTCTCGTTAGGGGAAAACAGACACTGTAAGATCCTTTTTTACTTTTGCAGCATAAAAGGAAATGAAGCTCAGAAAGTCTCCTGTAATAAAGGTTTGAGAAAGAATTCTCTCAAGGATGGATATAATCTTCAGAGATATCTGAAAAAAACAGGAAGCAGTTCAGTCTGGTACCTGGTACTCTTTGGGAAAACAAAAAATGGAAGCAGGTTGCAGTACTGCTCTCTTCTCGTAGAAAACTGCAAGTGTTTGTGGCATGGTCTGTTGTCCAAGAGTATAAGAAAAGAAGAAAGTTGCCTGTTTCTGTAGCTAAAACACAGTTTCTCTGATCAGATCCAGGATTATCTCCACTGTCTCTGCAGTACGAGACTGATGAAGGCGACAAGCAACGTCTGCAGTGACCAGCCAGGCTGCGTGGCTGAAGCCTCTACCTCCCTCCTGTCAGAATCGACCAGTGGTGCTTCGGTGGTGACGAAATCGAACTCGGTGGGACAGATGTCATCCGTACAGCCACTTCCACTGCCTGAGCCGCTGGTTTCATCACCTGGCACAAGGAAGTGAGGGAAACAGCATGAGGTCCATGCATTACAGTATTTGTCCCTTTCCTCCATTCCCGTTCCACCCAGCACCCTGGTGGGGATGAACACGGCAGGAACGGCAAAGTGTCAGTGGTGCGAACTTTCATGCAATAAAGGATCGAAATAAAAGCCTCTGTGATTTAGTTAGGTGTTTGAATGTCCTTCTGAAAAAGGAATGGATTGCTGGCATTATGGAAAGCCCTCGGTGTCTTTATGCATTTGACATGAAGATAAGCAAGAGAAGCAAAGGAAACAAACATACAACTGGAATTTCATGGGACAGAAAAAGACTTTTTTTTTTTTTTTACCATTGTCAGCAGCACAGACCGTAAAGACCAAAGAAAGGCATTCCAATGTGACCGATTTATAAATATCTTCCAAAGATATACTTATAATGGTTTATAATGGTTAATGATTTCTTACTTGTATCCTGGAAGTTGACATCATTTCCATTATATGCATTCTTCAGTTTGTTAGTCATGACACGTAAGGCCATAATTTGCTGTCGAATGAAGGTGTCTGGCCTTGTGATGTCCACATCTACTTCTGGATTGTTGATCTGGTTGGTCAAGCCATCATTCATAATCTCAGGCAAGTATCTATATAGCAGGATGAATGATTAGTTTAAGATGCAATAAGTTTCAGAAATAAAAGACTGTACAGTAAATGCTGTGCCAAGCAATTTGACACTGATAACAATTATGCAGTTCTTAAACAGCTCCAGTGAAACCACTTTAAAATATGTTTTTTAATTTTACAGAATGTAAAGGCTCTTTTTTAGTAGCTCAGCTGCATGGAGAGCAGAACAGATTTGAGTTATCCAACCTCCTAACTCTCCACATACTCCCCAGCAAGTGCACTGACTCTGTAAACTATAGAAGAGGTTCACCTGCCAGCAGTAAGTCACTGCATGTTCAGATCTTCTGCTGATACGAATGGTTGCACACTAAATTAAGCATCTAGTAGTGCATCCTTCTGTTTTTATTTCTTCCTGCTTAAAAACGATGAACTCTTTGTAATATATGGCATATTTGTTGTTCTGAGATAGTTTAGAAGGCTACCTTCAGGGATTATGGCTCTGCTTGTTCAAATGAAGCACTTAATTAATTTTCCTCTCAATTTTTTCCTTGCACTCCCTTTTGACCATTGTGAACAACATCTCCAGCCTATCTGACATCCAGGCCCATGAACAGTGTTGTGGATTTACCAAACTCCAGTATTGTCTTTAATTTGGACCTTATTCCTTACAAACAGGCTAGACTTACATCTCCCATGTGTGCGTAACATATTTAAGGTATGCCATTTCATATCCATCCACAGACCTGAATTTTTTTATTCAGGCTCTTAGCTTATCATTTCTTGATTACTGCAGCATTCCCTTCTTTGACCTTGGCAAATGCAGTCTTAGGCTGCTCACAGGCAGCAAGTGTGCTTTTGCAGGTATCTCTTCCCCACAAAAATCAGCCCATGCTTTCAATCATCCTACTGTAAAAGTCTTCATCATCTTTTGTTAAATATGTACACTTTTTCCCCTGCTGCTATTTGTCCTCAGGAAACTCTCCTTACAGGCATCTGCAAAGCTACTTTTTTTTTTCCTACTCTGAATCTCTGTTAAAAATTACCTGTGCATTTTACAGGTGCTAGGCTGATAAAGGGCTGACATTATTTGTATGTGCTGGCATGGTATCCTGAGAAAATAGTGTCTGTTCTCTCTCATCTGTCTTTATTTACCTACTATCTTTGTCTCATATTTACACTGCAAGGGCTTTGGGGCAGCTCTACCCTTTGTTTGTGCTCTTTATCAGGATATGATCTATTTTGTAATTAGTTTGCATTCCAGGCTATCTTACTGATGTTTGTGGGACTCCTGTGGGTATGTGCTCAGCCAGTACTGATAGCACAGTCTAGCTTACTAATGGCAAACTTTCATGTTGCCTGGTACCAAATACAGTTTAAGAGTTTTTTACTTCACTCTCACTTGTGCCAGCCCAATTCTCTATCAATATTCAAATTTGGCCCTGGTGTCAGTGTTAGGTTCATACTGGTCTGGAAAACAAGTATATCTCTTAAAAAAAAAGTGAGAGTGACAGAGAAGAAAGGACTTCCTCTGCTGAAGTCATGGTTAAAGGAAGACAAGTTTTGTGTTGCTTTTGGAGGTTCACAAAATGATGACCGCTTTGCTGCACCAGGGAGGGGTTTAGTCTCATCATAATAGGTACTCACTTCACAAGATGAGACTCATTTGTCATCAGTGGCCTTTGAAAGTTTACATGAGAATAATCCTGGGGGAGTGTGAACATGTAAGAACAAGACATGACTGCCAAAAATACCCAGCCTCAAACTGTGTGTCTTGTTGTTTCATTAGTACCATAATGAGAAATAACAGTACTGTAGGGATCCCATCCAGACTCCTATAGTACAAGCTTAACTACGGTGAGAACACAGAGCCATCTCCCCTAGTACAGAGGACTGCAGACTGCAGTGTTATGAATCACCAAAGATAGAAATTGGAAATAACTCTGCAGAGCTGCCTGGTGGCAGCAGGATGGAGACCTTGGCAGGCAAGGAAACTCTGGGCTGCAAAAGAACAGCACCTCTATCTGTCACACATCTCTACAAATGAAACAGCTGCTGTAGATAAATTACTCAGCCTAGAAGTATATCAGTGATTTCAAGGTGCGGTTGATTAAAAAAAGTAAGAATCTAAGAATTGCCCTGCTGGATCAGAGAGGATGTCCATCTTGCCTGGTACCTTGTTCATGACAAGGGCCATAGCTGTTAGCAGCTAGAAGTGATTTGAAATCACCAAATGTTCATGTGGATTGCTCTCCTTGTTTATGAAGAGTTAGATGCTCTTTATTGCAAGCCATCCAGGAGAAGCTATGGCTAGCTCTGAATGGCAGTTCACAGGCTTTTTTTGACTGATTTATGTTTGATTTCATCTTGTCTTATAGTCAATAATAGAAGAAGAATGTACTGACTTCTCAGTAAGCTTTTCATATGGAGACAATATGAGTGAGTCTGGAGATTTAAAGCAGTTAAAGTGCTCTTTTTATTGAGGTTCATATTCTGCACTGTGATCAGTGTGGGTCTGGTGCCCTTCTGAAGACCATCTAACTTTACATGAGCTGGCCTATTCAGTCGTAGGAAGTGATTCAGTCAATCTGTCACACACCTCCTAGTATCTGCTTCAGGATTTGGTGATCCCCAAAACATTCCTGGCATGGAGGCGTTAACCCCTCAGGAGAACAGTCCAGTGCATCTCACCTAGATGTGTAAGGCAGCCATACTGGATGTGGGTCACAAGAAATCTATTACCTTATGGTTGTCTAAAAGTTAGGTGGATACTTAAATTCCAAGGGGAATGAGCCACTTAGCATTTAGGGCGTAAGGGCATAAGAGCATAAGAATTAAAGAGGCTGAGGTTTCATCTTTAGGTTTATACAGGTACCATAACTTGTACCTGTACAGATACCAAAATATGCAACTGTCAGTGTATGAACAGACTCCCACTCTTGTCAGATCTAGTCGACACAAGTTCTAGTCAAAACTAGTCAGGAGTTTATTTGTCAGTAGAGCAGGGACAGCTGTTAGAGTCCCACGTGCCTTTGGCCAGACGACTAGCTCATTAGATTTCATCTGCTGGGATTCAGTTGGACAAACATAGACATCTGGTGCCATTTGAATGCTCTTGGTTATTCCTCCTCTACTTGTTACTAGCCCTGAAGTGTGTGGCTTTCCCATAGGTCCTGCACCATATCTACAGGTGTGAGGGGGAGATCATGTAAATTTGGGGTATCTAAAATTATATCAGCTGTCTTTCTTTAGGCAGCTGAATTGAGTCTTAGATGTCAGTTCAGCCACCAGGGTGTATGCTGATTGGTGTCCTGTAGGGTTTGAATATCCTGTAGGCCCAGTGTCTTATTTGCCAGCTCCATGAAGGTGTCTTGACTATTTAGACAGTCTCACACAGCAGTAGATAAGTGTGTTTAAACTGTTGAAAACTGCCCCATTGACTACACTGTCAGGATATTGGGGATCTCTTCACGTAATTTTTAAGATGTCTAGCAGTTCTTGCCCAGGCTCTGGTCAGGATGGGAGGTAGTGTCCTGCATCATACTCATCTCAGACATGCCATACAGTCTCAAATGACACTGCTCTTGCTTGGGCAACACAAATGATTCCTTATTGTCTCCCCCACAAGCATCTATATTTAAATGCATGAGTTTACATGCCTGCATGTGAAGCTGAATTCTGCCCTCATTATTGAACTAGTTCATCTCCTTCCTCAGGGGGGAAAAAAAAGGCATAAAAGCCTATATTGAATGTAAATATCTTTGAATTATTTTCCTTTCTTGAAAGGACTGGTACAGATAGAGGAACACGCAGCCCAAGGTGTTTTGTGAGTGACGGCCTCTGAGAGGCAGCCCGGCACATGTTCTGACAAAAGCATTTTGATGTGTGTAGGGTAGGGTTAAGTCACATGGAATTGGAAGCCATGTCTTGGGACCACTTTTTGACAGAAGATTTGTTGCTGGCTGGGCAAAGTTGTTGAGCACAGCTGCTTTTTCTGTAGTTCTGTAAATGGAGACACCCCTGTGAATTTTAAGCTTTGCTGCTGCTTCTGCTCTCGTTAATGATCTCTTTGTATGCCTGGCCATTACAAGAACTATATGCCCATTATAAACAAAAAGAAGAGAAGTGCCAACTTGAATCAGTGTTTGTTCTTTGCGTCCTCCTAGCAAAAAAAAAATTAAAAAAAAAAAAAATCAGCTTTCTTAGCCCTCTGAGAATAAAGAAACTGAACAATATTGTTTGTTTTCTGTTGTTTGCTCCTTGCTCAGCTATGTCAGGATTTTAGCGTAATTTACATTGTTTTCTAAAATATTAATGCTTTCTGTTCCTCTTAGCCTTTCCATAGTTCTTGTCTCAGCAGGCACAACAGAGATGTCTTTTGGCACACCATAGCCAAGCACTACAAAGCCTATTTTTAAAAAAATTTCTATGAAAAAAAGACAACTCAAAGTGGAGGAATCTTCCTTTTTCTTCCTTTTTTTTTTTTTTTTAAAGACATCTGCCTTAAAGGGCACCACTCTCCATATTTTGCTGCTGCTTAGAGTATGACTGGAGCAACCCACCCAGGCAGTACTGGAGTATTTCCAGGTGCACAGAATTGTAGGCAATAGAGTACAGAATGCAGCACAGGCTCACTCAAACTGGGCTGGGAGTAGGCAGTCACATCTGGTCCAGAAAGATAAGTGCAGTGGAAAATTGGCTTGTTTGGCTAACTAGATCGCCACATCTGATTCTGTTTGCTCAGGAGGTAATCCCCACAGGATTTTTTTATTTTTTTCCTCCAGCTTGGAGAAAAGCTTGGGGAGACAGAAGGAGAGGGAGAAAAATGGCTCATCTGCCAGTTTTTTGGAAGGAAGAAGCTGAAAAAATAAACTAGAGCCATCCATTAAGAATAAGCAGTTTTCCCACTTACTGAGAAGTGGTTTATTCACACTCTTACCAGTGGTGCTAAATGTTTATCTTTGCCTACCTCCAGGTAAAGGACATTGAATGGATTCTCATTGCTGGTCAGCAATGAGCAGCTTTCCCAGGGCAGCCACTGATCTGGTGAGTCTTTCTTTCCACCTCAATTTCAGCAGAAATGAAAGACTCTCTGCCCAGAAGTAGGGACTCACCTACCTATGGCAGGAGAAGAAAATGCCAGGCCAACTGAGAATTTATGCTATGTACATTTGGGTGGAATAGCTTGTAGCTTTGAGCTAGATGTTGAAAATTACAGTGTTAATTTTTCCTTTTATTTCTCACATTTCTCTATGCTTGACTCAAGCACTGGAACAGGTTGCCCAGGGAAGTGGTTGAGTTGCCATCCCTGGAGATGTACGTAAAAGATATATAGATGTGGTGCTTAGGGACATAGATTAGTGGTGGAATTGGCAGTGCTAGGTTAATGGTTGGACTCCATGATCTTAAAGGTCTTTTCCAAACTAAACAATTCTATGATTCTACAGGTTTGGGGTTTTTTTTAATGCTTATAATTACCGTCTGTCTTATATATAATTTTATTTCTTCTTCATTGTACTTGGAAGAGTGATAGCATTCCTCATGGAAAGGAGGACAAGTCTCATCTCTTCCATAGATTACAGCCTTCCAGAGCTAAAACATATTAGTAGGTCTATAGTCCTGGTGAGTAAGAGCACCAAGATGATAGTGAATGAGCATGTCTCACATGGGTTTGTTGAAATGAGTTGGCTGAGTTGGTTGGAGCAACTCAAGGTTCTTCTGGCCACCAGAGTGGTTGCAGGTTTGGTTACTGTTCTCATTTCAGTAAAAGTCAATCATTCAAATGCTAATAACTTGGATTCAGTTTAACTCCTAAAGCCTAAATTCCATCATGCCTGGGAAAATTCCTTAATTTCTGGACAACAGTGAAGAGGTAATCAACTGTTAAGAATTTATCTGCATTTAAGGAAGAAGCAAAACTTTGAAGTTTGGTCTTAATGATATTTTTTAGGTCCTAAATATATTTTAAAGACATGTCTGTACATCTGGCACAAGTCATTAATTCTTTAAACATAAAATTATGTTCTTTTGTGAGTACAGATACAATGGGAAGACCTGTTAGGGATCTCTTTAAAAGGCACTTAATTTAAAGTAGCTATTATTATTATTTCTAATATAGATTTTTTTTTTTTTTTTAATAAATGTTTTCCTATTTACACAGCACTTGGTTTCTACCTGATGTGTCCTGATTAAAACCACTCTTTGTACAGGATCAGCAAGGAGCCAAGTGCACTCTTCCAGAACGCCAAATAGATGACTCTGTTACCCCATGATTATTCGCGAATTTGTGACCTTCGTTTGGCGACTTGGTGTCACTGCAAATTAATCATGGTAGCAAAGTGATATCTGGGGAGTGTAATAACCACAAGTGACCTTGGTGTAATGCCTCTCTCAGGAGAAAGCCTAGCTTTCATTTTCTGTAGTCTCAGATTTGTAACTCTTTTTCCCTGTAAAAGCAGCATCGAAAGGTGATGTGTAGAATGAAACATGAGGAATAGCGTCTATCTGGCAGTTCAAAGTTTCTAATTCTTTATACCACCATGGGCTCTGATCAAAACCTAAAACCAGTCTTCTTTCCCAACAGCAGACAACACCATGTTGTCTTCTTATTTGTAGTATTATATTAAAGCCTCGGAAAACAGCAGATAGTTAAATTTCATTTTTTTCCCCATCATTAGCTGTTGTCATATTCTCTGGAATTAAAAATGCAGCTCCTTATATAGCACAGGGGTGCTTAGGATGGGTGGCACGGTGAACACAAATAGATGTATGCATATTGGCCAAATTTTGCCACGCTTGTTCTTCTGAACTAGTGCTTGTTATCAGATACTAATCAAAGATACATTATTTTTTTTTCTTTATGCTGCAGTAAATGTCCTTGTTCACCACCCAAGAGGTGATTTTACATCTAAAGCTAGTTATTTTCCAGTATATTATTTCATATACAAACCATGGCATTCTATGGTATCTCTCTGATTTATTTCTGTTCTCTCCACGTGAAGCATTTGTTGAATTCTGTTATTAAGTGTATGACTATATGTTTCCTGGACAGAGGAACAGTGGCTGAGCCTACTGAGGTCATATTTTCAGGAGATACTTCGAAGCTGTAATTCTACATCCAGTGAAATGTGCGTGAGAATGTCAGCAGAGGATAGCTTTTCTCAATGGCTCCAGAACATTAATCTCAGAAGGCATCATGAAAATAACCAAAATTGTCATAAGACAAATACTGTAAAAGGATGCTGAAAAACTATGTGCATAAAATGCACCTCCATAACTCCCAACAAATGTAGAAGTTCTTCCAGAACCTTCAGTGCAGGAGCAGAAGGCAGCTGAACAGTATTGGCCAGACATGGTACAAGCACTAGCATTGGTCATGGAAGCCAGGAGGGATCATAGAAGGTTTATTTGACTGCTCTTTTGTAGAAAGAATAGCATATATCTCTTATTAATGGATACATCCTGATGTCATGCATGGCGTCCAGCTGGGAGGCCTGGAAATGCTGTTTAACTGCTGCAGCACATTGGCTTGGGGCCATACCTTACAAAGCCCATTGACTAGAAAAGATATTATAGCGGAAGATAAAACCACATTTCTATTTCTCTCTTCATGCTGTTCCTGTGTGATGAGTCCTGTAAGAGCCAGATGCTCCTTCTCACTGTCTTTCTCAGAGTCCCTGGGGGATTTCTCTGGATCTGGGACTCAGGGGCTGAGCAGTGACCTGCGCTTTTGGACAGATTTGTTGTGTGTGTCTCAAAGTGGGTTCAGTGGGCTAGCAGCATCCCAAACAGCCCTCTCCTTTCATCTGTAATATGAATCCTATTAAGCCTTATGTAGTCAGGCTAGGAGAGAGGGTGTGTGTTCAGTGCAAGACCTCCTCCTGTGAAGTGTGTGCTCGATAAAAATGATTATATGATGGGATTGGTGTAATCTATCTGTGTATCCATCAGTCCATGCAAAATGACATTTAACATGTTAGTGAGTTTCTTCCCATGTAGTCTTATTTTCATCAAGCTTTTATAATGTATGTGCTTGTCTCACTTTTTCTTTTTTTTTTTTTTTTTTTTTGGTTGTTGTTTGCTTGTTTTTTAATTCTGACTTTGTCTGTACCATCAGGTAAAAGGAAGATAAAGATTCCAGTGTCTGAGTGCCAGAAAGCTCTCCAGATTCAGCACTCACCAGACATCAAAGCTCTCAACTCCTTCCATCTCCCCAAAAGCACAAGCTACCACTGCAGACCTGAAACCTGACTGCCTCCAGTGTGGTCCTTGAGCCAATTCCTCTCTTGGTCTTTCTGAGCAGGGATAATCAGATCCTCTCCTCTGTCAGCTGATGAATCCACGCTGGGACCTTTGGAGACACCTGCTCATCTGCCAGCTCCAGCCCTCCCACAGCCAGCACCAAGCAAACTTCAAAATCAAAACTCACAGAAAACTCATCACAAACAAGGGCAGATGACCACGGTATCTTATGAAATAACATAAGGTCAAGCCTTCTACACAAGATAAGTAGGAGTGTCGCATTTATTCTCTGCTGGCTATTTTTTTTTTCCCAGCAAATAGCCCTAAGCTTTGCCAGCCAGCAAATAGAGCTGAAATTCCAATTTCTGTTTCATCCCAGTATGATATCCCGAGAGTGCAATTGCTTCACAAGCTGTCAGTCCCAACACAGGGATGCTAAATGGAGCTAAAGAGCTCTTTGAAATCTCGATATAAATTATCCTTCTGGAGCTGAACCAATGAACATTTTCTGTGTTCCCATGCTGACACGCTGTGCACATTTAGCCTGACTCACACTCTGGCTTTAATGGCACCTTGACAATAAGTAATCTCAGCAACAAGCTGCGTGTGGACGATTACTTGCTCTCCCCATTTCTGTTTTGCCCTTATAAATGGTTTTGTGAAACGCCCTTAGTTTTGTGATTGCTTCAGGCTGGATGGGGATTTGGATTGAGTGCGGTGGAGAGGGGTCCACCTCACCTCGCCTTGGTGTGGCCATTCCAGCAGTCCTCCTCGACTGACGGACCAGCTGTCACTCGCTCATCCTTGCAGATTGTGTAGGGTAAAGTTGACCAGAACTTTTTAGAGAGCTTTAGTTTTTCTTTAATGTCTGTTACCTGATTAAGAGACAATGAGAGGGAAAACAGGTTAAAAACATCAGCCATGCTCACTATCATGTTAAATAAAGTTTAATTCCATAATGGTGATGATGGTGAAGGTTAAGAGGACTGAAGGTTCTAAAACTTAAATTTCTGTATTTATGAGCAAGGGACTCAGCTTTTGGGTTCAGAGAGCACAAATAATCAAAATTATGTTTTTCCACAAGCAAGACACTAATAAAAGCATGTTACACCTTGCTCTTTCTAGTCTCCATTTGTCTAAGATTTTCTAAATACACATATTTCTAAGAATTAATATGCCTCGCAGTCTGCTGAATGTAAATTCAGTTAAACAGTGTACATCAGATGAAATGCCTCACCCACCAACTTTGTCATATTTTAGATAAATATTTTATTTAGAGCTACATAAGCAGGTTATAAAGATTGGTGCAGTGCTGAGTTGATGTTGAACCGATTTAAGATACGCAGGCTGAACACATTGCAGTACATTTTGGTTTCAGTAACAGCAAGAAGTTTGTGTATATACATGCATGCAGAGACTACCTTCATCTTTGCTGTTAGGTGTATATAAATATCTGCAGCTGGATACAGACTTCAGGTTCAAGAAATGTTGGGAAAATAGTGAAACAGTTTCTTTACATTATAAACTCCTTGAACAAGGAGTTTGTAATTTGGCATGATTCAGCAGCAAGCAGGAACAAACTGAATTTCCCACAACAATTTAACGAATAAAGGCTCTGGCTAAAATGTTACCGGTTCTTGTTTTATGTTTTGTACACTGGAGTGGAAGAATCTACAAGAATAGATACAAAACACAACAAAGGACAGACTACAAAGGATGAATGGTGTCACTGTTGTTCTTATGGAAACAGATGCATTTCACATTAAGTTGTAATAGGATTTAGGGGAGCTTTTTGAATAGCTTTCAAAGGAAATCGCTGAGCTTTATTCTTCAAAAAAAACCCAAGAAATAAAATCTCTCCATTCTTCCATTCAGTTTTGAGATTGGCTTTTAGGTTGTTGAGGTACAATATTGTACTTGGCTATTTATCTCTTTTATCTTTTGTTCTGAAGACATGATAGCTCTCTGAGCAAATGGCTCACGCTGCTTTGCCTTGCTTAAACTTGGTGGAATGTCACTTTATTAGCTAGGAGATAGAAACAGCCAAGGATGTTATTTCAGAAGCACCATCCACATTTTCATCTATAAGAAATAAGTCAGGCAGTATTTGGCTGCATGAGCTATTGACAGTGTTTCTGGCCACGACAGACACCTTATAAATCTCCTCCACACTTCTTGCCAAGCCCTAGTGGCTTTGTTTTCATATGAGACACTAGCAGCATTTGCAAGCTTTAAAAATCTCAACAGGAGAGCCCTGTCAAGCCAAAATTTAAATTCCAGTTTACAGATCACAGGCAAGCCTTCATCAGTAGGGGGAATGTTCTCAGGATGCCTGCCCTTTATGATGTCTTTGGCTGATGGGACCAGGGTCTTAGGGCAGACAGCAGCCTCTCCTTCTGCTCATGCTGCAGGTAAAAACTCCAGGATCCCTCCCAGTACAGCTAACCAGCACAACCAACTTGGTTAAGCTGCCTGGTGTTCACAGAGAGGTGTGTAAAATCCTGTTAGGCCACAGTGCGGTAAATCAGACAGAGGAATCCTATAGAATACATAGGGAAGAGGGTGTACAGGGAGGAGGATCCATTCATACAAACTTCAGGAACAGGAGAGCCAAGGGGACAGATTTTCTTATTTATTGCCCATGCCTGGATAACTACACAAGCATTTTGATTGATAGCAGTGGTGAGCAATTAGTTATCAAAGCAATAACTTCGCCACTATCTGGAAGTTATTTTAAGCTATTCAAAACTCAGATGTTTAGAGTTACATTTAGATTTCTACTTAATCAAATGAGAGCTAGTTCTCCCAGACTGCAGACTTCTGTTTTTGAACTGCAAGTGACACAACACCCATTTTAAAGTGATTTCCTCTCCTGGCCCTTGTAAGGGCTGTAATATGGAGTACACAGAAGTCTGCAAAAGAGTGGAGAGTGGTTCTTACAGCTCACATGCTGCACACAGGCTGTCCAGATACTCCCAGAAAATCAGAATGAAGACTCCCATTCCCTAGTCACCTCTGAAGATATTAAATGATGTTTACATACTCTATATGTGTGCTGCATATAGACAACAAATAATTAAATTTCCTAGCAATAAAGATTTTTTTTTTTTTTTTTCAGAAGTGCACCTGGCAAAGTAAGATGGTCTTGCTTTACCCAGGACTGTTGGCAAATCACAGGTTTAATCTCACAGACATCCCCCTGAGATGTCATTCCCATTTTAGAGCCCGGGGGGAAGGGAGACATTTACATGACTCACAAAAAGCAGCAACAGCAAAAATGACTACAGCTTAGGAAAAGGTTACCATTTGCAGCCCCCTCTAGGCTCCTCCAATTCAGGTACATTTTAACAGTTTTTATCCCCCTCAGGTATTCCCCCTCAAAGCTGTTCCCAGCTCCCCCTTGTGTTACTTCACCAGCGAGTTTTAAACAACTTGTGGACTCAGCCTGCGAAGTGTTGCACTTTCCTGCTGTGTGACCGGGTCTCTGTTAACCCTCTCAGCTTTTGGCAGTGGAGTTCACACATCTACCTGAACAGTTCCTCAAACCTCACTCTGAAACTGGTTTTCTGGAAATGCAGGGTGGTTTCTGATGGCCTTGAAAGAAGGATTATGAGCATGGATTGATTAATGTGCTTTTTCAAGGGAGTAGCCCGACGGCCACGTTCACTTCTGCATGATGAATGCTTGGGCTGGCAACAAATTTGGAAGACTTCTAATGTAACTTTAAATGCAGAATAGAATTAGGTGACGTAATGCCCGTGATGATATGTAAAACTTTCGCCTGTGGGTTTTGGTGGCTTCAGTTCTGGGATCTCCTCAAGCATGGCCACAGAAAGTCTCTTATTAGTCCCCATGGTTATGCATGTCCACTGTACATCATTCTGATCACCATCAGCATTTAAAAATGTGTTACAGATGTGCAGTCCCTTGAAAACAAGGCAAAAGCTGCTAAGGATTCAGTTAACATTGCTTGCTTGTGATTAACCAAGTCAGACCTTAGTGACCTGTACCCTTGTAAATGATTCTTTGGTATTTCCTATTCTTTGAATTAAAGATTGACTTTCAAGCTCGGTTAGCTTCTGTGGAAACATTTAAACATGAGATGTATGCAATTTTGATATTTTACATATTTCCTTTCCACTTTCTCTAGCTGAGATTTATTCAGATTAGGACAGCAGGAACTCTTTGGCTGTAGTTAGCCTGACTTTCCCTAGCTATCTTCCTGACATAGCCCTGATATTATACTGAACTACTTTTTTTTCAGCTACTTTCAAGGTACTAAATTTGTTTTAAACTGCAATACCTTATCTCTCATAAGAAAAAGGATATAGCAAGAGCCATGCAAAGAGTCAAATTTTTAATTTAATGGGAGATATATAGAAATGGATATTAAAATAGCCTGGCCTTCATCTATAATTGCTAACAGAAGGGAAGCGTTACTGTGTAGGTGAGAAAAGTTAAATATTTGCCTCATTTCCAAAGAGAAATTCATATCCGGAGTTATGGAAATGATGTAGTTACATGCCCTACATTGAGAAATACAGTTCATTTCTTATTTCTACTGCTGACTTCTTATGTGACTGAGGCAGTCATGTATGTCATGCAATTCCTCAGCAGAATTTGGAACAGCAGCTGTGAGTTCAGTTCCAGTCCTACCAGCACAGGTTCAGTTATAAGCAGGTAAATAAAGATGACCAGTGTTTCTAGCTTCTTTACTCACCTTGCATTCTAACATAATGAAATGAGCTAAAAAGGAAGCCCATCATTTTAGCTGGAATCAGACCTTAGCATTCCTTGTTTTGATTCAAGACATATGGATAAATTAGAAGGACTTGGCAGGATAATTCAAAAAAGCCTTGAAAATACCATGCAAAATCAAAAGTGAGATGACTACATTTTATAAGGTTTGAAATACCCCAGGAAGACATTTGTTTGTGAAATGAGCAGCCACTTCTCATTTCCAATAGTAATGTGGGAGCCAAAAAGCAAATTTTAAAGGTGGGAGCCCTAAAAGGATTTTTAAAAAGTAAATTCCCTTTTTTTCTCCTCCTTTCCTGCTAAGTTCTCCCCTGGCAAGTCCGTCTCATCCCCTCCAATATATTCCCTACTTTCACAGATAGAGGAATATTAGAAAACACTAAAATAGTGTTCAAAGCTAGTAGAATGCATCCAAAACTGACCCAAATTCGATGCAATAAATGATATGGAGTCTTGCTTGTGTTAAGAAGAAACGGTTCTCTTTAACCTTCTTTTTTTCTTCCTGATGATTTTGCATTGCATGTTTTTTTCTTGTTTATCCTGCAATTTGGGAAGATTTTATTTTTGATATACAAGCAGAATATTGAGCTTGCCTTTCTGTCAATACCTTCTCGCTGGGGATGATGCTCAGAAACACCTCCATGTAAAGTCCCATTGAGAGTTAAGCCTTTATAACCCAGGAAAATGTACAAACATTTCTGGCTGATCACTGGACACCACTTCTCCGGTGCAGCAGGGTGCCACTCCGGAAGATGCACTGTGGGTGGGCATGTGGTGGCATAGCCACTTGGAAGATGTTTGCAGTGGATGTTTGTGATGGGGCACTGTATTAATAATTTCAGGAACTTCATGCTGGGTTTGTAAAGTGTATCCTACTGGTGTGTGA
This sequence comes from Streptopelia decaocto, assembly GCF_964273445.1. Classification (NCBI taxonomy): domain Eukaryota; kingdom Metazoa; phylum Chordata; class Aves; order Columbiformes; family Columbidae; genus Streptopelia; species Streptopelia decaocto. Next base: position 158,861,467 of record NC_138663.1, read on the forward strand.
CACCAACAGAACAGTTACAGACAGTGAGCAGAAAGAGGCCTGGGGTTTTGCCTTAGAGAAAAGACATGAAAGTAGCTATCACAAGCCACGTTTGTGTCTATGTAGTTTCTTTAGTCACATACTCCTTTGCCCTTCAATCCACAAGCAACATTTAAGTAATGCCACTTTTTCATGCTGCATTATTTCCAGATGAAAAAACAGACTGTTTTCTACTGCCTGCTGCTTGCTTTCCCCTAGATGTGTCTAACATACCCAGCTACGCACCCGGCACCCTTGCAGTCTCTATTTAAAATGATGTAGAGCTTGTATTAATACAATAATGGGCAGCTTGATAACAGATTTATGGATATGGTGCTTGACCACCTGAGCTGCATGTGGGATCATGAGGAGCATGTCCTTCGCCATGGGCATGGCCAGGTAAGAACAAACAGATCATCACAATCTGATTTGTGTTATGCCATACTAGCAGAAAGCCACACCAGACTTTCATACATCGATCAGTATTTATGTCCATTAGGGATTTAATTTGAAAGCATTCTAAGACTAATGGCCAAGAACTTGTTTAAAAGGACTAGGTCAGCAAGCACATATTATACACTGTCTCTAACTGATGGTTGTGTTTGTGTCTGCTGCGTGTGGGTGTCACAGTTAGGGTAAGAATCATATGTCACAAGCAAGTTAGTACAGAACAGAGGAGTGTTTTAATTGATACGCAGTTTGCCTTGCAAACTGGGCTTAATGAAAAGTAGTTCACTCAGACCCCTCTTTTAAGAGCTGCCTCTCAAGAAAGACGTCTCCTCTATGTACTTTGCTACAAATGTCAGCTTTATATACATGTCTGAGGCACTAGGCAATTGTGTATAAGCAACTGAATGGGGCTCCCTCTATCTCACCCAGCTGTTTGAGTTTAGCTAAAGAGGATATCTCTTGCAGAGGTTTTTTTTTTTTAAGGTACCTTCATTTCTCCACTGATTAGATATGGGGAGTGTAAGTGCATATTTTTTGTATAGAACAGCTCATTAGGTGCCCAAAATTTCAATGTGTGTTAGCTACCTCAGCGAGGATGACCTGCTTTGATTCAAAATGAGTGAAGCAGCACTTTATTTGCTCTATATGGAGATTACTTTTCCATACATTATACATTTCCACACTTTCTCACAAAAGAAATCTAAATGCCAAGCAGCTGCCGAACCACCATGTGCTTGATCGCGGATAATTTTTTCAGCCTTTTAAAAAACAGTGAAGTGCGTAGGGCACGGATTCAGCGGGATTTGAGCATGGCGTGGGCTCTGGCTGCTGGGGAGCACCCTGGATGTGGGGGTTCCTGGAGATGGCAGTGTTGCTCAGCCTTTGCGCTGCTGCCAGCCCCCCGACGTGCGCCTGCTGCGTTTCCCAGAGAATAACGCTGTAGATTGTTCCGCTGAATATAAAACTGACAACCCTGTTATTTTAAACTCAAAAGTGACAGGCTGTTATTTTAATGAGGTCTGCCAGTGCCAAGGTTAACCAAAGCTTTATTTCCCCTACAAAACTTTAAGGCTGCGGTTCTAAAAAGGGGCTTGTGAAATTTTATGGTTATTGATACTTTCTCAGTGCAGATGAGTTCTGAGGATTTCACTCAGGCCTTCTTGTGCAAAAAATGTTTTTGTTTTTCTGCCTCTTTAAAAAAAAAAAAAAGACGACTTTGTGACTTTAAATGGTCCGGAGCTCTACCGATGACTGCCTGCTTGTGATTCATGTTTCTGCACAGAAAAGCAGATGACAGCTCTTCTCATCAAGAACTAACACTGAGTCCCAGTTATAAAGCACAAATGGGTGCTTGGGCAATTTGTGAAATAAAACAAATGAGCTAGGTGACTTTCCAAAGCAGCAAGACTTTTCTCACCAGAGTATTTTAAAGTGAAATGAAAGGTCTTGTTTTCCTCTCCTTGTCTCTAAGGGCTACCCACATCTTTGACAAGCAAAAGTTAAGGCCTTTAATAACCTTATGGCACTGCTATCTTTTTGTGTCTTAAACCTCACCTGGAGACCCCACCTCCAGCAGTTTCTGCGGCTCTGCAGAGAGCTTAACACTGCCTCACATCACCAAATGGAGGCTTCTTTTTAATAAAAGCACTGACATTATTGCTTACAGACAGGTGAAGTCTGACACCAAACTCTTCCCACAATCAACATTCATTTTGGCTGGGGAGAGAGGAAAGCTAGGAGTCTGTCAAATGGTGGAGCAACCTGGGCTAGCCTTCTATTCCTTTCCAAAAATGTGCCCATTCACTTTTGCCTTGCTCATGGCTTGATTTGCACAACCAGTCTGCCTCGTTAAGTAGGTATGTCAGGGCCAAGTTCACTGCTCATGGCTCCCCAGTAAATAAAAACTTGGCTTTTTGAAAGTGGAAGTCACTGGAAACATCTGTGCCTTGAAACAGAAATCTGTAGGGACTTGAAGCAGCTTTTCCCTTTCCTGCGGTACCTGGGAGCAGTTCGAAAGAGCTGGTCTATAAATCTGGCTCAAACAAATCCAAAGCACTTGGAACAATCAGCTCTTTATTGCAGATAAGTAAATATACCAGAAGTATGCTGGAATCTTAAAGATAAAATGCCTGTGGTAAGGCTCAGACATTAAGCACTGATTCTTTGTGAACAGTCCTTCACCTCTCCAAGCATAAACGATAATATCTAGTGTAAACAATTACTGATAGAATATTTCAAACTTATACAAACTTTCATTTGTCCTGGAAATGTTCTTCTGCTACCAGTAGTGAAGTGGCTGTTTCTTCTCTTAAAACTCGAGGGTTTACAGGCAACTGCATGTGTTGTAACAGACAAGGAGTTCAAGCAAACAAACAGCTTTGAGAAGCACAAGATTTCTAAGGGCAGCAAAAGCTGGGATCCCTCCTTTCATAACAGAGCAAGAAGGATAATTGTACTTCATACTTGAAGTGGCCTTACATTTAACTTCATTTCTTCTAGTGGTTACTTCTTGACATAGCTCCATTGCCTTCCAAACTGAAGAAGCTCTCAGTGGACTCTCAATGCCTTGAAATAACTCAAGATTCAGCAATAAGATAATGGCTACCCTGGCAGCAACTTCTGGGCTTCTGACCTTCCTTCTTCTCAACCGCAAGTGGCATATCCAGTTGTTTACCCAGAGTAGACAGAGCCACAGAGAAAAAGCTGTGCTAAGGTGGCCAAAAATACAGAAAGCAAAGAAAAATGTAAAGCCAGAGTATGTAAGTAGGAGTTTTGATAAAGGATCCACCTTAAGATTTTGAAATTACTGTATGCTGTCATAAAATATTTGAGATGTCTTCCATACAATGTAAAAACCAGTACAGTTTTCCCTATGGACTTCAGGGACCTTTTGGCATTGTTCACAAAGGCCAACTATACTACCTCTTTCTTCAGGAAGTTTAGGTCTAAAAGCATCTGCTCTTCCATGACTGGTGTTCTTATGCTGCAAAGTGATTCATTAATCAGTTAATCAGACTATAGCATCTTTCTCAGCCTATTTTAAGGCTATTGGAAATTTGTTCTCTCTTTTGCCATGTGCCTTCCTACAAGAGAAAGATATAAAAATATCTCCTTCCCTCCAAGCATATCTTGTGCAGCCCAGGGTGTAACCCCTGCCTGCCCTGGTCCAGGAGGGGAGAATGTCAGGCCCTGCAGGCTCAGCCCAAGTGAGGGTGGTCATGAGGAATAAGAAATTAGAGCAGGGAAAATTCATTTATCTTCATCATAACTTGTAATAATGTTTTACCGGAATAACCCAAACTTGCAGGCACAGCGTGCAAAATTCTGCTTCCTCCAGTATTATGTTTTCTTTTAATCCAGAATTAATGCTTGGTAGGTTTCCCTCCCCTAGTGCTTCTGGTTGCCAGTCATTCAGCTTAACTGAAACAAGAGCTTGATTTCAAATGCCTGGATATTTGCATTCTGGATTATTTTAATCCACATACACAAATCTGCATTATTACAAGTGGTGAATATATACTGTTGGGAAATAATTAAAAGTCAGTACAGAGACTTTGTGACATTGCATGTGCTGATTGTGGTGATGTGACGTTCTGTATCTATTTTTTTGCCAAATTTTCTATCTAAGCTCTTCGAGGAAGATGTACAATTTCATTTTCAGAGCTGTTTCAGAGACAAGAGGGGATTCAACAAATTGGTGTTATATCACATGCAAATACAACTTGTTAAAACATCTAAGTCAAAAATGAAAAGTCATGGAAGATTTACAATGAAAATAGTAATATTTTCAGAGAGTGAAAGGTTTAACAAAGGACATTTCTGCCAAGACAAGTGGGCTCAGCAGGAAAAGTGCTTATCAGGAAAACAATCAGAGTCAGAGAGAGCCTTGTAGTGTAAATCCACTATGTCAATAGTCTAATGACTTTCATTGCCTTCCTACTGAGGAGAAGGTGAGTTGTCCTCTGCTGATGTGGAGTTGCTCTCTCTTGTCCTTTCATGATAGGGTTAAGTACTCCAATTACTGGATCCCAACAGAACAACTGCACACAGCTTCCTCAGGGCTGCCAGGGAAAGACACAGGCAGAAGACATAGAGGCTGCATGTAGGTTCAGCTACTGCTAGTGCTTAACGTTCCTTCTAAAAGAGGGAGAAAATTTAAGTGCAGTTTGAAGTACAGCAAAGCAATGAGGCATTCTCATAAGATTTTGTCTAAAAGCAGCAAAATCTAATGAGACTAATCGATTTCCTGTTTTATGCCATGGCTGAGTGGAAAGCTATGAATTTAGATATTGCAAGATTGGTGTTCAATCTAATCCTGTGTCAGGAAATGAACCACTTCTAGTTTTTTGTTCACTTTGAAGCTAAAAGAGCTTGGACACACTTATATCTGGACTCTGGAGTCTGAGCCTCGTGACTCAGTGAGCAGTATGAATTCAAGGTGCACTGCCCACCTCGGCCGTAAATTCTGCAAGACCATTCATGGAATCTAATTTGGACAATTTAAAGAGCAAACGCCAACAGAGATATTTTGTATGGATAAGAGTGGGCATAGTAGCAAGCACTCGAGCTACACTGTGTGAATCTGAATGAGAAGGTGTCTGTCCCAAAGAGTTTTCATTCCAAATACAAAAAGTGAGAGGAGAAAGTAATACCCCTATTACATATATATATATATATGTATGAAAAAATACCTATATCTTTGATAAAATAATTATATACAAAGAAAATTATTTGAAATCAAACAGGGAGTTACTGGATAAGCAAAGCATTACTCCTACATCTCTTGCACCTTTTTAATGAAAAGTCTGTTTTGCCCCCTCGAGTATTGCTTTAAGTAATAAGCCTCTCCACTCTTCCAAGGATATGTCCACCTAACGGTCATGACAATACAGCATAGTTCAATCTATGTTCAAATCAATTGGGTAAATATAGTGTGCAACTAGACTTAGTGTTACTGCTCGAGTATTTATTGTGGCTCTTGGGCAGGTTTTGTAGGTTGCCATCCATCTCGCTGCCACAAGTGTGATGCTGGCGTCTGGGCACTGAATGTCACCACAGTGCTGAGAGTGGAACATCATGTTCTGGTGAAGAGGTCAAGTGAAGAGGCCTGAGTCAGGTAGCTGCATGTTTAAAGTTGATTTTTGTTTCCCAAGAAGGAAGGGCAAGCACCAACCCAAGGCGAGCGAGACAGAGCTGGGAAGAGCTGGAGAATGTGAAGCTGCGGCCACTGCTCCTGACAGCCTGGGAAAGAGGAGGCTGCTCGGGCTGCTGCCCTGCATGTGCTGAGCAGTGACAGCAGTCATGTCAAGCCTGTCTTCTGCTACAGGCACCAGCAGCAACAGGCACTGACCATCTTGCTGTGCCTGCCTGTTCCCCTTACCTTTAGTGCTAATGCAAGAGACTTCCACATCACGGAGACCACAGAGGTTGGCCAAGAGGCCCAGCTGTGTCCCAGGGTGCATCAAGCACAGCATTGCCAGCCAGGTGAGGGAGGTGATTGTCCTGCTCTGCTCTGCACTGGTGCGGCCTCACCTGGAGCACTGTGTGCAGTTCTGGGTGCCACAGGATAAAAAGGGTATAAAGCGCTACTGGAGAGTATCCAGAAGAGGGCTATGAAGTTGGTGAAGGGTTTGGAGGGGAAGTCATATGAGGAGCAGCTAAACTTATTTGGTGTGTTCAGCCTGGAGAAGAGGAGACTGAGGGGAGACCTCATCATGGTCTACAGCTCTCTCACAAGGGGAGGACGAGGGGCAGACACTGATCAAGAGATCTGGCAACCAACGATATGACTCAAGGGAATGGCAGGAACATGTGCCAGGGGAGGTTTAGGTTGGACATGAGGAAAAGGTTCTTCCTCCAGAGGGTGGTGGAGCACTGGAACAGGCTCCCCAGGGAGGTGTCATGGCCCCAGTGTCAGGCCCCAGCCTGACAGTGTTCAAGAAGAGACTGGACAAGCCCTCAGACACATGGTGTGAACTGTGGGGTTGTCCTGTGCAGGGACAGGAATTGGACTCAATGATCCTTGAGTGTCCCTTCCAACTCAGGACATTCTATGATTCAGACACATGGTCCTGACAGGCTGTGTGGCTCTGTGGTGGCAAGGATGCTGTCTCTGGGACATGTGAGGCACAAATGAGATGCAGCAAGAAGGTGCTGTGCATGTTCTTCTGTGCACTGGCGAGGGCAGGGCGGGTGGTGAAAGCAAAACTACAAGACCCGAAGCAATCGAGCTGCAATGGACAGCTTCACAAAGAAGAGGAAAATATTCTTGCTTCATTTTTCCCACAGAGCCCAGACAAACCCTTGCCTGCTCTTCACAGCTGCCTGTGAGCACAAGCAGGTATAAATGAGCATTACCTGCTGCAGAGCTGCCTAGAGCTGGCAGGCAGCATCCTGCTGGCTGCCCCTCTTGATGGAAGTGAGTAGCTGGACACAAGATTGATGCTGGCTTCTTGTACATACACAGCTTAAAAGCAGCCCAGCCTCTGTGCCAGCACCCTCAGGATGGAGGCAGCTGAACACTGGTTATTTATTTGTCTCTTTTTTCCAAGTACCTTCCCCGCCTTAGCCTGCTACTGCATTTCAGCAAGGATTCACGCAAGGCCATGCCAGGCATTTGGTGATCAGAAACTGTGTTCCCACAGTCATGAGTCTATCATGAAAATAATGACATTATAAAAGTAGCAAGTGCTGCAATTTATTTGCCTCTGAAATCTAGAAGTTTTAGAATTCATGTTTTGGAGGATTTAGTAATAGTCACAAAGGCAGAAAATGGGATTTTTTTTGGCCATAATAGTGAAGACTGCAGATTTAAAGAAAAGCACTTTCACAAGACATGGGGTGAAAAATGTAGAAAATTTGCAGTTCTGTCTATAAAAACTAAACCCAAACTTCTTTACAGGGTAGAAAAAGCTCAAAATGGAAAAAACACATCCTCACAAAGGGTAGCATCACAAATGAGATAAAGATAAAAATAGAAACATTCACATTTTCTCTCTATTTTAGGTATAAAACCGGGGATATTTTCCAGTCAGGAGCTCATCACCAGAGAGAAGAGATTACTCTCACTGAGCCAAAGCTGCTGCTGATATTGAATGCATAAAATATAGGCCACTGCCTGAAGTATATTTTCAGGAGCATCCCATAAGCATCCTGAGCTCCACAAACTCTTTAATTTCTTATCCTCTTAATTAGAGCATTTCAAGAATGTTGTTTAAAAAACCTGAGATTTGGTGAAATGGAGTAGAAAAGGACCAGAAAACTACTGGCACAGGGTGGAAGGGTCCTAGCCACCCCCCATCAGAGTTTGCCTGGGTATCTGAGGAAAGAGCAAAACCTGCCATCTCTGGATTACTTGTGAGAGGAAAGACATGATGTTGACAGGAAAGAAATATGATTTTTGGCAAGGTAGTGGGAAAATTCCTTTTCTAAAATATTTTCCTCCAAAGATCTCAGAGTAGTTTGAGAAGTCAAACTATAAGGAAAAATTATGATGACTCACCTGAAGTATAAACTCAGTTAATTGTTTTACCCATCAAATTGTTCAGTAGCAGTGATTATGCTATAAATTATAACTCATTTTTCAGTCGGTGCAAATTTACTTCAGTACCTCCCTGAAAATTCCCTGACAGTAATTTATGCAGGCCAAAGTCATGTTCTGTCAAATGTGTCTCAGGCTATCATACTTCATCAGTCCATCAAAGCCAATAACAGTAGACAGAGTTTTTTGAGGAAAAAAAAAAAAAAGTAAAAAAGAAAGTAAAAAAAAAAGTAGATGAACAGAAGTCTTTTATTATGAGTGAGATAATGCTTGGGATTCAAAAAAAAAAGAATGGGTTTCAGACAGATTGTTCTACTTCTGTCCGCTGCTCTTAAATCTTCATATACAAGAACAGCAGGCTCCTAGAGTGGACCTGATGTTTGCGGAGGAAAGGGAGCAAATGTACCTACCATTGTTCTCAAACATACAAATGCTCGGAGAAGGGTGGCTTGAAAAAATTTCAAAGCCTGTGGAAGGAAACAGCCCAGCACCATTTTTCTTTATTTAATTCCTACATACAGTGGAAGAAAGAACATGAAACAAATACGGTGTTCAAGGAAAAAAAAACGTTAAATTATACTTATTAGCATGCCTTTTATTCTGCACTGTTAACGTCTTGCTGTTGTGTAAAAAGATTGCCACAAGGAAGAACAAGATGCAGAGAAGTATAGAATCCTAATTGAGGTTTCCATCCTAAGCAAAACACCGTGATGATTGCTCATTCGTTTGGCATTCCTTCTCTCCCTTAGTCAGCACTCTGAGTGGCAACATCATCCTGTGATACTTCTGAATAACAGCCTGACCTATTGGTCATTTGCCAGAAGAACTAACAGTTGTTGACTACTCTGCCCTTAATATCACACAATTAGTTACATTCACTCTAGTTCAGACCTTCAGCCACAAATGGGCACATATGAGGAGGAATGGTCACGCAGCATTGATCGTATGAATTCAGCAGCTGTAGGGAGGGGTCATGAGGTTTAACTTTTTTTTTGTCACAGCAGTAATAACTTGCCATAAAATACAATGAAAAATAATTCATTCTCATTTCATTGGGTTATTTTTTAAAATTATTTTTCTTTTTCTGTTTTTTCTCTCTCCCCTTCTTCCTTCGTGCAGAACAGAATCTCCCTCTTCAGCTATCTCAAAGTTGGCTCTGTCTGTCCTGCACGGTTGGAGTATGCTGAGGTTGTGGTTCAGCTTGTTAGTCATCTCCCAGAGTTATGGTATCTCCAGCTTTGGTCTGTAAACACTTGCCCCACCAGGTGAGACTTGACAGCCTCCTGTGCTCTGTGAGTCTGGAGGATGGTCCACCACAGCATGACTGGCCATGAGAGAGGTGGAACAGGAACAGATTCCGACAGTTAAACTTCATCTCGTGGGTGCTACCTCCTACTTGTACCCAACTGCCTGTGTGTCCTCCCTGTGTCCTTGCAAGATGTTAAAAACAGGTTGACTCAATCCATGGCTGACAGTGAGCAGGAGAGCAGGGCTCATGCAGTCACACGGAAATAGGGGATGGTTTAAGAGACTCTTCCTTGGCACCTCCAAGCTATGAGCCTGCCAGCAGGAGCACAGCTATGGGGCAAGAGATTTGGTGGGTCAAAGCACTGATTACATATAGGGCTAAGCCAAGTGTGTGGTATATACATGGGCTTTTGTTGGCCTATTCTTTTAACATATCTCTTTCTCAGGACCAGCAGGTCATTCAATGTATGTACATACACATAACTGCTGCTGAATGCCGTGGTGTGTCCTGCAGCCCCTGGCCACCTAAATCAGATACTACTAGAGACTTATGATTCCCATCTAGTCTCTATACTTGGATTTATTTTCCCAGAAACCAATAATTACATAGGTTTTGCATGATATATATTTGAGTCTTGACAGTCTGGAGTTGGGACTCAAGCCAGAGGAGTTATCCCAGCCTGAGCATTCAGAGCAGATGGAAACTCTCATCCAAGAATACTGAGGGTGGTGGTGGAGGTGCTCACCAAGCCACTTTCAATTATTCATCAGCAGTCCTGGCTAAGCAGGGAGGTCCCCATTGACTGGAAGTTGGCAAATATGACGTACATCTCCAAGAAGGGCCAGAAGGAGGATCAGGAGAATTAGAGGCCTGTCAGTCTGACCTTGGTGCCAGGGAAGGTCATGGAGCAGATCATCCTGAATGCCATCACATGGCACATACAAGACAGCCAAGTGATCAGGCCCAGTCAGCATGGGTTTATGAAAGGCAGGTCCTGCTTGACCAACCTGATCTCCTTCCATGACAAAGTGACCCACTTAGTGGATGAGGGAAAGGCTGTGGACATTGTGTACTCAGACTTCAGTGAAGCCTTTGACACCACATCCCACAGCATTCTCCTGGAGAAGCTGCAGCTCATGGCCTGGATGGGTGTACTCTGCGATGGATAAAGAATTGTCTGGAGGACCGGGCCCAAAGAATTGTGGTGAACAGAGCCAAATCTAGTTGGTGGCCTGTCATGAGTGGTGTTCACCAGGGTTCAGCATTGGGGCCAGTTCTTTTTGATAGCTCTATGATCTGGATGAAGTGATTGAGTGCACCCTTAGTAAGTTTGCAGATGACACCAGGTTGGGTGGGAGTGTTGATCTGCTGGAGGGTAGGAAGGCCATACAGAGGGATCTGGACTATCTGGATCATTGGGCTGAGGCCAGTTGTATGAGGTTTAACAAGGCCAAGTGCCAGCTCCTGCACTTGGGTCACAGCAACCCCAGGCAGCGCTACAGGCTAGGGGAAGATTGGCTGGAAAGCTGCCTGGCAGAAAAGGATCTGGGGGTGTTGGTCGACAGCCGGCTGAATATGAGCCAGCAGTGTGCCCAGGTGGCCAAAAAGGCCAACAGCATCCTGGCTTGTATCAGGAATAGTGTGGCCAGCAGGACTAGAGAAGTGATTGTCCCTCTGTAGTTGGCACTGGTGAGGCTGCACCTTGAATATTGTGTTCAGTTTTGGGCCTCTCACTACAAGAAAGACATTGAGGTGCTGGAGAGAGTTCAGAGAAGGGTGACAATGCTGGTGAAGGGTCTGGAACACAAGTGTGATGAGGAGCAGCTGAGGGAATGGGGGCTGTTTAGCCTGGAGAAGAGGAGGCTGAGGGGAGACCTTATCGCTGTCTTCAACTACCTGAAAGGAGGTTGTAGCATGGAGGGTGTTAGTCTCTTCTCCCAAGTAACAGGTGATAGGAAATGGCCTCAAGCTGCACACGGGGAGGTTCAGATTGGATATTAGGAAAAAATTCTTCACAGAAAGGCTTGTCAGTCATGGGAACAGGCTGCCCAGGGAAGTGGTTGAGTCACCATCCTTGGAGGTGTTTAAAAGATGCATAGATGAGGCTCTTAGGGACATGGTTTAATGCCAGAGTTAGGTTAATGGTTGGAGTCTATGATCTTGAGGGTCTCTTCCAACCAAAATGATTCTATGACACTATGATTCTATCTAGCCTTTGACAATGAGGACTAAGTGGAGCAACTCACTTTTAGATATATCAAGTCAGCATGCAAGAGGTTAAAGCATATTAAAAAAAGTTTCAAGAAACTTTCCCTGGAAACTAATGTTGCCTGTAGTCATAGAGCAGATGTACTTCTTTGGAGCAGCTATAAATCCTATGAGTACCTTAATAAATACACTACACATTCATTGGAACAATTTGCCCCATGGATTTAAACTGCATCTTATCACTTTTTCCTGAAAATAATTATCACACCTATTAGAGGCTATATTTGGGATTTTTAGACCTATACATACATCTGCTTTCCTCTCTCTAGACAGATATTCTGCCATGAAGGACGTGTGCATTGGCAGCCTGATTTTCTCCCCAAAGAACAGAAATAATGCTGTGACTATACACTGGGGCACTGCTTACAGTTTAAATCAAGGTGCCCTTGAATATGGCTTGAAGACACAGGCACTGAAAATCCTACTTTTAAATTGTTTCAGGAGCAGCACAAACCTTTGTGCACAAAATACATTTTTTAAGTTTTTATTCTCATATCAGGCCATTGGAAGATCATGCTGTATTAATAAAAAAATCACTGGAACAAAAATTTCAGAGCAATGTAATCTTGGTGATATTTCTGTTAACTAGTTTTCCAAAATACCATGGTTCTCACAGTTGCTGCATTGGAACACCTTCATTGCAAAACAAAGCCAAATGAAACCTCTATAATTTCATTTTTTTAAACAAATCCGACAAGTTAGATTCAGTGATTCTGCCTATGCTGGATTCAGATTCAAGTAACAGTTTGTACATGATTTTACTTTTCCTTCAAAATCAAACAACAGGCAGGTATCAGTGCTGGGATCTCATTTTTCTCTGAAAATCAAAAGGAATTCAGTAAGTAGAAATCACCCAAAAATATGAGAAAAATAAACTGAACAAAACCCCCTAAAGATGGTACATATTTATGAAAAATCTACCGAGTATTTTTAGCAGAAAGAAAAACAAGAGGCTATTATAACGAGGAGGGGGCAAACAATGCACAGGGACAAGTCAAGTGAGCCCAATAGGCAAATTGAAAATAAATTAAATTGTGGAAAGAAACACATGCCTGATAACTCTAGGAATAGAACTAAAATTTCCTTTTGACAAATGTACAAAGGATACACGTAGTCCTAAGCAATGAATAACTAAATTAATTTGTGCAGACTAAGTTCACAGCATGCTGAAATGACTCCCTCTCACACTAATTTGACTCCAAACACCAGCAGCTGGTCTTGCTTGGAGACAGTGAGTGGTGCCCTGCATTGGAGCTCTGACTAACTTTATTTTCATCACAAGCAGAATTTTGCCAATACAGTACCGGGAGTGGATAGCTCTGATTGTCATCCTTAGGGTCAGACAGCAAGACAACCTACTTTCTCTCAGCAGATGGATGACTTCTGTGTTTACCTCAGCAAAGTACTACTAAAAAAAAATAATAATCCCTATTTGGGAACCGAAGCATCCTAGAAAATCCAGGAGATATTTCCTCATAACGTGTGCAAAATACAATGCAGGCCAAAGTCCTGCAGACATTTGTGGATGAGATGCTTCACATGCAGAAGTAATGATATTGTAAAAGCCACAAATACTCAGGTTTGCTGCCGGGAGCTTGCAGTACAATAGTCCCAAAATGATCTATGTGTCCACTTATAAAAAGAAAACTTATTTATGAACAGCAAAGGCATATGAGAGTATGGCTCCTCTATCAGCAGCAATATTCATGAAGTGTATTTGAGCTGATATGGAACTACATAATAAATTACCTACGATTTTCAATATTTAAAATTTTAAAAATAACCACAAATGTAAAGCATATTCCCCCCTCCTCGCACCCCAAGAAGTCAAAAAATAGTGCTAATGTCCTTCTAATGAACTGTTGTTTTGTTTCATCTAGAATTGAAATAACAACACACACAGGCTGAGAGTCAGCATAAACCACTTTGTTGGAAGAAACTCAAATCAGAACTGATATTAAATCAATGTCCTGATCATTTGCTTTCCCAGAGCCCTCTCACTCTCCACAACAGGAAAGCCACTGAAACTTTATATAATAGTGCATCACAGTTCTGATTTGGATTAGCTGTATTGTAGCCATGAGCAGATTTTAGCCCGTATTAAGTGCCTAACTCTCATTGACGCTCATTTTTGGGGGCATGCACATTATCCACAGACCATGTACGCTCTGTGGGATGTAGGTTAACATCAGTGTCCTTTATAGGACAGGTCACCATTTCCACTGCCTGTGGAAACTCCTTTGCCTAACTTGACAGACATGGTCCAATTGTGCAAATGTAGGCTTCCATTGATGTCGGAGATGCTCTGGAGAACCCTACATGGCTTTCAGATGCTGTTTCCAAAGGGTATATGCCTGCTGTCATGCTGAAGCATGACTGTGACATGGATCTTGTGTCACATGTGCTAGCGCCAGGCAGATGCCTCACATAATCTACATAATTTCAAATGGCAGTAGGTACCATATCTAGGCAAGTTCATTGACCTCTGACAGTTAAAAAATTACGTGCATATGAAACACTAGAATATCCCTTTGTAGTTCAAAGAAGAATTGGACCTACCTATCTCATGTTTATCTGACATTGATGAACAGGATCTGGGAGGTGCTTCTCTTCCAGGAACTTGGAAGACACGGTCTAAAGGCTGGGTACATACTATAGATGGGCACATTTAGAAGAGCTGTATCCCCAGCCATGGATGGAGTTCACAGAGACTTGGAAATTGTAAATGGTACGAAAATCATGCTTACTTAAGGCAAAATTAGACAAAAATGTAATTGCTTGCTTATGTTAAATGGAAAGGGCTAGTAGTAGGAAGAACAAGTATTTATGAACTGAATGTATTTGTTATTATTGTTCATGCTTTGGGGGTTCACATTTAGACTGGAACTAGTTCTAAGCTTTGACTTTATTCTCGGAACACCTGCTGAATCTGCCCTGTGACTCTCGCCCAAAACCTAACAAAATGAACAGAATATTTCCTGTTGACTCCTCTGGACCTAATATTAGGCTTTAGATTTTATTTTCTGTATACAATTTGATTTGTGAACATTATGCTCAGCTTCATTAAAGAGGGTGTCTGAGTTAGTCTTTTATGTCCACACTTACGCTCTTGAAGGAATGAGCAGATGCTTCCTGCAAAAACGCTTGAATAGTCTGGGTGCTCAGACCTCATGAAACACAGGGTCACTTGCTGAAAAAGCTCAGTATGATTTTATTAGCCTAATTGTGGGCTCTAGTAAAGGAACATGGCATCTTGCATTAATACTTGTTCTGTACCTCCTGTTTACCTGGGACAAGAGTTGGTTAGTTTGTTCACTCTGATTCCAAACTCAGTTAACATCACTCCAGAAATCACAGTCCAATCTAGCTGAAAAGATTTCAAGTATATAGACAAAAAAAAGATGCTTGCTATACCTCTAACATGAGTGTAGTTTCATCATTTGCAACGGAACTACTGTTCCAAGCAACATGAGAATCAGAGAAGTTACTGCATCATTAGAGGCAGCCATGAAAGAGATCACACATCTAGTGTCACTGCTATAAAACAGCAGGCTGTCCTTGTTACAAAAAGCCATTTATAGTTCAAAGCCTCTCATGGGGGGATTAAATGCTTTAAATACTTATAGGTGATGCCATAATGGCAGAATCAATAACAGTCTAAATGACCTCATCTTAGTGTTCCTCAAAATGGAAGGCATTCCAGAACGACAGGTACCATAAAATTACAATTTGTCAAAAACGGATAATATAATTTTTATGCTACATTTTTGGTATCTTTTCTACCTATCATTTGTTCTAATAGAATAGACAGCACTGATGGTGTGTTCACAATTTGGTAACATGTTTCAGCTTCCCTTCAAGCCCAAACAAATAGGAAACTTTATAGGCAAGTTTTAAGATCCTTAAATTGTAATGCTGAAATGATCGGTGTTCCACTAATAAAAAGTAAAAGACTACTGTCTTGACAGTCAAAGGAGGATTTGCCACGTGAGGTTGAAAGGTTCTTTACCTAAGAAAGTGGAAGAAAAAAAAAAAAAAGAGAATTAAACCTTCAGTGAAGAAGCGCTGCCTGAATACCCTGACATAAGCCTCAAAAGGAAAGAGGCACTGATTCAAAGAGGGGAACAATCTCTGTTTCAGGGTTCATATCACCTCTGGAACTGTTCAGTGAAACCCAGCCTTCAGATTGGTCTGTCTTGCTGTACTGTATTTTTCTATATTGCATCTAAAAGAGGTGGTAGTAAAGTATGTTCAATGTGCTCTGAAGGATTGCCTATTTGTTCGAGCCATCAATTCTTACATCGAATACAAACAAAGCTGTGGGCACAGAGACCAACAGCCAATGTACAGCAGTAAATTCAAATGTGGAGAAGTCGTCTCAGTGACACACTAACAGGTATGGGGAGGACTGTGAGATTTCTAATCACTGCACTTCATAGCCAGGTTCAGTTGTGCTCCAACACTTTGCCCTAAGACATTTCAATGTGTTTCCTGCACGCTACCGAATTCAGCCAGAAGGATGTTCTCATGACAATATGGGCAACAGGTGATGGATAAGGACCTTTCTAGGAAGGTGGGAGTTTGGAGTCTCTTCATCCAGGGAAAGGAATTAAACCCAGACATTTCATGTGCAAATGAATGCTATCATAGGGAGCTCTGTAATTTTAGAAGATGACCTTTGCTCAGTGGTTCAAGGTGACAGCTGTGCTTAACATACATAGATATATAATCCAGGCTATATGTGGAGGTGCTTCCTGCTACTGATGAGTAAATTACTGAACATGCCAAGAAAGTTGGGATCTGTTAGCCTGGCATAAGCAGTGACTGGCTATCTCTAGGCTAGTGGCTCTCAAACCTCTTCAGCCAACAATCTCTGCTAACTTTTAAACTTTCCCCTGGGTAACTTTACTTCCTTACAATGACCTTACTGAAAACACTATAAATAGCACTGCATTATATGTTTCCAAGACTAAGCCTGCAGACTGTTGGTTTAAGTTCTGGAATTTGTTTTGCATCTCACAATAAGGCACATAACTGTCCCCAGGTATGATACAGGTGGTGCTAAGTACCTGAATCAAAGCTTTGAATTCAGCTCTGGGCCCACTCAATGCATCTATTCTTTTTGCATCTCCCCCTAAAAGACCTGATTCAAAATTCACTGACAGCAGTTGGAAGATTGCTATTGACACTGGTCCATGTCCTGATGAAGAGATAGATACACAGACACACATAGCCCAAAACTGTCATTCAAATTTGTATCACTGGTGCTTCCATTTAACTGCACTGATGAGCTAAATTACAAAAAGAGTAAGCATTTACTTTTAATAACAGAAGACTTCAATAACTCATTGTTTGAGAGGAAAAGAAGGAATATAAATTGGGAGAGGACACAAGCTCAGTAAAGGAGTTTCAGCTGAGAGGCAAATAAGATAAGTGCTTTGTTTTTAAGACTTGTTATTTGTATTTGTTGTCTTAGTTAAAAGATCACAATCTTGCTGGCAACTGTATGATAAAATACAAACATTGAAAAGTTGCAATACCTAGATTTAAATACCCAGTTTTAAGTCTTTTTATTGTGTCAGCAAAATCTATGTGGGGACCACACATTAAAAATCAGTGTAATCATCCATATGTAGACACAACCTTTTCATATACACACTATTTGAAACTCTTAAAAATAGTATTTCACTGTTTGGACATGTACCCTCCCCATCCCTAAACCAAACACTGAAGTTAGAAACAGATTAAGATGTGATGGTGACAAAGACGGCTAACAGCTTTCAGAATGTTTTGTGCCTGGTGTTTGTTTCCTTTCGTGAAGAAGCAAGAGACTGAGAAAACAGCTCCTCTGCCACCTTTCATGTCAGTATGAAAAGTGATATCACTGAAGTGATAGCTAATGGTCAGAATCTTTTAAATAGCTCTGTCAGGCATGCTTGAGCTATCTGACTGATTTTTATTTTGGCTTTTTGACTCATTTGTCCATAATGGTTTGCTTTTGCATCCAGGAGGAACGTGATGCTCAATTAGGACTCGATCATGCAGTGCGCTAAGAGGAAAGTTACTTACCTGTTCAGTAATTGGAGGTCTTTGACATGTGTCACCTCTGTCTGCATTTTGTCTGCTTGGGGGGGTGTGCATACACGTACTCACTGGGGGCTCTTTCCCAGCAGTGCCTGCTTGGCAGGGGAGAGCAGCAGCAGGAGTGATGTACCAATGGCAGTGAGTGAAGCGGTGTTCACGTTCCTCTTGTTTTAAGCAAGAAACAATTAATTTGAATGGGAGTTAGCTCCCCTGTATATCCATTCGGAAGCAGAGACGGCATATTTACGAGCCCCACAGGACCCATTGAGGTGTAAAGCGTTTTGTAGGCAAGATGGTTTTGAGTTCTACACTGGAGGAACTTTCATAGTTGTTTTGTCCCATTTCGTTTTCCTTGGAGCCCTCAGCAGTGAGGAAACCACTGGGGATGCAGACATTAATTGACATGACAGTGCATTACAAAGGCATTCTGGCTCTGATGTCCCTTGAGCAAAATTGGACACATCTGGCTTGTGCTGCCTACTGAAAGGCCCAGGGCTACACACCACCACTTTTGAAAAATGAAGAGAATAATCAAATTCAGAGCTCCCATCTGTGATCTATGGAGAAAATGTTTGTGGAGATTTCCAACTGGTATTCTTTGTGGGCAGAGTGAGAACCACCGACAGAGTGTTCTTACAGAGCATTAGTTTTGGTGTAAAACTAAGGTGACTGTTTTTTGCTTTTTTTTTTGTCTATGAATATGATATTTCCATGCTGTCCAGTGTTAAGGTAAGGGCTGATTTTGGTGGTCGAGGCAGGAAAGCTGCTTATGCTGAGTACAGAAGTGCTGCTGTGCGACACTGACTCTTGGGGAATTTGTGCTCTATTTCACATGTCCAACCAAATGGGTTCTCTGTCCTAGTAGCAATCCCTTCATTTACTGTTGTTTACACTGGCACAAGAAGGAAGAAAGGAGTTCCTATACAAACCTCTAACTACTTCTAACTGCAAGACAGGGGTTTGGAGCACAAGATGTATGAAAAAAGGAGAGCTGTGATGTTCAGACTGAAGAAAATTGATGTTCAGACTGAAGAGAAGAAAGCAAAGAGGGAATCTTATTGCTGCCATCAACGTTACAAAGAAGATGGTGACAGACTCTTCTTAAAGGTCCAGCGCTTAAGAATAAGAGACAGTGAACACAAACAGCAATATGGTAAATTTTTTTGTGCAGTGAAGATGGCTGAATATCAGAACAGACTGTTGAGACAGTTATCTCCATCTTTGGAGATACTCAAAGCTTGACTGAGGCAAGGCCCCAAGCAACATGATCTAACTTGAAGATAGACCTGTCTTTGAAGTTGTCCCTGCTTTGAACCAAATGGGGCTATGAAGGGAGGTGGGGGTGGACCAGGTGACCTTCAGAAGTTCCTTCTGATCTAAATTATTCTATGAATATGCAATTTTTCTTTCCACCCACTGTGAGTTGTTTGGATCTTCTAAGGAGCAGAGGCTGGCATATCTAGGCTGTGTCTGGATGATCTAAATATCCTCAGGCATTCCTGCAAACAATAAAGGTCAATTCTTATGTTGTGTGTGATGTTATATGACCCAGAAGAAACAGAAAAGAGGCTGGTGACATTTAAAGATTTGATCAAAGTCTTTGTAGAGGTTAATATATGCATAGTGTCCAAGGATTAAGCTTTGCTCCAATGCCTTTTAGAGTTTTACAAGCTTTTCACTTATCATGAGAGAAAGTTTGAAAGAATCTGTTTATTGATTGCTAATGCTCCTTATACGGACCTCTTTAAATGCTAAAACAATTCCAAGTCTTGTGAAATACAGGTGAGCCACAGGCACCAGCAGACACAAGTCCAGATGTCTACACAAATAATACTAAAAGCATTTATATCTACCTGAAAACATGCATCTCTGAGGCCCAGAGCTCCAAACCAAAGTCCCTGACCTAGCAGAAGAATAACTTAGTGACCAATCTGAATTTCAAACAGTGAATCAAAGTACTTAGTGTCTGAAATATAAAATGGCCTTCACTCTTCTTTCTTCCCGAGAAGGAAATTGGACAGGATGGGTAATGGGGACAGATGAGAAAGATATAGTTCAGCTGTGTTATTTTAGAGAAAAGACTACACTTCCCATGTGAGACACCTAAAAAGGTACAGGAAAATTAAAATAATAGCTATTACTTGATATTGCTTGACATTGTTGTCGTGGAATGCAACCCCCCTCCCCTCTTTCTCTGGTACTTGAGGCTAACAGCTTCTTTTGTGTGGCCCAGAGCACACCCTGCCAGGCCCATTAGGAGAAGGGAGTGCCCAGGCGCCACTGAGCCGCTGGGTCCCTGCGGCCAGTGTGGGGGATGTTTGGAAAGCTTCAGAGGCACCCACAGACAGTGTGGAGGTGCAGAGAAGCTTCTAGAGTGACTCCAGTCAGGTCTGATCAGCCTATAAAAACGGGACGCTCGTCGGCGACTCGGCCCATTGTGCGGGTCCCTCGGAGCACGAGCTTGGCCCCTGCCGCCGGGAGCCACGGGCCCCCCCGCTCCCCGGGATGGAGACTCCACTTGCCCTGCCGCCACGTGTGTAAGTAAAACTTCTCGCAGGATTGCGAGTACATTTATACTTTTCGTGCACATTTGCACATATATTTTCCGTGCACATTTGCACATATATTTTCCGTGCACATTTGCACGGGTACTTTAAATTAATCCTCGCACAGTCGCGAGTGGCCGCTGAGAGCCCCTCGCACAACCGCGAGTGTATTTTTCCTCCCGGGCTTTCAGATAAGCACGTGTAGGATTCCGTGCACACTGGCACGGGTAAGTAAATTATTTCCTCGCACAATTGCGAGTGTATTATAAATTTACCCTCGCGGAATCGCGAGTGCACACTTCTCGTACTCACTACGAGTACGTGCATCTCTTTTGCACCGTGTTTGGCAAGTGTGTGCTTCTCTGGGACCCAAGGCTCGGCCCCGGCATTGTTTTGGTGCAGCCACGTGTATGCACACTGTGGACCGCTGTTGTATTAGTTGCTGCCCCTTCAAATTATTTCCTCAACTGATATCCGAACCTGTATTTGAGTCACTGGTGGAGTGCAAGAACCCTGTTTCTTACTGGTTTAATAAAAGTTGCTGTGGACTCTGTTGTCCCTTAAATTAACCTTGGGGTGCCTCCGTGTAATATTTCGTGACAATTGTTTACTAAAATTTGATGCAGGCATACTTACTATGGAGTGAAAATCTAGGAAATGAAAGCTGTATCTCAGAAACTCTCTGACAATTTTTTCTGACAAAATTCTGGAGGGTTTCTGACAAAGAGGAGTTCCAGTACATGAGTTTGCAATGACAGAAGAGCTGGATAGCCATTGAAAACTATCTATCTCTTGCATTTCTTGGCATTTTTGTGTTAAAGCATGAGAGGCAAAGGGAAATCACAAACTAAAAAGTTTTCTGTCACCAGTGAGATCATATGCTACGTGACTTAATTTTTCTCATAGACATAGAATCCTCCTAAAAGTGAAGTGCATTTTTAACATGCAGTAAGAACTGTCTGACTTCTTTCTGAAGAGATTTGCTGTTGGTAAAGGTGTCTCTTTGTTGTCATCTACACTTCTGATGATATCTGAATACTGTAGCTGGGAAGACATTGTCACTATTAAGTAGTCTGCATAGGTGACAAATGAGCGTTGAAGACATTCAAAGCCGTTTGGCATTAAGATCTCACCAACAGCTTTATTTGTGCTGATTTTACTCACTGATCTCCCAAAGCTGTTTATCACTGAACTCTGTTAATTTGTCATACTTAATGAATTGACATTTGGCCATAAGCAATTGGTAATTTGAAACAGAAACTTGAAAATGCACTAACAAGTCATAATTGTTTCCAAAGCAGTACAATTACTTTCTAGAAGATTATAATGTTTGAGTGGCAATTATACTTCCTGCATCTCCATATAGCCACTGGGATGATAAAAAACATAGTATGGAAGGAGTATGTAGAGGCTTTATGTGCTTGCATGGAGTTATACTATATCTTAGTTGTCTTTGATGTGGGAATAATCACAGAATCCCATAATGTTAGGGATTGGAAGGGACCTTGAAAGATAATCTAGTCCAATTCTCCTGCCGGAGCAGGAACACCTAGATGAGGCTACACAGGAATGTGTCCAGGTGGGTTTTGAATGTCTCCAGAGCAGGAGACTCCACAACCTCCCTGGGCAGCCTGTTCCAGTGCTCTGGCACCCTCACTGAGAAGAAGTTTCAATAATACTATAATAATCATCACCTTATCTTTTGTTGCCCTAAAAATTATATCTGAAAATGAAAAAAAAAAAAATCTATTCTCTATTTTGTAACTAGATCCATGAATGAAATTAATTTCCTGTGTGTAGGTAATGCCTTCTGCAGAATTATACCACACACGTGTTTTACAAACATGAAAAGTTGACAATATTCTGTCCTCTGAGTAAGCTATTTTTGGAAGCCTTGGAAAAGCAAAGAGGCTGGGTGGCAGCACTTGCAGGGATGTGAGAGAGCTCCCTGAGAACTGCTGGTGATTCTGAAGGCTTCTGATGAGGCTAGACAAGGTGTGTTAATGCTTTAGTGGCAATTGAGGTATTTATGGGCAGGTACAGTTTATACATTTAGAAACATACTGGCAGTCAAACCAAGCCAAATCCACTTTAACATTCGCCATATCCTGCAATTATCAATGGGATGAGACAGTCATTTTTAGAAGAGTTCAGGGTTTGTGGCTATTTTATTCATGTTAAGAAGAACAAAGGAGATTTCTCTTTTGTTGCGAAGCTTATACGAAAATCCTGTTGCTAATGATCCCATTTTAAGAGAACTGAAGCCCTGTGGGGGAGCTGCTGGGCAGAGATAGCTCAGCAGGGAGGTGGTTGTGGCCTGCAGATTGTACAGCAAACACAGCTGGTGGCAGCAGCTATAAAAAAATAAATCCAGCCCAAATCTGCAATATTTATTCTTCTGTGATGTATCCGAGATTGCCTGGATGTGTAAGAAGAGTATTGGGACAAGGTGGGGGGTAAAGAACTAGAAAAAAATGTCTCTGGCAGAAGTACTTGTGCCCATGCAGAAGCCTCAATGCTGTGGGTCCTGAGAAGCAGCTCAGGCAGGAGCCTCCAGAAACCCTCCACTCTCTCTGCAAGGGGGTGGTCAGATCACAGCTAGATAGGCGTCCTCCTGCCTCTTCTGAAACGTGCTGCCAACCAGACCAGGAAGGAGGAGCTTTGCCCCAGTTACCTGTGCGTGTTACCAATGTGATGGATCTTCATGTGTGGCTTGGTGTTTTTCACAATATAGCCATTCAGTATTGTGTTTGGTTCTGATGATAAATCCTCAAAAAGAAGAGCACAGAGTCTCTCTCAGGTTTACAAAGATAAAGGTTTGTAAGCCATTCCCTGTCTCTTAAAACGTTAATAGTGCACCTTTTTTTGTCAGCTGGTGACAAATTTATTTTAAGAAAGTGGCAGGGACCAGCCCAAATACCTGTCAGCAGCAAGTGTAGCGTAGGTGTCAGTGGTTGCCATTACTACCCTGAAGCGTTCAAGAACAGAGCTTACTAAATGCTGTCCTACTACTTGCAGAAAATATTCTTAATTACACTCCTTTAGCCCACATTTTCTTTTCACATGGTAGAGTTATGGCGACCTCTTCTTGGATGGCTGCTATATAAACCCTGAGTCTTCATTCACATTTAGCTGAAAGGATTTTCATCTAGTACTGTGCAACAAATCAAAAACCTGCAGCAACCTGCGGATATTTTATAGTCAATCTAGCAAGACTCTGCAGTTTTCATATTGAGTAGTAATATATGACCTAGACAAGACCCAGACAAGGGCTTGTGAGAACGACCGTGCAGCTTTAAAATGATTGCTTTGGATGTAGGAAAGAAATATGGGTAATCACTGGCATCCCCTGACCCAGAGTAGTCTTCCGAGAGAGAAGTATACAGCAGGAGACAAAGAACATCGGGGAATTGGCAGGATTTGCAGCTAGGTCATACCACTTGAAGCTGAGATTTAAGTTGATGTATATATAAATAAAACTTTTGAACATTGCCCTGAGTGGAGATGAGGGGAACGGGTTGTTCCTCCTCCTGAGACAAGGGATTTTAAGCATTGCCAGAAGAGAAATGTCTGGAGAACAGTGTCTACTTTTCAGGCTCCAAATAACCAAAACAGCTTCAAAAGTAAAGCCCTTAAAAATCAAAAGAAGGCTGTGCATGGTTCCAAGGTGGTACAGCATGCTGTATGTGGGAGAAATTTACCTCACTGCCCAGAGATTCTCTCTTCTCTGTTTTCGACCTTACACAGAGTAAAGCTGACTTTGAGTCGGGTATGTGTGACAGGAGGCCACTGATAGAGAAAATAAGCTGTGAGATACAGTACAATCACCCTGCAGAATGTCTTGCACTTACATCCCTTACATCCCTTCTGATAATAGATGAATGGAAAGTGGTTTCTGGGCCCTGAATTGGGCTGTGAGGAAGAATAATCTTCATCAATATACTAAAGTCTCTTCTATTTTTTAATACTGTATTCAGATATGAAGTCCTCTTTAAAAAGAGGCATAGTCAGCCCAGAAGGAGCTTTTATGGGCATCTAGATGAGAACTGGTGTGGCTGCTTGCTGTTTCCAGTGTAGCATTACAAACCGCCTGGTCCAAGAAGGTGAGTGAGAGAGCTGGACTGAGGTGCCATGGTTGCACCACACCAATCAGCAAAGTCAGGTGTGTCTCAGGGGCTACCCTAAAATCCTTTCTGTGGAAGGTAGAGCCACCTAAACCTAGCCAACTAGAAAGGTGGGCACAGTGGGCATGTCCCCCACTCTGCAAGGCAGTGCTTGAACTGTGTTAGCATATTTTTATATACTGAGGTGTGTGGTCGCCATGGGAAGGTGGCACTTGTATTTGGAGCATAAACAGTGAGCGCTAATGTGTATTTCTGCCCTCAGTAAGCAACCTGGCTCCAGTGTTTAAATTTTCTGCTACCTGTTAATGCACTTTCACCATCTACTAAGGATGTATATTTTAAATTATACTTCTGAGCTTCTTTGGTTTTCTATGCCAATCAATTTCTTGGACTCAATACTGGGATCCAGCTACTTGAAAGTTTGGTGTTGCATGAGATAACTTGCAAGTATCTGAGTCCTCTATTGGAGTCAGCCTGTTGTGATCACAGAGCAAAGGACTTTTTCACATGTCATCTGATTTCCCTGCACTTAGTTGATATTCCTGTATGCCCACAACACTGCAGGTGGTTTGTATAAAATTAGGTTATAAATAAAGCCTGAAAAATATCTCTTTAAGAGTGACATCATAAAGTTCCATGCTTATTGCTTCTCAGTGGTTTAAAAATTAAATTTACTTTCTATATAAATAAATCGGTGTGAGATTTTTACCTAATTAGCAGCCCTCCCTTGAAATAAGAAATTCAAGCAGTTTATTTCTAGCTTGGGGATTATTTCCAGCTCTGAATGAATTGTATTACAGGCACAATAAAGAAACAACTGAGCTAGCTCAAAATGGAACTGGGGAAGTCAGTAGATGGCATGTGGAGGTCTGCACACAGCATGCTGATGAAACTTTACATATCTGTCCCATTGCTTCCAACTGATGCAATGAGCCAACTAAGCGAGTACCTCTGTGAGCAAGACAGCCAGAAGACGATTAACTGTTTGCAGATGTGTAACAGATCATCTGAGACAACTTGGGTGAACTGGGAAGGAGCAGGGCTGAATACTATAAAATATAATATCAGCATCGAAATTGAAAGAGTGTGACTGCACTCTGGGAGGGGCCAGGTGGCCATTCAGTTGTGTTATAAAACCTTAAGAAACTCCTGCATGTCTAGCTTGCAATTACAAACCCAAATATTTCCATCTATGCCTGAAAAGCCAAACACAACCTCTTCACTCCAGTAAAACCTTGCCACCTACCTTTGTCAACTCAAGACTGAATTACTGTAATACACTCTATCTGGAATGATCTATTGAATTCACTTGGAAAATGGAATAAGCATGGAATATAGCCACTGGTGCACTGCTTACTAAGCTGTGTACTGTGCCAAGAATGCATTACACATTGCTTTTGTACTAATATATAAGCAGTGAATCTTTTATCAAGATCTGTTTCTGGTTTTATCCATTCTACTGGAAAGAATATTCCCAGTTAACTCTTTATCTTCTGAATTAACAGCCCTGGATTTGTTGATGTTAAAGACAGACAGAACACAATGTTAACCTCTTTCAAAAGGACTTTCACCCATTGCCCCTGAATTTTACTAAAAATGGAAAATTACCAGAAAATGACAGAGGAATAACCCACTATTTCCTGCTGGAATCTGCTCATGTCATTAGCCACCCTCCCTGTTAAACAAACGCCTTATTTTAAAGGGACATTTTTCTAGCTTCACCATCCAGCCATAGGCACTTAGGATTTCTTGTTTAGCTTAAGTTTTTTACTACTTGGACTTTTCTCATTTGGAGGCACATAGACACAAGCACCAAGTCACTTGTTGATCTTTTCTAGATAACCTAAGAGGAGAAGTTTTAAGTCTTTCATTGTAAAGCATTTTTCTAGCCTTTACTCATGGCTCATACTGTTCTGACTTCTCACCATCCTTCTTAAAGTCTGGATTTAAAAATAAATGCCTCTTTCTAGAAATGCTCTCAGAGTTTTGCCTTGAAGCCAAGTGGCAGAAACTCCTTGCATCTGTTCTACACAGCACTTGGCCCATGTGTTACACACCCCGAGGTGTGCCAGGTATCTGGCAAAGTATTCTGAGGGTGACACTGGGACAGCAAATGCTAAGACAGTGTTGGAGGCATATGCTGGATTGGGAGGTCAAAAGTGCATTGACTTTGTGACCTGACTGCTGGCTTTTGGGAATGGATTCTGTTATCCTTCAAGCTATGTCCATGTCTTGGAGGGGGTTTATTGGTGTGGGCCTAAACTGTGATGGGGAATGAATTAACATGTAAGCAGTGTGGATGATCACACCCCAGCCCTTTCTTATTCAGAGATATGAGTGGACCCATCAGTTCCATATTCAGACGAAGATATAAACCTGTAGTTACTCCTCACTATTGCATGTGTGATGATTAAGCTTTTTTGTCACAGCAGCTGGAAGTTTCTACTTTACATTTTCCTGCTATCCCCTCTGTTGTCTTAAGTCTTTCCTTTGCAAAATAGTCTCACATGTTTTAGGTCTTGCAGGTGGTCATTGTTCCCAGATACATGGCCTTGTATCTGACTCTATCAAAATATGTTTTATGTAAATAGACTAAAATAATAAGCAATTTAGATCACTGCCTTGGGCTGTCATATTCCATAAAATATTTATTATGTGACCAATTTATGCTACCTGCAAAACACATACTGAATTCTACCAGTAAAACCACCAAATGCTGCAAGACCTATAACTAGTATGCACAGAGTCCCACAGGAAGAT
Source organism: Streptopelia decaocto (assembly GCF_964273445.1). NCBI lineage: Eukaryota > Metazoa > Chordata > Aves > Columbiformes > Columbidae > Streptopelia > Streptopelia decaocto. The sequence continues at coordinate 158,888,506 of NC_138663.1, forward strand.
ATAGTTATATAGAGGACAACAGTTGTGTGGAAATATGCTGTTTTGATGGTGAATCTCTCTATTTGCTGAGGTTGGTCAGAGAGCAAGTAAGGCCAGATACCTCTTGAAACTAAAGGACAGGAAGTGCCTAAATATCTTTAAAAATCCATATTCTATTCTTAATGTTTTTAGGATAGGTTTTTCCCATCTTTTGTAGAGGAAGATTTTAAAGCATGATGCGGAATACATTCACTTCAAATAACAGGGATGTGTTATTAAACTATATTGCACACCTGATTGATTATCTCTGTGATAAAACAACGGCAGGCAGAAATGTTCTGTGTTGTCACCTGTTGCCTTCACAGCATCATTCTTTTTTTTTTTTTTTTTTTTTTCTAGTGACCTGCTCAAGATTTTTGCATTTTCTACAAGGTTATCCTGGAACCATAAGTTCTATATGTGGATTCTGACTACTTAAGTAATGCTGTTGTTTAAATGCCATCACACTGTTGCTGTTCTTTTTCTGAAGTGATTTCTTGCAGTGTAGTAATTTCCAGTCTGTATTTTAATGTGAAATGAGTCTCTGTCAATACCCATTTTGCGTTACCTAATTTCATATGCTTAAGATCATAATTTTAGTTTCTTGGTCCATGCCAATGCTCTTTGGACTTACATAATCGAGCCACATATTCAGATATAATTTCATTTTCTTTTTTGATTTTAGCAGTCAAACTCTGAGTTGTCTACCTTAGCTTGGGAGAAAATTCTGCAGTATTTTCAGAAGCTCCCAGTACATTTACTTTTCTCAGTCCCTGTCTGATGACCTATTATATGCTCTCCAGTACTTTATATAACTGGGCTAAATCTATTTTTTCAAAATTTCCAGGTATCCGTCCCTCTGCAATTTTATTATTCTAGTGAATCTTACACTATTCACGCTAAAGAGATCATTGCTGCTTTCTCCCTATTTCACTTGCATCTGTAGACTAAGATCCCTGGATACTGCCTTCATCTACAGATGGTTGTTTTATTGGTTTCTTTTTGCTTACTTATTTGGACTTTTTTTTTTTTTTTTTAAGAAGAAGAAACATGGGACAGAAAAAGCATTGATGTCCACACCATAGCAAGTGGAGGCATCTGGCTGAAGCACCAGCAAAGAGTGCCAGCTGTGATTAAGATAGAAACATAGCCACAGCCATACTACCTCCAAAGGCACTGCTTAGAGGACTAAGGCATTTAAAGAACTCATATTTGTTGTTGTATGCTATTGTAATTCAGTACAAGCAACATTCATCTCACCTAAGTCCAGTCACTTCAGAATTAAAAATTTAGGCTAGCCTAGTTGTCTGAATTTCCACTGTAGTAATTTATAGAGGCCAATTCATCCTATTCTGAGAAAGTACATGGACTGGATGGCTGTGGGATTGCCTCAGCTGATTTTACAGGGATCCTAGATGCCCAGCTGGGGCTCATCTCTATGCTTTAGGCGGCTGAAGTTATGTGAGTTAATTTCTAATTTACACATCAAACTGGACACATCAAAACCAGGCCCTGGACAATACAAATTTGGGTGCAAAACTACCTCCTAACAGACTACCTCAACCACATGACTTATGTCCCTCTAAGAGAGACAAAAGCTATAAAACGAGAAAGAATTGACACAGAAAACCCTGTGCTATTTGGAGAGGAATGAATGGGAAAGAAGATGGACAAGGGGCACAGCTATGTCATAGCAGTCAAGAGATCCTTGAGATAACCCCAGCCAAGCTTGTTACAGACATGGGGTCTGGATGGCAATGCCCTGTCAATTGAACCAGTTAGTCCTGTGGAGAGGCAAGTCAAGATCTGCAGAATGCTGCTAAAATAACTTTATTGCCTTTAGGAGCCAAGCTGGCAGCTTCCCATGGTGTGGTGCAGTGCTGGGTGGCAGAGATACACCAACTCACTCAGAGCCAACTTCTGACTTTCTAGTTTGTGTTGCTGTGGAGCACAGAGCTGACCCATGGCACATTTGTAATCATAAAGTACAAAAAGAGGGAAAAGAGTAGCGATATCTCCTTGAGTGATCAGAAACTGTGAAATACTTTGCATAAGGAGTGGGAAGAAAAAAAAGAGATCTGAAGGAGATGGCAACTTGCCACTAGGTTGCTCATGGACAGTAATAACAAGTAGACCCACAGGGATAAAACAGCGGCCGCAGGATGAAGTCTTGGCCTAGAAAGACTTTACTTCACTCAGATGAAAGCCTCAGGGTCTGCCCCTTTTCTACACTGTGTAGCTTTTAGGCTTATTTTCATTTCAATAAGGTATCATGGAAATGAACTGGAAATTAGCCAGTCTCATTCATTCTTCTCAGCTCTCCCTGTTTTACAGTACAATGAACTGTGCAAACTCCTGAGGCAGACAACTCTTCCATGTGTTATGTTTTGCTCCCTGGCAGTGATAAGCCTATTGATGAGCTGGTGGCCACAGGTTCACCATGGTTCCTGGAGGGCAGCTCTTCCATCCACCATTTGGGAACACACACTCTGAAGGATGAATCCTGCCCTGCCTTTAGAAATCAGGGTCATCCTGGTGTGTTGGGACTAAAGCTCTTGATGCAATTTTTATGAGTGACTATAAACCCTGGGATTTGAGCTCTGAGCCCATACGTGCAGGGTGGTGTGGCTGAATGCTGATAGTGAGATGATGCACAGCCTTGGCCTTAAGTGAGATTTATGGCCAGGGCTGTTCATGATGTAGACAGTTTATCACTGTCAAAAGAAAGAGAGAAAACAGGTTCTGTCCATTTTAAACAGTTAATTGTAGAGGTTGTTCTCTGTTGAATGGAGGTACAGACATGGGATATTCCAATTTTTTTTTCCTGGTTGCTCAAAACATCTCTGTTTGGACTGTGAAGTTTTGAGTCTGGAATTCCAAAAAATGTGACTATATGTATATGTTATATAACTATATGATACAAATATATGAATAAATGTACACCTTTATCACATGAAAACATTCAGATAAAGACATCTCAGGTGCTCCAAATGATTTTGGTTTAGCATAACTTCTTGCATGAAAATAATGTTCTGGCATAGCTATGGGGCATCACAAATGAAGAGCTTTTATTAATCTCTCAACAGTTATGTCCCAGAAAACATATTTCAGATTTTATTAATATAGGTAGACAGCAACTTAATTTCACAGCGGGAGGACACATTAAACATGCTTTTTCTTTGGAAAAGAGTCCAAGACATAACAGACTTTTTGACCTGTAATGAAGGCTATTTACCCACACTAGTTCACTTTTTTTTTGCATAGTTCAAGTATAATTTAATGGGGAAATGCCTCAGTTTTTAATTAATGGCTTTGAATGAAAATGCATTTGATTCAGTTTGAATGTAAATGTTTTGTATGTGAAAAAATTTATATGTATGGTAAAATGCAGTACTCAGAGATTTCCTGTCTCTAGAGGAAAGAGTATAAATGGATTTAATCTTAGTACTAGTCCTTTGACTTTGTCAAATCACTTATGTCATCTCTAAACAACAACCAGGAAATCTAGATAAGGTCCTCCTAGAAACACTAGAACTACCTTTCCTACATTGCATGACATGTAGTACAGAAAATAAGTGTTTTCATTTAAAATATGATTTGCAAAAGTTTCACATAAATCTGCTAAAGCCCACAAGTGAGAAAAAAACTTGGATTTTATTTTAACCAGATTGATAATCCATGAATAAATTACTGTCTTGTACAAGTGCAAGAAATCAATCTAATTCTCTGTCGACCGTCTGCTCATACACAGAGAGCTCCCTGTGCAAACACAGCCCAGTGAAGTTGAAGGCTATTCACAGTGTGAAATCCAGAAGTGCCATGGGCTGGCAGCTGAGTACTCTCATGCTTCAGAGAAACTGTAATAAGAAAATGTTGTTGAATTTCTCGAGGTGTGTGGTGAATAACAGCACATAGTGCTTCTTTTCTTGGGGGAATATGACGGGATTCAGAGTTGCCTTGCCCCAGCAGAGAGATAATTGCTATAATTCATTAGAGAGGCTCATTTCCATTTTTCATTATTGGAGCAAAACTTTACAAAATGTGTTGAAGGGAATGGGAGCTTTTATTTCCTGAGGCTGCATATATAATCATTTCAATTCAAACAACCAGTTGAACTGGTCATTATATTTCCTGTCTTCTTCCTGTCATTTTGCAGCTTACTTTCTTCATCAATTTGATCTTTCAATTTCCCTGTCTTGAGACATACAGCAAGTAAACTCATTGGCAGTGATCAGTTAGTCCAGTTTCTACAGGCTCCTTTTTAGAACAGCCTGGCCAACATCTAACATCGATCCTACATCATTTATGTTTCAGCTGTGCAAAGAGAATACTTTCACACTGGGAATGACTTTAAACTATGTTTTATTATAAGATAAAATTATTTATTTTCCCCATACCCTTGCACATTTGATGATTAAAGGCACTTATATCTAAACAAGTTTTTGTTTCTTACAGATGCTTTGCCTCTCTTATTTTATTCTACAGTACAACTGCTCATGAAGCTGAATTTGTAACTCAGCTACCATATGCATAGCCACAGCCTGAGATGGAAGAAGTAGAGGGTTAGAACTCCATTGCAGGCTAAGGAGGAAGACAAAGCTGTGCCAAAAGAGTCACAGAAAGAAAAAAATTAAATGAAGGAGACCAGAGGTTACATCATTAAAATCCAGGACAACGCCACTGTGACTATAACTTCAAGATTTGGGTTACAATATGCAAGCAGACAAGCCAAAAGCTGTTATTCAAACAGCAGAAATAGAGAACTGGAAAGGTGCAAGGCACCACAGCAATCAGCAGACCACTCTCAGAGCAACCCTTCAAGGTTGTCTCTAACTGGGAGTGACATTCTCCAGGACTTTTTCCTGGACTATGCAGACCTAGAGATGTGTTTCAGCTTATGCAGTGTTATGCATCAGAGCAAGGAGATAACCAGTTATGTGTTTTGTTTTGTGTTGTGTTGTGTTTTGTTTTGTTTTGTTTGTTTATTTGTTTTTTAAAGCTGCCCTTCAGAACATAGCTCAGAACTAACTCAAAACTGGAGTACTTCATTTTTCTGAACCTTTGAAATCTGTAAAATACAGCTGCCATTCTCTTCAACCTGAGATAGCAGACTAAGTCAGAAGCTAACTGTACTTAATTTGTTTGCTTATTTCTGTTTCTAGTTCTGATCAAAACCAGATATAGGAGTAACATACAAGAATTATCTGCCTTATTCATATCTCCTGCCTGCTTTTCAAAGGAAATATGATTCGATGGCCAAAGGCTGGGGTGGTCAGAATCTGAATTAATTTCTGACTCAAGTTCTTGGTGCAAAACCTATGTGTTTGTACAGTTCTTAGATTAATAGAACCTTTGTCTTGTCAGGAGCCCTGAAAAGGATTCTATCCATAAAAATAAAGAAGAAACAAGTCCTATGATTTTTTCAACTCACAAAATGTTTTATTTCAGTCAGGTGTGAGAGAAAAGAGTCACTTTTTCTTTTACCTGAACTGGCTTACCCATCCTCCTTTAATGTTGACAAGCTTCTTGGGTTCAGTTACTTTCAGAAGATATAACTTGCCTCACATTATCCCACAGATGGCTTCCAGCCCTTTAAGAAATGTACTATGCAAGCCAAATCTCTGCAATGTTTACACTTTCTTTCAAGGTGGTTTTAGCAATTTTGTCTCATTTTATTTTCCTACTTAGGAAAACCTGGCAAAATATCAAAAGAAAAATGTGCAGGTGAGTGCTCTTCATAGAAACTAGATGGATGCTTAGTACCTTCCCAAGCTGGGCTAACCTTGGACTTTCTGATTAGCTTGTTGAAATTCAAATTCATTTGATGCCTGTGGATTCTTTCAGGATTAGTACCTTTTCTGATGAAGAACAAAGTTAGCTCAAGCTGTCTTGTATGATGTACCCCAAAGGGTAAAAGCTGGTGATTGTGTTGGTGAAAAGCATCTCTTGGCTTTCCTTTTATATTCATAAGTGGGCTATCCGAGGTTCATGATTTTGGCCTCCCTCCATTGAATTTGCAGTGCAGACTAGCAGCTCACTCCCATAGTGGCAACCAGCACAGCATGCTCCGCACTCAATGCCATGGGATATCTTTACCAGGCTGCACCACTATGCAGGACTTATCACATAGGCTGGTAAGCATAGAGTACTAGGCATCTTCTTGCTCTGGCCATATCATCATGACCTTTCACACCCAAATCCTATTGGTGAGTTAAAAATTGTAGACACAGGAAAAAAAAACAAACCAAAACAAAAAAAAACTTGACTGCTTGCCCTCTTTGGCTGCTGGTGGTAGAGGGAGATGAATACACTTTGTATTCCCAAGCAAAGTCCTCAAGAATTTTGATGTTCCCCGAACATGCACCTAAGCACACAGCCAATTCCTGGCCACCTCTAACCTTCCTGCCTACATATTCATGGGGAAACCTGCTCAGGCCTCTCTGTACTGTTTACCTCCTCCCTGTGCTCCAGGGCACCCTTGGTGGAATATCCAGCACTTTTCTTCATCTTCACTTTCTTGGTGGCTGTCATACTGCATGAAACAAGTTTTTTGCTAGTCTAACATGGATCATAGAATCACAGAATCATTTTGGTTGGAAGACACACTCAAGATCATTGAGTCCAATGGTTATCTTAATCACATTGGCCCATGAAAATCTTGTTGTTGTTCTCCTTCACAAATCACCACCCAGCCATGAACAGGTACTAGTAAAAGAAAGTGAGTGTAGGTATTATTCAACATATTCATCAATGATTTGGATGAGGGAATAGAGTGTACTATCAGCAAGTTTGCTGATGACACCAAACTGGGGGGAGTGGCTGATACGCCAGAAGGCTGTGCTGCCATCCAGCGAGACCTGGACAGGCTGGAGAGTTGGGCGGGGAAAAATTTAATGAAATATAACAAGGGCAAGTGTAGAGTCCTGCATCTGGGTAGGAACAACCCCAGGTTCCAGTATAAGTAGGAGAAAGGGACCTGGGGGTCCTGTTGGACAGCAGGATGACCATGAGCCAGCACTGTGCCCTTGTGGCCAGGAAGGCCAATGGAATCCTGGGGTGTATTAGATGGAGGGTGGTTAGTAGGTCGAGAGAGGTTCTCCTTCCCCTCTACTCTGCCCTGGTGAGACCACACCTGGAATATTGTGTCCAGTTCTGGGCCCCTCAGTTCAAGAAGGACAGGGAACTGCTGGAGAGGGTCCAGTGCAGGGCAACAAAGATGATGAAGGGAGTGGAGCATCTCCCTTATGAGGAAAGGCTGAGGGAGCTGGGTCTCTTTACCATGGAGGAGACTGAGGGGTGACCTTATTAATGTTTATAAATATATGAAGGGTGAGTGTCACGAGGATGGAGCCAGGCTCTTCTTGGTGACAACCAATGGTAGGACAAGGGGTAATGAGTACAAACTGGAACACAAAAGGTTCCACTTAAATTTGAGAAGAAACTTCTTCTCAGTGAGGGTGCCAGAGCACTGGAACAGGCTGCCCAGGGGGGTTGTGGAGTCTCCTACTCTGGAGGCATTCAAGACCTGCCTGCACGCCTTCCTGTGTAACCTCATCTAGGTGTTCCTGCTCCGGCAGGGGGATTGGACTGGATGGTATTTCGAGGTCCCTTCCAATCCCTAACATTCTGTGATTCTGTGATTCCTGGAGGTTATAAATGATGGCATATGAAAGCGAATTAGGACAATTTGGTTTTCCTATGCTGGGCTGACACCCATAAGACTGAGTAGAGAAGGAAAATTGCTTTGAATAAGCAAATATGGTATGGTAGTCACATAAGGAATGGAGCAAACCATGTGGAATATCAGAATCTTATTTAAATAAACATACTTTCTAAACCAGAAAAACATTTAAATATTAGTGATAAAAATTTAAACCACTCCTTGCTCTGCCTCATCTCACAACTTTCCTCTGTAATTCCTGTATACCAACATATTATGGCTATGATTTCTGTCTGACAGTCGCTTTCCATATTTACCTCTAGCTGAACTTCAATCTGAGTTTTAACAGCTGCCTAAAGATCCATAGCTGGGGTTCTTTGCTCCATCTGGTTTCTGATAACAGGCAAAGCTCGATTAACTTATCCTGATATGTTACTATGGCAACTTCCACCAGTGCAGCAAAAATGAAGCATTCACAGGTATGTTCTTATCAGTGCACATTTCCCCTGACTATGCAATTTAATCCATTAAAATTAAATGGTGAATTGTGCAAATGAAGGCTGAGCCTTGGACTCCTTGCTGAAAGTTTGTCATTAGCATGGATTATAGTGTGAGTGTTGCTTTTTTGTTAGAAAACACTTCAGCAAGACAATAGGTCTCAAAACCAGATAACATTGCATTCGGAGGTGCAACAAATCCTAAAGAGAACCTAAGTGTTGTTAATCCTGTTATTTGTCAGTATTAATACAGAAAAATCTAAAAACATTCCTGGCTCGTTTAGGGCATGGCTATCTGAACAAGTGCAAAGCAAATTGGGATTTTCTAAGCATCAGAAACTCTCGTGCTTCAAATGGGGAAGAAACTTGCAAGTATGGGTGTAAACTCAGCTGTGTGGTCAACATGCAGCAGCTGAGTCTTTCCTGAAAGCCCAGTAAGTTCACTTGCATTCGCCGGAGAGCTTTCAGAGTTCTTGTGGGTACCTGTCAGGGTGCAAAGTTCAGCAGCTTCTCGTGTCCTTAGCATCCACTGTGTACCAGCAGAGTATAGTTTATGTCCAAGAATGAGAGGGTGGCCTTGGTCATTTTGTCCAGGAGGCCAGAGTTAAATCTTTAGATGGTTATAAGACATGGAAATATCTTGGTCACATCTTCTTTCTTACAATGATGCTCTTCCAATCTCTGTTTTCTCTCTGATAAAGCAAATGGCTGAGGGAGGCAAGAGAATGTTTTAGCATGGGGATGAGTGGCCTTGAAGTGATTATGGTGTTTTTGCCATGGGAGACATTAAGGAACAAATGACATTGAAGAATATGTCCCTATATATCATTAACTATTTTCTAGATTTCTGAAAGAGTGTTTGCTACCTGTGTTTTTTTCACATTTTAGCACAGAAATAAATCAGCATTACAACTTGTGGGAAATAGAATTTTTAAAAAGTGCTTCCATAGCTAGCTTGAGAATTCCAGGGGTTTTGTCCCAGGACATTACCAAGTCAATTTGCAGCTGATCATATTCCTGAGTGAGCTACTGCACATTTCACAAGCAGTATTTTTTCTCCAATCAATCAGTCTCCTATCTGTCTATATCCAGCTGATTTCATGATAAAAGAGATTTTTAAGGGAGCCAGATTTGCCACACAGATTTTTATCAGTCAAGGGGTGACTGGATGAAAAGTGTGATGAAGCTGGGACTCTCTCTGCAGGTAGAGAGGAGCTGAGTTCACCATTTTCCATCTAACAACAAAGGCTTCTACCTGGGTGAACTCCAGCTGGCCCAGGAATAAGGAGCTGGGTGGGACTGAGACAGGAGCTGTCCTCTTTTCTTTCCCACCAATGTGGGCATCATAATATGAGAGGGATGGGTTGCAGATAAAAACAGCCGTGGTTTTCCAGTCCCCTCACTTCTTTCAAAGCTGTTCTGAACCTCACAAAGAGGAGGATATTCACTCTATCCCAGACAGCTTTGCTTCTCTACTACTCTGCACGTGGAGGTGTAATCTCAACTGAATTGCCCAACTGTAAGTGCCGAGGGGAAGACTATGTCAACTCTCTCCTCTTTCCCTTGTGGGGCAAACAGGTTACCAGTTCAGAATTCGCTAAGTTGCGTATTATGAAGATCATGCTCAACAGAAACAGCTGATTAATTTTTCTGTATCACTCAATTTCTATAGTGCAAACGGATGGTCAGAAAATCATACAGAGGCAATGAACAATAACTGAGAATCCTCCATCTTCTACTTCAGAAGACAAGAACACGTGAAAGAAAGATCTTATTAAGGTGTTCAAGATAGGAAAACTTATTTTTAATGTGTTCAATGCCTAGCACATGGTGACCTCTTGTTGTCACAATAAACGAAGTAGAAATACCATCAAGACGTATGATAGCAATTTCACAGTGTATCCAGGTTGTATGCTGTGAGCATTATAATACAGAGTCTGAGAATGAAATTAATCTCACAGGACATCAGCATCCATGTTCAAGCTATGACTGCAGCTTCTTCTGCAGTCAATGAGGAGAAACAGGAACTGAAGGAAGCAAGTGCATCTTAATCCAACAGAGATTTTTAAAGTAGCCCATACTGACTGTGCCCTGAAAGCACCTATTTCTCTCAGCTGACAGTAAATGATGCCTTATTTGACTATCTCTAGTGCTAGATACCTCCATTTGGTCAAACAGATTTAATCTGAATGAAAGATTAGCAGTCGAAAGGATTTTTATGGACATATTATTTCCAAGATTATAAATGTTCCCTGATTTTTAAGACCATTAACATTCATTGTGAGGTCATGGAAAGGGAAGTTTCTTTCAGGTTAATTTATTATGTGGTGAATTTTTTTATGCAAGTGATTCCTGCTTTTTTCAGCAGAAGAAATGTGTTTCTCAAATTCCTGTTATTTCTGCATGTATATCACACTTCTAATATATGAGCACTGTAGGTAGGCTATATTAAAAGAGGAAATGCACTTCAAGCAATTAGCTTTTTACTTTAGCCACTCTAGCAGTTACTTAGGTAACACAGTTATTATTATGTACTGGAAATTTTTATGGGCTTGAATGTTTAAGGAGAAAACAACTTAAATTCCAGTCTGTATTAATTTGGGTTCCTATATAGTATTTATGTTGTTCAAATATATAATAGGAAAGCAAAATTCCCAGCACTTTGAAGCAAAGGCAATTATCCTAGGGACTGCTAAGAGCTGGCTGTGTATCAGCAATGTGGTTTTCTCCCATACAAATAAATAACAATGATGTCAGTTGTCCATCAGGCTCTGGCAGTGAGTTAGTCTTGCCTGAATTTAGAAGCTCTCAGTGTGGGTGTTGACATGTGAGCTGGGTGTCAAAGAACCCCACCACAGACAGTGGAGACCTGGAGTGGGATTCAATTGCCTGCACAGAAGTATCCACTGCTTTTGGAGGCCCTCCCTTTCTTCCACATGCCATTACAGGTCTCCAGTAGGTCCTGCATCATACCTAAGACCCTCACGTGAAGGTCCTAGATACCTCTTTCTGGACAGTGTATGACCTCTTAGTCAGTGGAGTCTAGGGAGTTAGGTAGGCCAGCTGCCTCATTTTGGTCTTACGAGTAGCTCCTAGATCCCTCATTCAATATAGAAATAAATGAACCTAATGCCATTTTGGTGTCCTCTGGAGCACCCAGAACATGCAATAACTTCTGCAAGGCCCTATGCACATCTGTTAACTCCTTGCAGATGCCTAGATAGTTCGGGTCATCTCACTTAGCACAAGACATTTGTGTTTCAGCAAGTGAATTCTGCCTGTTATTGACCACCTTAACTATCTCTTCATTGTCACCATGGGATATTAACAAATCCAGCTCCACAGAGCACCTGTATTATAAACACTGAGTAAAACACAGTAAATTCAATTTCTTATGTACCACTTATGACATGTACATGACATACATTCAGTGCAGAAGCAGCAAAACCCAAGAAAACCAACAAAGACATGTACACGGTGGTCATCTATGATCACTGCCACCAGATCTCAAAGCCACCAGAACATGGTAAACTTGTGAGCATCTACTCAGTCCCCAGTGAGTACACTTAAGTCCTAAATTGTAATAGTCTCAGTCACATTCACTTCAGTAGGGCTACTTGTGGAGGAGTCAGGTATTGACTGCTTAGCAGGGGTTAATCTAGCTTAGCTCTAGGCCTTTGTAAGCTAAATATCTTGTCAAGCCTGAAGTTCTTCAGAGCTGAGAAACATTGGCACTTCCAGACAGAGCTATTCATGCAATCTGTGGCAGATGTCTACATTTAACTGGTAATCACGCTCTGAAAATGCCTGTTTTCTTAACTAGCCGTGGGGAGACTTCATACTACTAAATCCTAATCCTGTAGCTGGAGTTCTCTGTTACTGTATCCCTCAGTACACGCCTATGTCCTGAGTGGGATTTGCTAAAACACACTTGCAGGTGTTCTCCAATTTTCCATGGTGAATATGTATCTGGAGTGTTAATACGCGAGCTATGCATTTTGCTCTAACATGGAGCTGTGATACTGCTAGGTCCTATGCCTATACCTAGGATCCAAAAAGTGTTGCTGGGTCTGCTAACAGACCTTCCCTTCCCCCTGCCCCAGTATTTTAAACATCTTGGTTTTTCCATCAATGAGTATCTGTAAGTAGCCACTCAAGCTTTGCTTATAGAAGAATCCTATATTGCTATCCCAACAACCTAGATGGATATGTTGTTTTGATTGGGGAATGGGAGATAAAAACAGGAGGGAAATACAGGAAATCTTTCATAATGTAAAATATTTGGTTTTGACTACAGGAAGTTCACAAAAGGGTCACTATTTCTATGAAGGTAAACGATTATTGTCCTTGTATTTTACCTCCCCTCTAACCACTAGTAATAGATATAAAAGTCCATAAAGTGTCAATTTCTCCCTATTATTACAAAAACAAAAAAACAGATGAGATGCTTGGCTTGGAAAATCAGTTTCAGTCTGCTGTAACCTACTCTTTGTTATAGGTGGAATGCAGCATTGCACATGTCTGTTATGAGTTCGCAATATGTGTGCTGCAGTCTAACAAAATAAAATTAGATGTGAAAGGCTGGAAAAAACAAATCGCCAATCAAGTACAACACATATTTTTCTTTGGAGAGTGAGAATCACTCTTTGCAATTAATTCAGAAATTACCAAAGCTTTAATTTCTCTGTTGGTATCCACACTTGTGCACAATGAACTTTGTTGCTGAAAAGACATTTTATGATCTGTAGTCACTTGCACAAAAGGACCTTCTAATTCTCTCCTGGTAAATGAACCAGTGATGTATTATAAAATCAATTTTTTATGGAAACTTAGAACTTATTGGTTGTACTCATATTAACAATGCAAGAATTCATCACAGTGTGACACCTTCCAGGCAGGTAGTCAGTCATCATTGTTACTGTTACGCTACTTGGAAGCATCTAAATGAGCATGGTTTATGCACTGCAAGTGGGGACACAAGCCCTGCTACCAACTTTTAAACCATATTTTTTCTTTTAATATCATGTCGAAATGCTAAAGTGCAGAGGATGTTTATATTAGTCACTATCTTTCTTTAGCATTAACAAGAACATTAAGAATTCACTTTTCCTTCTGCACAGATTCATGCACAGACACACAAAATGAAATGTGATCTATCTTTCAGCTGAAAGAGCACTGTTGATGTATTTTCTGCTTAGGTTCATCTTCCAGGAGCTGATAATACAAACTTTCTGTATACTGGAAAAAAAAAACCTAGTCTCTATTGAGTAGAGCCTAACACATTAAATGGAAAGAAGTGGATTTTAATCTAGATTTACAAGGGGGAATTGTCATTAAATAAAACTTGTGCAGCCTCCAAATGAACTATTTTGTTGGAGACAAGCCATACTTCTAGGTACCTGATGATATCACAACTATGTGTATGATTAGAAGTATGATTGGAACTATCTATCAATGTATTTTATAGACCAAAATCTCCTTTATGTGACTTTGATTCATAGAGCCTAACTCTAAAGCCTAGCATTATGATTACATTTAGATATTTACAAATTGGATGTCTGACCTAATCATCCATATTCTCTTCATACTCAGTGGGGAGAAATGGGTAATTCAGAGGGTAATTCAGATTCTTGTCATCTCTAAATGAGTATATGTAGCCTATATATCTTGCCTTTCTTTACCCTAATTGCCAAGCTTGGGACTCACATAATTTCTCAATATACAACTGAGGACCCATCACTATGCCAATTTTTCATCTTACTGTGTGCAGACAAGTCTAGAAATCAGGAGTGGCTTTTGCCTACAGGTTTTGTATTCCTCATCTCTCTAACAAGGATACATAAGACTGTTCATATACCTAAGATGTTCCTGGAAATGAGATGATGACTCTCAGTGGGTCTTCACACCCTTCAGGTAAAGGAAGTTCAACTAGCACTAACAAGTACATTTTTAGAAGACATTCAAGCAGGCACTGTGTTCAATGAGACAGGCAACACATCACTCTTCAGGCAAGGCAGACACGGTGTGGTAATCAAGATTGTGCATTTCTTTTGACAACTAATTAAGGTAGAGATCTATCTTTCCTCTTACTGTTGGAAGACAGTCTTTCCTTGCTCATACTAAGCAGGGTCCGAACAGCAGGCAGACTCATTCCACCTGCAGACAGAGGCAAGCACCGTAACAAAGCTCTTTCTTAGTAACCGCCTCACGCGCGCTAGGAATGCAATGCATCAGGTATAGCAGCATGCAGAACCATTCAGCTGGGGGATGGAATAATATCGCTGCTTTTAAAAACAGGATTCTGGCAGGTGTCCCAGGAGAGTTCTGACAGCCACCATCATTCATCTGCCTTTGCCACCTGAAACTGGTATTAACCATGAGGGACAAAGTGATCGCAGAGACTTAAACTTACTTAGATGTTACTGTGATGCAGAAACTGAGAATAAACAAAACCCGACACTAAGCAAACACCTATTTTTGGAAAACCATTTGAATCCTAAATCTGACACCAAAAGATCACGACAAATGTTGCAAAACACATTTATTCATTGTGCACATTGTATACAGACAGCTAATAAGAAACAGGGCTCTGTTTAAACACACAAAACCTAAAACTGGAGGAGCTGTACACCTGATACTTTAGAGGAGCTACCTGCGGATTAACATCACACAGGGGGACACGGCACATCCAACAGCACAACATCTAAGGGTTGTCAGGGGAGCAGCCTGTGGGAACTCACTGGGCTCCTAAAACACCTGCATGAGCCTGTCACTTGCACTCTTAGGAGTGTGACCAAAACATCCTGAGCTATGAAGCCTTTTACAGGCTCATTGTTTGTATCTTCCCCTATGGCCTCTGTATGCAGAAGGCATTTGAAAAATTAATCTCAGTATTTTGAACCCTCTAAGATTTATACCTACTGGATTTTATTCTAGGGCCTCTTGAGAAATAAAATGTTGAGAATAAATATCCTACCTCAGGAAAACTGCACTATCACTACATATATCTAAAATTTCTAGACTTTGGACTAAATGGATTTTAACAAAAGTGAACTATAAACTTCACTTTCAAGAGTGTCCCAGAGGATTCCCTGGGCAATGCAGATCAATGTCTTCATAGTATACTGTCCTACTAATTTCAGACTTTTATAGCTAAAATGCAAAGCAGATTTTTTTTTTTTTAATAATATTTTTTACTTCATGTAGTTTCAGAGACTGGGAAGGAATTGTTTGCAACAGATTTGTTAGGTTATTATTGCATTTTTGTATTGTAACAAAAATCATTACACAATGGAATAAAAAAAAAAAAGTGACTGAATGAACACTTAAAATACACCTCACTTTATTCCTGAAAACAAAATGTTTCAGGGTCTTTTGCTCATGGAAATTTAGACTTTATTTCCTTTTATTTTAAGGAAAATGGGAGGGAAGACAAAAGAGCATTTTTCCTAAAAAGTGTCGCACAATATATCCCCTTCCCTAGGGTAAAGAGCATGAAAGGTTTCCTTTTCAGATGGGGTGCATGTTCATCCACTTATCTATGCAGCCACTATACTGTACTTGAATGTAAATCACTCACAAAATGCCATGGCCAATTTCTCAGTTGCCTGTCTCCATAGTATGCATGTACATTATGTATTATATGGTTAATAGTGCATCAGCTCCCTTGTGGAAAGTCAAGAAGACTTCCGTGTCCTCCTGAAAGAAAATGTGGAGTTATTTTATACACGTCCAGCCAGGTCAGGCTGCAGTATGTTCTCGAGAGAAATTCCAGCTCAATTAAGGCAGCACTGTGCCGTATGGTGATGCGGTGGATATAGAGGTACTTGAGGCAGCTCAAATGCAGGAGGTAGTGGGGCTATATCAGCATGGTACTCTCTGTAGACTAACTAGCCCTGCTAAGAAGCAGGGTATAATAATCCAAGCTAAATGCTTTGAGCTACTTCATAAGTGAGATGATGCATGTCTGCATGGTGCTGTGCTCCTGCCTTCTCCTTGGGCTGTGCTGAACCCTGCTGAGGAGGCCTTCTGTCTGAAACCAGGCAACTCTGACATTCACAAAAACTTATGAATCTGGAAAGCATAAGAGAACTTTATCAAGCTCCCACAGAGAAGCTCGGTGGTTTGCCCTAAGATCAGACAGCAACACAGGGGCAATTCTATGGAGAGAGCCCAGGAAGGTCTGGGAGCCTTTTCCATTTCTTCAGTGCTAGCTCAAGGCAGAGGACTCAGAACTGAATGCCACCACAGTGTCTGCATTGCTGCATATGCATATGTGGGGTCTGAGACCAGGGGAACACTCATGCCAGCTGTTAGCTCACTGAGGGTATACAGATTCTCCTTTCTAAAGGTGAGGCATCGTCCTTGAATTGGGAGAAAAATACTTGAAGGAACCAGCAGCTCTGGGTACTTGGCAGAATTAAATCAGCCAGAATGCAAAATTACAGAAAGAACTGCTAGCATTTTAGCCTACAAGACACACACAAAGTAAAGATGGTGAAGATGAAACTTAAAGAAGTGTTTTGCCCAGCATTGTACAAAGACAAATGGGAATGAAGGTGAAGAATAAGAATACCAAAGCTTACACCATGTTGCATTGTCCTCCAGATAGTCCTCTGGGAAGCAAGAGGGAAACATTCAAGGAACAGAAAAACAAAACAAAACAAAACAAACCACAGGTTATACCAAACAGGCAACTACAGAGAAGATAACGAGTCTTTATGAGCAGTTGATTTTAAATGAGAAATTTTAGATCATACTCTACAGAAGCAGCTGTTCTGAGTGGTTAAAATGATTTAATTTCTGACAGTATTTATCTTACTGAACTTCAGGTGTAACTGCTAGATGCCTAGACCAAAGCTGTCACTTTTTGACACTTTGTAGGAGAGGGATATGGAATGATTTCTCTGAGCTGTTTAAACATGTATTTTAGGATGAGATGAATTGTACTTCAGAAATATTTCATCTCAGTTCAGTTGCCTAAACCTATATTTGGACAACTGAGCAAAGACCTTTATTTCTCTCTGTTGACAGTAAAAGCTACAGTCATCTAAACATCAAATCCAGGGAGCTGGTTATAGGTATCTACACTATGGATCTCTATATTGTTTCAGAAAAGTCCTCATTTTTACTTCTGTTACAGTCAGTAGAGAAATAGGGTGGAATTCAGTTACCTAAATATAGGTATAGCAAGTGAATATAGTAGCTCTGAGGTATTCTCTATTACTTCCAGCCAGGTCTCCTGTAACTTTGCTTTCACATTTGGACATCCTGAAGACCATAGGCATCTCAAATAATGTTAGGTGACTATGTTTATGTAGCCAAATTCCACCCAGAGGGACCTGTAGAGAACAGCTGGGGCTTAGTTTTGTTCTCCCACTGGGATGCCACATAGTGGGCATCCTCTAGGGTGTTCTACATGGCCTTCAACTGCCAGCCCAGGAGGGCATGAGCATCCCAAATTTCTGTCCTATCTGCCAGCTCAATTAGATGTCTTGGATACTCCAAGACATCTCAGTGCTGCATATCTACATACGGATATCTCAGCTGACCTTTTCATTTCCCAATCTGTGAGAGGTGTCTATGACAGATGGGGTGAATCATTCTCCAAATATGTGTGTCTCTCTCCATTGACTTCAGAAAGAGTCCAGCTTTTATGCCCTATCCTGTAAAGATGTGTTCAATTGCCCAGGCATAGGTATCTTGAATTGCTTGAGATGCTGCAACATATTCTACCCAGCTCACCACTGCTGCTCCAGAGGTATATTGCTCTCCTCTAGTCCTGTGACACATCTACCGATCCCATATTCCAGATGCTCTGGGATGTCTCAGATGGTGCTTTAGATCCATACTTAGACAACTTTCAAACTCTACATGACTTCCTAAAATATCTGTTGCATTTTCAAACAGTTAGAGCACTGCTTTTGTGGGATTTTTTTCACATTTCTCACAATTTCTTTTGATCTATTCCCTATTTACTAAGCTTTACTGGTTACATATATGACAATAACACAGGGAAACTGCTTTCTCTTCTCTTGAAATGGAATAGCTGGATTAACCACACAAGTTCAGGCAAGGATGAAGGAAACATTTCTCAGATGGATTTGGTATCTGGTGATTTCAGTGTAGACTTCTTATGAGGGCTGCTTTGTGCAACCTACCTGATAAAATATGCTCAGCTGAATTAAGTTTATAAATGGGAATATGAGCAGGAATAGTAAAAAAAGGTTCAGAGATGCTACATGCTTGTATAAGATTCAGATGCAGAGGAAATATTTTCTAAACTTGGTCTCTTCTGAGGATGTACTGTCAAAGACAGATGAAAGCAGAATTGTCTGTCACTTCTTTTGAGGTTTACATAGCTGCATGCTTGGACTTTGTGATGACAGTTTAGAGTTAAGTGGTCTGACAGAGTTTTGTGAATAGAAATTCAAGAAACAGACTTCTAAAAGCACTAATGTAAGACTGAAGCTGACTTGCAATGAAAGTTTTGTTTCTTATATCTGTAATAATCAAAAGGGGCTTTACCTATTTGGCAATACTATCAAAATACTAATACTGCTGTACATTTGCATTAAGCAAGCATTAGAAAATGATCATTGTTCAGACTGGAAAACTGCTGAGTGGGATTCTCCTTACGTCCTGTCAGCAACACAAGGGTTAGGAGGATCGAACTGAGGCTGGTCCTCCTGACTCTGTCTATAGTTAATGAGGAGAGATACGTGATTCAGGGAATGATTCAGCACATTGAATGCTAAGGATCTAATGTAGGCATGTTGAATGATGTTCCTACGAGGTAGAAGTGCAGCACTGATATCCTTCTGGATAAAATTACCCACATTGGTGCGAGATGCAGGCAGTGACCTTTCCCAAGTGCTGGTAAGGGATTAGAGCTCAGAAACAAGGCCTTCTGCTCTAATCCACATAAACAGCTTTTCTTTGCTCCAGCTGAGGTCAGTGGTCGCCTTCAACTCAAGGCATTGTTGATCTCAACTCAAAAGGAGATAACACATGCGTCACTGCTATTTGGAAATGGATTTGATACCAACACGCATCACTAACAGGCCACAAATAGTTATTACTTTAAATATCACTGGCAGGAAAAACAATTATTTATTTGGCTTTAGCACCTTTTAAAGCAACAGCACCAATGCCAAACTCCTTGTTCTGAAAAAAAATGTGTGAACACACTTAGCTAAATCATATGGAAACAAGTTTCCTTTCAAAAGTCTATAAGCTATTATGAGTTATAAAGGATTATCTACATTGGCAATTTTCATTAGCTACGGACTTTAAAGGCCAGAAGCATATGACACAGCTTTGGTTTATTCAGGATGCTGCTCAATATTTCGGAAGTTTGTAGTTTAAAAAAGGCATTAATCTGTTTAGAAATATTCTCCTTATGTCAATATGAAATGTCCCTTAAATCTGCCTGATTGAACTGTTCTTACAACATAAGAGCAATCCAAGCTGAACTATGCTACCAGTCTTTTTTTTTTCCCCCTGCCTCCCACTTAATCTGTGAGCAACCTTTAACTTTGAGGGAGCATGACTGAAACCTACAGGCTTTGATGACCTTTGACTTCACCTTGGCCAATTCTAGATTAAGATCCAGGACTCTGCACTGTGTGATACACAAGAGCTGGTTCTTTGAATCTAAAGCAAAAGGGTAAAATTAAAATACGAATTGAGCATTACCAGCCAGATTTTTAGCCTGAGATGCTACACTGCATTATGAATCTGCTGTATTAGAAAGACCTAAGTCTACAGTGTAAGTAGACATCTTCTTTTCTACTTCTCCTTTTGGATAATCAGACTATACGATTTCCAGGAGAGCAGAGAACTAACAAACGCTGCCTTTTGCTGCAGGGTAATTTCATGTCTTAACTAGAAATGCCTTGCTATTTTCCAGTTGAATTGCCATGAAGATTGACAGTCTGCAGTAGATTGACAGAACGCAGCATAGACAGAGACCACTGGAAGCACCTGGAACTGTGGACGACTACTGTGATCATCAAAGGAATCTGCTGAATGATGGTATCAAAGAGATACCCAGGTCCTTACCTGAATTAGTATACTTGGATTTCTGCTCAGCAATTTAGAATGTGTATTGGAGAAACCTCTAGACAGCCTAGGTTCGTCATCAAAACCATAGCAAGACATTTTGGCACCCTAGTGCAGCCAGCATCTGTCTGGTACCCAGCAGGGGTTCAGCTCACCGAAACCTTGTACCACCAGCTAACGGTGGATGTTTCCAGCTGGGTGCTACTCTCCCCTCACTCTTGCTGCAGCCCTGAGCACGACTCTCTTCTGCCAGACAGATCAATGTTGTTCAAGTGCTCAGCAGTAAACTTGACAAGGGCAAGGTATGCAATATGGTCTGTTTTGATTCTGACGCTCTACAACTCTTTAATTTTGCTCATCAGTTTTACCTCGAGATGATTGCTGAGACAGTATTATTAGTTATAATAATCAGCCCACTGTAAATCTATAGATGTATAAATAGCAGGAGCATCAAAGTCTGAAATGTGAATCCAATGACTGGTAGTAAAGAAAATAAGCTTATGTTAACGTCTTGTTTTCAAAATGACTGAATAAATAAAGTAGGTTTAATGATCGCTGAAATTTTAGTTGATAAAAGTCAATTTTTGAGACGGATGGAAATAAAGTAGTGGTAATTTTATAATTAAGTAAAGAAGTGTAACAAATCAATGTGCCTTTGCAAGTGGATATGTTAAAGAACTAACTGCTAAAAATTGCTTTAATACACAAAAACCATTTTTAATAAAATAAAAAAAATATGAAATATTGCTGCAGATCACTTTTCAAAGAGAATTTATACTGCAAAGTACCTGCTATGGCTCATCTGTTTTTTGGCCTCCAGGAAAGAGCTTGTTCTCTTCCAGCATTTCAAATACACAAAAACTGAGTAATATTGTTCTCCTACAATGCAATTCTGTACTAAGTCCAATGGAGAAAAAAATATACACTGAATGCTGGAACATCTGGAATAGAAACTATATAGAGTGCTTATGAAATTATTAAAAATAAATTGTCAGGAGTTTACTACTCTTCTACTCTATCTTCAAGCCATTTCCACTTATTTGAAAATGGAATTTATTTTGCCTTACCAGCCTATCCAAACTTGTGCCAGCAGCAGTTGTAGGTCGCTCCTCTGGGTTATATGGTCTAAATCTGGTATTGAAGTTTTCAGGGACAGAACGGGAAGATCTCAGGGCAGGTGCTGGTTTAGGTTGGCCACATCCTTGGAAAACCTGAAAAAGACATTGTGGGTTACATGAATATCATAAAAAAAAAAAAAAAGACACTTGTTATTTTATAGCTTCTTTATTCTCTCTTTCATATATTTGAAACCATCTTTGACTGATATTTTGATAAAAGTGAATTGAGTACTTGCTCTTCATTAAAACTCAAGTTCACAATTAAGCATTATTAATTACTCTGAGAAGGCATAAAAAACATATAGGAACCTTAAAAAAATAAACAACAAGGTGATTATTATAAGAAGTTAACATCTGAAAGTATTTTAGTTGCTGTCTTTCTAGGAAGAGAAATGAACAAAAAGAAGTGCTTTGTGTCAGGACTTAGCTGATTGTTTTAGTTTTTGTTAAAATGCGGTATTTACTCAGAACCACAGCTCATTCATAATCCCTACCCACAGCTGTGTCTACCTTGTAATTTTGTTTGTAGTCTCAGAGAAAAGGTCAATGATGAAATGGTCTTATAACTGGATAACTTTCTTATTCATACCAATTTCTCCACAGAAGAGAGGTGAGGTATATTGAGTGGGCAATAGTGAGAATTATTTTCTGCTAGTGTGTTTGTTTATTAGGTATAAAAGATAATGTTTGGGGTTATGAAATTCTTCATATACTTTCACTTGGAAAAAAGTTTCAGTAGCATATATCTTGTGGATATTGAAGGACATGGACACTTTTGACTACTGAATATCAAGTAATATCCCAGAGGAACTCTCATGAAAGTTGCTTGGCTGAAAGGAGGTAGAATATTCAGAGAGTTAATTTTTTTAAAATGTTCTGATGTAGTGGGATCCTACTGTTTACATTCATACCAACATTTTCAGTTCTGAAATAATCTTTTTTTTTTGTGACCATTGCATTTTGGCTGATTCAATATTTTGCCTCCATTCAGAAGAAAAAAAAATGAATGTCAGAATTTCTTGTAAGATATTTTTCACAAAACCCTAATGACAGACATAAACTATCTGTCTGAATGAGCTTTGTGGAGGTGAAAACTCCTATGCAGGTGCTGTGTTTTGTTTGTAGGATCAGATTACTCCTTTTTGTGTGGTAAACAGGATAACAAGCTCACAAAGCTATGTTGTGAGCCAGTGATCAAAAAGACTCTTGTTTCACTTTTAGACTTAGATTTTCTGCCTTCAGTGGTTCATTCTGAAGTTGCAATGGATGGCATGACTTTTGTTGTTTCAGGATACACCACATTTGGCTCTTAGATTTCCCGATGTTAATTTTGAGGGCCCAAATGATTCAAAATTTGTGGAAAGAAACTGATTCATAGTAAATTTATGTCCAATCATCAGGTTTGTTTTGGCTCAAAGTCCAACAAGTCAGCTCTTGCATGTCCATTGAGATTTTTAATTTATGAGTAGAATACTGCTTAGTCTGGCTTGAGAGTATCCATGAGATTTTTTTAATAGTTTCTACCCTCCTTAGTTATGAGGACTATTGGACAATAAGTTCATTTAATCAACCAGGAAATATGATTTTAGCTTGTAAAGTTCTAAGTTTTTCAGCAGGAAAGAATCTTATTTTTCCTCCATGAAGAAAATTTGACTGGGATTAATGTTCAGGATATATACATGGTTGTGTATGATACTGTACATTTCAAAGGGCCAGGTTGTTACTGTTTAAGCCTGGGTGGTGGCTAAACAGTAAACAGCGGCTCTGAAGTGAGAAAGAGGAAAGGCTTGTGGGTTGAAATAAAAACAGATTTAACTAACACCAGTAAAGTGACACAAAGCAATACGTAGCTGCTGGAACACATGCTCCCAGTAATGAGTGCCAGAGGGGGGACACTGCAAGCACAGTGATTCCAGTAAAACATGGAGATCATAGCAGGCATAGGGAAGTCAAGGGAGCTGGAAGAGGAAAAAAGGCTGACCCCACCAACTTCCCACTTATATATGGAGTGGGATGTTCATGGTATGGAATACTTCATTGATCTGCCTAGATGCCAATCAACATGCTGTCCTGTCTGTGCCCCCACTCTCACCAATTTTTACATCTCCTTGGTTTCCCTGACAACAGCCAAGATATCAGTGAGTTCTTACATTCCTTTTGTATCAAATCCCAAACACTGGAAAGCTACTGGAAGAAAAACATTAACTCTATCCTATGGTGCTATCTTATTATTCTCAAACTAAATCCAAAACAAAGAGTGTGCTAGCTACTAAGAAGAAAAATTCTAACTGCATGGCAAATTTCCTCAATTTCAGCTAAGCAAGCACACTAACATATATGTTTGGGACATTGGTTATACTTAGAAAAGTTTAGTCATACTTATTCTGACTGAAGATGTTATGCAGAGCAAACATAACTGTTTATTTAGATATCTATGAAATCCCACTTAGTCAAGTCAGTCATCAGGTATTTGCTTACAAAGACAAGTGGCAATTATCCAAAACATGTAACTTAGGTCTCAGGGGAAAGGAAGTTGAGGGCACTAAATCTTCATCTTAAATTTCACATTGTGTGCCTGTGAGGTTACTTATATGGCCATGTGGAGTAACTGCACGTCTACATAATTCATATTTCTTTTTTCTTATGACATACCAAAAACCCCTAACATATACTTTGTGGCATTTACCTTCAAGCAAATAGTTGTAGTCAGTAGTCTTATATGAACAAATTTATGTGCAGCCAGACAATAACAGAGATGGAAATTAGATAGTGATTTTTACATCAGAGAAGAAGAAATAATTTACTTCTTAAATGACCTGGCACAAATGTAGTAAGAATACAATATTCAATAACTAAATTTTGAGAGCAAAAGAGACATTTTCTAATTTGCATCCAGGTATTACCTAACAGAACAGAAAATGTAAAGCTCATACCTGAAATTAACAAATGCTTCCTAAGAAAAGGTACATGAAATCCTTTCTTCACAAAGCTACTCAGAGATGCTGAGCAATTTCTAGAAAAATATTCAAGTTTTTCATTCTGCATGCTGTGAACGGGCAGCATAAATTCCCTCTCCCTAAAAAAATGCCTTTTATATATAATTGGTGTAGGCTGTTTCAGCTGAATTTAGAGAAGGGATTCCATTTGAAAATAAGTCACCTAAATTTAGGTGTGTACGTGTAGATGTCTATATTTAAGTTAAACATCTATGCTTCCATTTTAGACAGTGATCAAAAGCTCCCTTCAGCTGCTCTCACATCAGCATCTACAATAGTTTGTGATGTCCTAGGATGTCTGAGACATCTGTTAAGACTGTCTAAACACAAGACTATTCCCCATTGAACTACAGCTAAACCTCAAATGGGATATCCTAGGATGTCATGAAGAGCACCAGCTCTCTCTGGTCAGGGATATGTACCAAGCCATGAGACCAAGTCAACAGAGCCAGTGAAGAATTACATCTATCGAGCTGACTAAATGAAGGTGTCTACTTCAGGAGTAAGAAGTAGATACTGTAAAATAAGAGTCCTTTTCCCAGGAGAACTCGAAGTTTTGAATCCCAGCAGATAGAGTTTTTTCTTTGTGTAGCCTAGAGTCATACTGTTATTTAGACATGTGCCAGTGCTGAGTGTTTTCTATTGAGTGTCTCTATGACTCTGCTCCATTGACTCTTATCTTCAGATAGAATAGCATTGATTTTTTCCTGAAATGCTATTATATATTTTTCTGCACAGGACTCTTGAAAGAACACAGATAAATGAAGAGGTTTTGTTAATATGAAACTCAGGGGCTATTTTAAGAAGAACCTTGGATGTAGTTTTATGAAGATTTCCTCCTTATAAATAATGCAGTGGTAGTCCTCTATGTCATGGAGCTCATTCATCCTCTTAGCTGAAGTAATTGCCTAAAAGGAATATATATCTATAGGTTAAAATGGCACATCCATCAACTCAGACAAAAGTAGATTTAAGACTTACCAAGGGGATGCTCAGTTATGGGATAGCCTTTATGAAAGTGGAAAAATCTTGGCATGGCAGCCAAATGACACTTAGAGCAGCCAAACATGTCTGTATAGAACCAGACTGTTTAAAATGCAGAAAATAGTCCAGGTTGTTGTGCTTTGAGTAACAATGAAGGCACAATTATGCTGATGCAACCAGATTAGGAATTTTCTCTGTTTTGAAGAAAAACGGATGTTATAACATATTTTCTGCTGTTTTTTTGAGTTTTCCCCCACTTCTTGTGAAGGAGCAATCTCTGCAGATGTCAACTAGTAAACATTCATATAAATGGAATGGAGCAGATGTAAGATTTATTCTCTGACTTGACGCCAGAATCAAAGGTAGTGGTACTGACAGCCTTATGGAAAGACTGTGAAGGACCCCAAACCACATTTGTTTTGGCCAAGATTGAAATGAGCCACTATGTGTTATGACTCTTTGAATATTACTCCCTGAATTACCTCAGAGAGAATGAGAATAAGAATAGTAAATGTCTTGGATATGAACTGAGCCATGGGAAACAATATACAGAATATGAAACTTTTACCTGAGAAATAATCAAGTTGTTGCTGAGCATTGAGTTGGCACTATAATGTTCAAGTCACAGAATCATAGAATCATAGAATACAGCTTGGAAGGGACCACAAGGATCATCTGGTCCAATCTTTCTTGGCAAATGGTGGACCTGTGCAGCTGAATCTTAAAAGTGTCCAGTGTTGGGAATCTACCATTTCCCAGGGCAGATTATTCCGAGGGCTGATTGTTCTCATCATGAAAAGTAGCAAAAAAACCCCCAAAACATGAAACAAAGCAGTGTCACTGATGAATAACAAAGAGATTTCAATAATGAACATAGCATGTCTGAGACATTATTAGGATAAATCCAAGGTAAATCTATTGAAACCTGACTTTTACCAGGGACAACCTTCAGGGAACACCACTGAAGTCTGGATAGCACCAGATAGAAATGTCTACTCTTGAAAAGCGCTGATGTCTTGAGAGGCATCTCAGACATCCCAGACTGACTGTTTTTCCATTCTGTGTGGTTTAGTTTGCAGAAGACACTCTGTCGGAATGGCTGCAGGTGTTAGATGATGAAGCTATGGAAACTGGTTTTGATGATCTTCATTCCTTGCCTATTTTTTTTGAGAAGGGAAAGTTGTGTCTGATTCAGAGCACATAGATTCCTCTAGCAGAAAGTCATTGGGTCTGATTTTCTAGACCATTTCTCCTTTTTGAAAAGCATCTCCAGATATTGCAGCTGTCAGGAGTGGGACTTTTCCTGAGGCAAAATAAGGAGCTTGTGTGGCTGGCATTCAGGGACAAGACAGCCACACAAGGTGAGCAGCTTATGAAGCCTAGACTCTCTATATAGCCAGCGCTGAATACAGACTGCAGAGAAATATCAAGAAAACAGAAAAAGATTTCAGCCTCAGGATGAATTGGAGGATCTTCACATAACACTAGCACCTAGTTAACGTGAACTGTGCTAAAACAATCAACCACTATCAACAGACAAACAAGAACAATTAATGACCCAGGAACAGAGATGTTCCATTTTATGCAGTGACAGGTACTGGGATGTGGCTGAGTCTGTATGTCCTTGGTTGGAAGTACGAAGATAGAAGAGGTACATGTGGCACCTCTATAACTCTCTGTTGTGATATTGATGTGCACCCATCAAGAGAAGAACACAGAGGGTTTGTGTCTTCTGAGGAAATGAAAGACAAGGCGTGAACTCGAGCAATAAGCGCTGACTTTTGGCACTGATTAATTGTTAACTCATAGGCTTTTTCTTGGACTGCTCCAACTTTCTCTTTGCAGAATGAAATAGCTCCACAGAAGGTATGTCTCAGCAGTATAGAAATGAATCGGACTGTGATACTTTGGCCTCAAGATACTTTGGTCCTTGTCCCCCTTTTATTTATTAGTATGATCGTAACCACGAAGACTATTCGTCAGAAGAATAGTGCTGAATAGGACATGCATATTTATAGGAAAAAAGATATTGGACAAAACCTTCTGTGCTACATCAAGTGAAGGATGGAGGGGCAAACCATAAAAATGGAGACTTAGGAAGTTCATGATGTATTTTTCTGCTGATGTCTAAAATTAAAGACTTCTTCATTCACATAATATACAACATTCTTACTTATTTTTACACACTTTTAATGTTGGAAAGCTTACATTGTCACCCACTTAATTTTACCTCCATATGCACAGTAATGTACAGTCAATGTGTTATTTCAAACATACTTCTATTTTTCTCAGATAATTTCAATATATAATTGCAGCTATTATAATACAAAACATCATTTTGTAATACAAAGATAAATTGATAGTGCAATTTAATGTGAATGACTTCTGGAATAGGGCAATTGTTTATAAACATTGGAAACAGGAGAGGAGTGGATTTTGGATTAAATGAACTCTGGGTCTTCTGCCTGTGAAGTGGATTAAATTAGTGAGAGGTGTTTGAGGAAGAAACTGTTCATTTTCATTTGTTTCATTCCTTTTAAAAGAGAAAAAACATTACACAAAATAGCCCAAAATTCCACTGAATGCAGCATAAAGCCTCCTCCCACATATCAGCCAGATTTTTAGGTAGGAAAAGCTGTATGTCAGTGGTGAAGAATAATATATGTGTACTTAGGTGTTGCAGGCATAATAGTATCAGTGCATCATCATTTTCCCATTGTAAAAATGCACTAACTGACTTGTGGAAAAATAGCTATGATTC
Organism: Streptopelia decaocto; assembly: GCF_964273445.1. NCBI lineage: Eukaryota > Metazoa > Chordata > Aves > Columbiformes > Columbidae > Streptopelia > Streptopelia decaocto. The sequence goes on from NC_138663.1 coordinate 158,916,603, forward strand.
CTAGTCACCACATTTTCAGTGGATACAGTCAAATGCAAGATAGAAAATTGTTTGAAGAAAAATAAAATAGTGTGATTTCAGCACCCTGCCCGAAGCTTTCTGAGTGGCATCTCAGAATAATTGACAAGTGTGGCTTTTCTCCTACATTAGGTCTGCAATTGCATTCCATGCACCCCATTACATCCGACAAGGTTTCTGTCATTTTCACTGAAGCTCTAAGTGGTCAGTATGTATAAGGGGGAAAAATTAGACGACAGATGACTGATTCAAAGTCTGCTCATATATCATCTCTACAGATTCAACATGACAAAGGAGAACACAGCACTAAACCCCAAGTCTTTGCCTTCTTATGCTTTTCTGTCACAATAAAACATTTCCATGTGTTAGGGCCGGAAAAAAAGATGGGTATCACCTAGGAAAACAAGAAAATCACATTTTGGGAGAATACTGGTGTACACAGAAGTATACAAAGACCCCCAAGGAGAGACAGTTCTGTTATCTATGAAAATATAATTAAAAAAATTCACTAAAATGATTTGGTTTCTGTTTCACAAAATTTAAAAAATTATTGGCTAAGGTTTCTCTTAGAAGGAAAACTTTACATTGCAAATGGAATCACTGTGATATATTAATCTTTACAGCAAATAAAGAGTTATTGAGGGACAGGAGAAATAGTCTGCTCTGCTACAAGTGCGCTGTGAGTTGAGTCTGTGCCAAGGTGATGTCATTGGACTCTGGCAGGGGATGCAGTTTCCAGACTAATGGAAAAACTGTGAGAACTGAACATGTAACAAGGAAAAAGAAACACACCTGAGCCTTGGGTGAGCTTTCAGTGAAAATATTTTTTGTTTCTTTTTTTTGAGGTAAGGGTGAATTTGCTGAGGCTAGCCTTTAATTCCCAAAATATTTCAGAGAACTTGGCTGTTAAACAAATGCCTTGATGAATGCTGCCAGAACAAAGTCTCATTGCGCAGGATGCAGACTGCTTTTAAAATCTGAGTAACTTCTACAGGTTGAAAATGAAAAGCACCTTGAAGGAAATCCTTAGTAACCTGCAGCAATGTGGCCATAAAAAGCATCTAATTTTGGGTTGGCAGGAAGAATATTAACCTCAGCCTCCTGCCTTTTTGTCCTCAAATTTTTCCCAGCTACAGCAGCTTCCTTCCAAGCAATGGAAATTCACTGGCTCCGATGTCAGTCTAGCCAGAACCCAACTGACTTCTGGGAGATCAATGGAAGCTAGAAATTCTTAATGCAGAAAACCTGGCAAACTTTTGTCTTCAGATTTTGACCCACAGTGGACTGATGAATATTAAGGAAAAGCCATTAACTGTTGACTAGTGGCTCAAAAGCACCTGCTACTGAATTTGAAGGATCTTATTAATGTGAGGTTCAGAGGTGGTGGTGATCTGTGTATACACACACACACTAAAAATGGAAAGGAGGAAGCTGGCATCATTAACTCTGTTTATTTTCGTGTCAGCATCCAGACAAAACTCTATCAAACTGTGGTCTGATAATCAGAGGCTGGCCAACGTAATGATATTTCCCTTGAGTGGCTATTAAAGGAGGTTAAATGGAACATTTTGTGTATTCACCTCAAACACATTGTACTTCAGTCTGACCTAGACAGATCAAAATGTGTTTGGAACTTAATATAGAGAATCACAGATGAGACATGAGCAGAAGTTACCAAATGTACTTTGCAGGATATTGCTTACAGGGTTACCACTAAGTTTCAGCACCTTCTGGTTTCCTTAGATCTCTTACAACTATTACTTTGTAGTTTACTGAATGGTACCTTTTTCTCTGCCACTCCTTTTTGAAAACCTTGGGTTCATTTAACTAGATGAAGGATTCAAAGGCAGTCAGGTGAACTGTCAAACAAGCAAAAGCAATTTCTAGTAGTCTGGACAATCTGTCTTAAAGTCTGGACAGAAGAATGGTGATGTTTCTCCCCCTGTTTGTGACATTCAGCAACAGAGAAGGCGCGACTCACACAGTACCTTTGCCGACACCTGCATGCTGTTTTCTTGCATGTTCATGATGGCTTCAGAAATCTTGACATCAATAGGATCCATGACTGATTCAATGTTGAATGGTCCCTCTAATCTCTCCGCTACCAGAAGCATAGCATCTGTTAAAACACAAAGCAGCCATTCCCTTAAAGAAGGGATACCTTCAGGTGCCTCAGACAGACCAGCCTCACCAGCTGGAGCCTTGAGTATCGAGTGCTCCTGAGCAGCAGCCTGTGGGGACGTGTGGCAGCGGGACTGTAAACCCTTCAGGGCAGCTTCCCAGCTGTCAAAAATATCTTCCTGTACTGCTGCCACCACAGAAAGAGGGATAAAGACTGTAAAAGTTAGATTAATAATAGTTGCCATAACATTATTGGGCTTGGGGTAGAATTATTTCACACAGCATCACACCACTTGAAGCAGCCGGTGTTCTGGAATGCACTTATGTAGTCTCCTTCCCCAGAAAAAGTGAGATGATAGAAATGAATCCCTGGGGTACGTTCTTAGAGTTTGTGTGAGATGATGAAAACTTTGATATGATATATCAGGGTGTTATAATTAAAGCAGCTGTTCTTTCTGACCTTAATGATCTCATTTTCTTGCAATATGAACACCGGATGAATATTGGATTTCTGCCATAGTGTATAGGTATAAAACATGTTTGCCGTGCTACATTTTCAAAACTTGGTTGAAAGTTCTATACAGAAACATATAAACGTATATTCGTTATATGTTTTGGATTTTAAAAACAAATGTCTGCTTAATTTACATTAGAGCCCCTCTTCAAAGAATTTTATCTTTTTGGGTTCATTAACAAGTAAAAAACAAGCTACTGAACAGAAATTAATAACAGTAAAAGAGGTTTTTCTGTACATTTTTCTGTACATCACATACATTTATCTATGCACAGACACTGATTTCTCACAATTTCTGTGGCAATAAACTGGATTTCTACTACGCCTGTGAACATTGTATTTGATACTTATATCCTAGCATTTAAAATTTTCAGCATCTAATTAGCTTTAAACAGATGCCACCTGCAATTTTAAAATGATAAACAAAAATTTTCACATGTTCTTTTCTTTATTTCTCAGACTCAGGCTCCAAAAGGTACTAACCAGATGTTCTTCCAAAACAGACCCCACGTGTACCTTGCTGTTGCACGCACCAATTCCATGGCAGCTACATGGAGAAGGCATGGAGCATCCCATAGCCCAAACGGCAGTGCTTGTAAGCTTGGCCATGGAGTCCTGGGGCTCCTTTCCAATCTGCAAGGCCATCTTCTCCCTCCCCACAGCAGTTCATGTGTATGGATATGTGGGACGAAGAGGCTGGCATTTCACCCTAGACACAGACTCCCATATACAGTCTGACCCAGGGGCTTTGATATGTTATTTATATGCAGTCAATGCATGCCTAAAAATTGCACTGAAAAGGAAATTAGTTGGCATGTAGTACCTAAGAACTTTTTCAAATTCGAGTCTAATATTTCCCAGTACTCTTAGGCTGGAAAGAGTGTAATGCCAGTTATTTGCAGTGGGATGTATAGCATCTTTTGCTAACTGTGAGAAACAGTGAGATAATAGGAATTTGTTTCAAAACAGAGGTGTTATTTTGGCTTAACATTATTTTAACATTCTTCAGTCTAAACCCTTTTCAGTAGGAAAGTCATTGAAAACAGCACCTTCCTCTGACAGAGGAAACAAAACATTTTTCATACACACAAAACCAGACATAAACATAAATGCATGCAGATTCCTGCAATAACTTGGCAATTTTTCCATATGCAAAGAGAATTTGTCACAAGGTTGTTTTTGTTGTTGTTGTTTGGTGGTTTCTTTGTTTGGTTGGTGGTGGTTTTTTTTTTTTTTTTTTTTTTTTAATTTTTAGGAGTAGCCCAGTAGTTAAGGACAAGCATCTCTTTGTATGAGCACACTTCAGTTTGGGAACTAGCAGGCTGGACAAGTCTAGTGCTAAGCTCAAGTACATATTTTGGATAAGGGACTGTGTTGAACTGGAGTTCACTTAACAGGTAATTGCTGGAGGCCCTTAATGAGAATGTGTTCATCAGCTTCTATTTTCTGAACCTTAACCCTATCCTTAGTCTTTCCTTAGTCTTTGCACTGGAAGAGGGCAGAGGCTGAGAAATGAGGGTAATTCCTGGCTGCCAAAGGTCTCTGTGAGCTTTTTGCGAAGTTGAGGTTCCTTGTTTGAGATAGTATGGTATAGGTTTGATGGTTCAAGTTAAGATTAGAGTCAAAGTTATGTTTCAATCACATGGGCTATAGCTTTATGCTAAAAAAAAAGGGAAAGAAAAAAAATAATAGAGAGTGAAATCAAGAAGTAGATCCCAGGTGTTCTATATTCTTTAATTACTATCTCCCTCTCTGGGTTGGAATGACTCTGGACCACTCCAAGTAGCTATTCAAAACACAAATAGCATGATAGCATGAAGCAGTGAGGCTTTGAGCCAACAGTATCACTTGACAGCAGAGCCTTGCAATCTTTTATTTAGTTAGGGATATGGTTAGGGACCAGTGGGTTAAGGGAAGAGTTTAGTTTGAAATGTCCACAGGTACATCTTTATATCAGCAGTCTGTTCTTTTGGTTTTGGAGCTAACATGTGGGACAGGACTAGTATTAAACTAGAGGCTTGTACAGAGATGTATTTGAAGAGGTAGAGTCTGAGAAACAGATTAAATGCTGGGATCAGATATGATTGAAGGGCTAAAGTGAAACAGGTTCCTTCTGCAACCATTATATCTGAGGCTGACACAAGCTGTGCTTCCAGTGAAGACTCATTTTAGAGCTTAACTCAGACTAGAAGTCTTGGACAATTGCACAGTTCAGATGAGCTCTTGCATAAAAGGAAAACTGATGTTGTTTGAGGACTCATTTTATCTTCTTTAATTCAGCAGGTGTGTGGGGCCATGGCTGATTTAGCAGTGACTGGACTGCTGGGTTACTCCTGTCTCCTGGTACAAGTACTACAAGCTCAGTCAAGCAAAAGAGGATGAGCAAGTGCCACTTCTATGAAATCCAAAATTACTTTCTTAGCCTCTGACTGAGCTCTTCCTTCTGCCTTTTCTCTAACCATTGTGTTCTTCCTAATATTAAGTCAAATCTATCCAGAGGATATCTGACAGTCCTAGACTGAGAGAAGCCTTGAAGACCAAGGCAGTCATATTGTTATGAGTGTGCAGGCCCCTTGGGAGCATAATCACTACTGTAGTTAACTAACTTCTGTCTACTGATTTTTTAGCCCTCAGATTAAAATTCAGACTGAATTTCCTATCCTTAACATTGATCTCTAGAAAAACAAACAAACAAACAAACAAAAACCAAACCAAACAACTTCCACAGTGCACTGTCTTAACTCGAATTCCTCCCTTGGAAAATATTTCTTCAGTTCATGAGGTTGCATCCCCTTGTTTGCCAACCCTAACCCTCACTCTGGTGCTAAATTTTATTATTCACTTGCACAATGCTATATGAACACTTAAAATATATACACACCGGGTATCCTATGCAATTGAAAGAAATAAAAGCTGTTAGGTTGAATATAGTGAAAATCAGATGAAATTTAATGATGTGAGATTTATGACAGTAGAGTCAAAATGATGCAATGGTCCTGTAGCTGTAGCTCTTCAAATATATAATCATGTAACAACAAACACAACACTGTTGACCCAAGTAATTTTTTTTTTTTTTCCTAAAGAAGTTGTGAATATTAGTACAGGAGAACTGGAAACATTTAGAAACTAAGAAAATCTATATGCCTCAGTCTTGAAAACTTAATTCTCAAGAACAGACCTTTGATCTCAAAGAAAGTCTAATTCAGTTCAGTGGGACACTGTGTGGTTTTAATAATTTCTCAATCAGCTCTAATAGTAGATATTGGGAGCTTAATTATTGTTCGTGCTACAAAAATCTGAAAACTGATGAACTGACTACCTGCTTTTTATGTTGTAAATATACTTGGACTGTATTGTTCAATTACTTACTTTTAGAAATTTTACTTCTTTTGCCTTTTTCAAAATCTGCTTTACTTAGGCTAAGTACATTTTCCCTTCCCATATACTACAGCACTTGGCAAAAATCTGGCATCTAGCTGCTAGGTGAGTGGATCAGGAGCTCAGTCTAGGTTACTCATTCTTGTGTCGTGGATTTGTTAGTGACTCGGAAACAATAAACATGACTAATTGCTCACTTGAGGACATGGGAACAGTCCTGAGAAAGTGCAGAGCATATGGCATACTAGATTCACTGTCAGTGCCACTGCTCTCAACCCCTCCTGTTGGATGCCTGTTGTTCAAAACAGGAGTGGGGACTTTCCTGATGCAGTAGAAAACCCCAAGTCTAGTGGAGTCCCAGGGTGGAGTCCCAGGGTCTCCAAAATGTCTCTGTTGGCTGAGCACAGCAGCTCTGTTTAACTGCTTTGTATTCCCTTGTCCACACCAAGACATACTATAGGTATTTAACACTGGCTTTTAGAAGGTCTTGGTTTCATTTTAAACCATATATAACAAAGAGATCCTGCAGAAATTTTTGGTTTACTTCACAAATCAGATTTTTTTTTTAATTGGGTTTTATAGGTGCCACCTTAATGAAAAGTGTAGGACAAAACTGATCACATGCTAAGTGATTTATTGTATAACTTAAAAATTCAGAAGGCCATGTGTGAATTCAAAAATATGATGCAGTTTTGTGAACCCTGAGCACCTCCAGACAAAATAAGGGATAGACTACCCATATTAATAGACAAGAATCTGCCTCTATTTCCTAGAAAATGGATCAAGCCACTGTCTTTTGGACTTATCTTGACACCAAAAGTGATGTCTCCTGTTTATGTTACATTTCCTTCAGGGTAGGTTTACAAAAAACTTCCTAGTAAATCCCAGATTGAAACAAAAAGAGCAGGGACAAGGACACTGATTTATGAGACATCTGACAAGTGAAAAAAAAACCAAACTAGGCTGAAATACAAAGTTCCCGAAAAAACTATCAGTGCCTCCTTTTTTTCCCCCTCCCCCATCTTTGTATCACTAAGAAAATGCAAGGAGGGTCTGATAGGGGAGACTCAAGGAGCTGAGAAGGTATTTTTGGAGTGTGTATTAGTTTGGCTGTGACTTGAATTTTTCCTCTCATGCACACTTTTGTTCTACTTTTAAATTATTAGTGAGACTCCACCAGTGGCTGAGCTTTCCCCCGGCAAATCCAGGAAAGCATCTATGGATGAAATCTCTGAAAATGCTGTTTCTTCAGGGGGACAAAGAATGGTAAAATACTAAATTCAAGTCCTTCACAAAATGTTAAGGTATATTTTGCTTGGGGGAAAAAAAGAAGAAGATTTTATCTTGAATCTTGTACCAGTAGGTTTATATTTTTTCTAGTCCCATACACATGCTCTAACATTTATGAAGAACTGTGAAGTGTTTGTTCACATAGTTACTTGTGAAATAATGTAAGGATAAATTTTTATTTGGGAAGCTTCAAAGGATTAGTCCATGTACAAGTTAATGGATTGCAGAAGAAGAGAGATGACTCAGTTGTAAAGAGACTGAGCAAATTCTCCTAATCAGCTGTGACCTTGAGAGTGGCAATGACTGCCTTGGAAAAGGATATAACTGTTAATATGATGGGCTGCATGGCAGTGCTTATTTGGTAGCTTCCCAACCTTCTGACCAAGGGCAAGAAGAGGCAGGATTTTGGGTTGTATTTACTGTGTTATGTAGGCAAAACTCTGAGTTTTCCATCATGACACTTACTGTAAGTAGTGGTCATAAAATCTTTAGAGCATTAGATGGTAAATTAATGAAACAAAACAAAAAATAAAAATTGAGAAGTGAAATATGGGTACATATTGACTTTTAAAAAATGTAATAACAGTGGAAATACATCCATGTAATACTCTGCCAAAACTTTTACTGCTAGATGATGATTTAAAAAGCTTCAGAAGAGGAAAGTAAAACTCCACCTCACAATTAATGAGGTGCTAAGAACTCTCTTCTCAGGAAATCAGAGTAAGGCATGTCAGTGATGCCAAAACTGCTGTTTTCCTTAGGGTCCACAGTCCCCTTTTCACATTATTATTCATATTAACACACTGTATGGTTCTTTTCTGATTGAACTTAATTGACAGATTTCCTCTCTATCATTGAGCTCCACATATGCGTTCTCTGACAGCCCTTTCGGTGAAGAATTATTTCCTAATATCCAATCTAAACCTCCCCTGGTGCAACTTGAGGCCATTTTCTCTTGTCCTATCATTTGCTACTTGGGCCAAGAGAGCTGAGGGTGCTAACATTTACATAGTACAACCAAGATTTGGGAGACTTAATTTCAATTTTTTACCTGCTGCAAGGACCTTCAAAATATTACAGGAAAAACACTGTAACCACCTCTGCTGTTCTTTCGTGCCTGATGGCTCTCCTTTCAAAGCTGTTTCTATGGAATTCTTAATTGTTCACCTGGACAGAAAGACTGCTCTCTGTCTTAGAATTTGAGGCACACAGTTACGAAGGGTTGAATCCGGTTTTCTAGCTTACGCTTGTAGGGTTGATGCCCAAAGGCTGATGTAGTGAAAAGTACATCATAGGTTCTTGCAGGAGGGACTGGAATCCAGAATTGTCCCTGCCAGGTTAATTAACAGTTAATTAAAAAGGTAAGCTTTAAAAATGTGTGTAGACAATCAGATCAAGTTATTTATTATCTATGTTTAATTTCAACTATAAGAATTTGCAGATTTAAGAATTATGTATTTTCTGATATTTCTGATTGTCCTGGTTTTGTTAAAAAACAAGTTTCTCTTTTAGTGAATTTGCCTGTCAGCTAAAGCTTTCATATTAGCTGCATTTTCCTGGAGAACCAGATACATGTTTTGGCAAACATAGCAATGGAATGCGAAGTTATTGATAAGCATGGATGGACATCTCACGAGAGGGGCAACGAGAAACAGGTGACCAAGAAACTGACCAACGGAGTATAACATCCCATTCATGTGAATACTTCATATAAAAGTGGGAGATCACGAGGATCTCATCCCTTTTTCCCTTCTGCTTATGGCTGACATTAGGAGAACACCTTGCTAGTCATCCCTGCAAACTGAGGCCTAGTGAGAGACTGAATCCAGCTCCGGTTGGCTGCAGAGTCCAATCCAGGACTTTGGGTGCCAGCTCTGCAGTTGCTGGGACTTTCAAGATTGGTTTTGTATTTTTTGTATTATTTTCTCTATTCTTATTAGTAGCATTAGTAAAACATTTTTAATTTTTCCAACTCTCTTCTCTCTGTCCTTCTTTTCCTCCCGATCGCCTGTCCTGAGTAGGAAGGGGGGAGAGGGAGGGGCAAAAGGGGGAAGTGAGGGGGAGAGGAGGTTAACAATACATCTGCCAGGGTTTTACTGTCACCCCACAATCAAAACCCTTGACACTGATTAGTGATGTAGTTATGTTGATGGATAACAATATCACTTACTCTTCCCTCAAAACAGAAAAATAAGAATTGTCAGCAAGTTTTTTCAAAAAGAATTGTCAACAAGCCAGTTTTTCATACCCAGTTCTGTGATAATGGAGAATTTTTTATCATTCCTGCTCTATTTGTCTCTAACTGTCTTGTTTATGTAGAACAGTTCAAAAAATGAGTTTAATATCATGTACAATATATGTATGAAAATGTTATTGACATGCTGTTGTCATCTTATTGCAGCTGATAGCAGAAAAATGAATTTTGTAGGTTGAACTGCAGGTTCACTAGATTTTTTGAGCATTTCACATAGCATACATTTCTCTTCCACGCATTGAAAAAAATGACCATATTAAAATGATTTTGCTTCTCTGTCTTTCTATAACTTTGAGCAATTCTAAATAATTTAGTGCACTGCCATTAGATATCTTATTTTTGTTCATATATGCAAAAAGAAAGTAGCAAAGACTAGGCAAAATGGCAATACTTGTCTATCATTATTCTTCCACTACCCTATGGGAGCTGAATGCAATATGTTCTTCTGAACCAGACTTTTAGCAAATGTTATAATCAAATGTTGTTGAGGATTCTATCTGAATGCTTGATATGAATCAATTAATAAAATGTGATACATTTATAAAATCTTTGTCTTGTTGCTTTTTCCATATGCTGAGAGATATTTAAATAGTCTCATCGTCAGTCACAGAAAATGTTGTTAGTAAATAAAATAACCCTCATTGAGGCATGCCTGTATGATACCTGCTACAGTCAGTTCTTTAAATTTTTATTAACTTAGACCAGTGTGCATAATTCTTTCAAGATATGTGGTGTTTGGAACAGTCCATCCTCCTGACTCTGATGAGGTATGCTCAAATGGTTGAAGACAGCAAATCATAGCCTGAAATGTCCTATTTAAAGTACGCTTTCCTCAGTAAAAATATCCTGAGAATATAGCTCACATTATCGTGATACAGTCACAGTCATTAGGAATCAAAGATCTTTTCAGCCATTCCACTGCCCATGCAGAGTTACTATCCACAGTACACACTCTCTTGCAATCTGTCCAGCCCAATTTAAAAATAGCTTAGTTATGTTCTTCCCACGTTTTTAAAGAAAGCTATCTCATTGTCTACTGTACATAACTATTAGAATATCTGTCCAGTTATGTGGTGTATTTTTTCTGTTGCTTAATTTCACTCAACTACCTCTAGTAAGCTGCCTCATATAATCTTAATCAGTCCTACTCTCTTGTTTTTTACGTCCCTCAGATATTTGAAGGCATCTATCATACCCTCCTTTAGTTTGTACTCAGTCATACTTTCCACACTAATTTTTTTACTCTGTGTTCATAAGTGATTTTGCTGTTTTCTTTATTTTGTTTAAAACACCTCTCTGGTCTTGTGATGTCTAGAACTAATTAAGCTTTTAAAGTCATATCTCATTAGTTTTGTTTTGCAGAGGCCCTTTTTGGCCCATATATATGACTCAGAAAACTGTCTTGATTCCCTTGATGCACTGGATTTCCTTATCCTCTTCATCACAACTGATTTATAATTCGTATTTCCCATAGCAGTCCTGACATACTTTTTCAAGTGTCTCCTCATCTTCAGAATTTACAGTTATTATATTTTCTGCACTGTTTTTTACTTCATTTCCTACTCATATTTCAAAATTTTGTGCAGTAGAACTTTTTCCAACCTTGACAGAACTTATGGCACAGTATTGAAAACATAATTAATGAGCTGTCCATTACCTCTTCTTGAGAAGTGATTCATATTCTACTTTTATAAGCAGTTCTTTTCAAGAAACTGTTTGGTTATTTCAATAGTAAGTCCACTCTTTAGCAGCATCTAATCGACACATAATCTTTCTTCTAATAAATACGGTGTCATCTGTGACTTTAATGTCGTCTTCTGTAAAAATTCAGTTTAAACCTAACAGACTTGCCATTCCTATTGGCAGTTTGCTAAGGATTACTTACAGAAGGATATTGGTTGTAATTCTACCTTTTTTTTCCTTGAATATTTCTTTCCCTTGCATAGTCTCTCTCTACTGCTGGATGTAGTGCATCTCCAGTGCTATGTTAAGATTATAAATCAATTTTAGCCATTATTTGGGTTAGAAGAGTCTAGTGGATGGCCACCTAGATGATGAAAATGAACTGGGTTTGTTCAGCCTACAAAGATCAGGCTCAGGGGAGATCTCATCAGTCTTCAGTGCCTAAATTGTAGGTACAGAGAAGATGGGGAAACTGTTTTCACATGGACGTGGAGCAACAGGACAAGACACAATGGGTGCAGATTTCTGTTAGGCTATAAGAAAAAAAGATGTCACCAAGTGAACAATTCAACCCTGGAATAGGTCATCCAGGGATGTAGTGGAATATCTTGCTAAAAATATTCAGACTCGGGTTGGCAGAGTTCTGAAAAACTTAATCTAAGGCCCTGTCTTCAGCTGAAGATTGGACACTAGAGGATTTCCACAGGTCCCTTTCTAACTCAGACTTCTGTGATTGTGTGGTTAGGCTATGATTCATTTCACCTATGTAGAAGTTACTTTTACAATCTGAGTTAGATGTAGAAAGCTTAGCTTGGCATAATTTTTGCTCCACAGACATTTTTAACAGACTCCACAGGGCTCTATGCTTAAGACTTTCCTGTTGTAACCTTTTCATAAATTATCTGGAGATGGAGGTAAATAGTGAGGTGAAAAAGCATACGGGTGTTACTGTTCAGGAGAGTAAAGATGAAGACTGCCCCAGAAAGTCTGAGAAGAACTTCATGATACTGAATGCTGAGCAGTAAATTGGAATCAAGTGATGAGTATAAGAAAAAATAAACAAATTCTAACATATTTTTAGGCAATGAAGGGCTCTGAGATATCTATTGCCACTCAAAACCAAGTTTTTCAGTTCATACTGCCATAAAATCAGTTTAGCAATCATGGAAAAAACAACCCTGAATATTAGGAATAAGTAGGGAAGGAACAGAGCACCAAAGAAAAGAGTCTATATTTATTAATTCACCTACAGTGAAATAACATCTTGGATATCACATTGCAGAAGAGGTTACAAATGTAAGCTTTCAAATATGACACAAGTTGTAATTTAGCATTCTACAATCTTGAATTATAAGAATTACTAGAGGATGTAATAGAGGCCAGCCAAACTGTAGATGACATGGGAATGTGTTAAGGTTCATTGTCTGTTCCTGTACATGAAGGAGGATGTAGAATATGAAACTAGGGAATCACATTTCATCAATTTCTTAATGTTACAATAACAATACCTTGCTAATCTCAAGACAAAGTGTCAAATTCTTCAGTGTTGCCATGACTATCAGAGAACACCTGGATGCTCCTAATTTCCTTTAGCAAATTCAGCCCTTTTTTCTTCTAAATCAAAGAAGGGTTTTGCTCCTGTTTTATGCAGGAAACCACAATTGCTCTTAAGATTTGAAATACATATTTCCCAGGCACCAATGCCAGATTTTTTAATAGATATCCTATGAGTAACATCTTTACAGCTACTTTGTCACTAAACTGACTTTATGCCTTTCCTTGCTATAAATAAAAAATCAACCTATGGCCAGCTTTGCTGGCATGAATCCATCCCAATCATATGGCTCTTAGGGAGGTGTCACACACAGTTGCACAGACAAAATTGATTTTTGCCTTTCATCTTATTGATTAATATGGAAATGTACTGCGGATATCTCATTGCATTTAAAAGCCTTCCACTATGCAGAGAATTTTGAGATGCCTCACAGTATCTTCTCCCAGTGAGACCCAATGCAGCAAACAAAAATAGTAATTTCCCCTCCCCGGACAAATGTTTGAATCCCAAATGATTGTGTACATCAAGGCTGTCACAAACCAATAGAGAAGGTATGACTAATCTATTTATTGCTTTGACATTCCTCCTGAAAGGAAAGAGCAATTTCTGTGTGTTTGCCTAGCTGCACTTACTATATTATGGGGATGAAACAGAACGAATCAATAGGATAGGGGCAATGTTGTAAAATCTTACACTTGAGCTCTTTAATTCTTCTAAATTATTTGTGTCCTGATCTTTTAAATGATTGGTAGATCAAGAGTAAAAATGTTTGTCTAGTCTACAGAAGGTCAAAGTAATATAAAAAACTAATGTTCATCACACAAGGCCGCTTGCCTGATATGTTGCAATCATCATAAGTATTAATAACAACACAGAAACAGGGTTGGCCATAAAAAAAATCTGTTCCCACCAAAACTTTCACAGCAGGAAAAAAAAAACTTTTTAACTGAGGGTGAAAAATTTAAAAGTGGACCATTTTTCACAGAAAGATTGCTGGCTGGTTGCACATTGGCAAGGCTTCCAGGCCAGTGGCCAGGCAACCATCATATTCATTCTTCCTCAAAAATCTGTGATTTTCTAAAATGAGCATTTTTCAATACAAAAAGATGCATCCAATCAGCTCCAGTTTCATCCAAGAGAGATTTATGAATATGAATTATCTATATTTCCCCATAAGGCTGTTGTATGACAGAAAACCAGACTAGGGAAACTAGGGAGGTATGGGGATATTCTGGGGTCAGTTCTCTGTAACTTTGAATTTTAGCATGTTCCTACAATTCTAAGCACTCTGTGAAACAGTCCTCCCTGATTCCCTGTACGCTAAATGGGGCATGTAGTCAGCTCTGGAGACCTCTAGAGGGAGATCCCATCCACCCAGTTTATTTAGGGATTAAGTTCATTGTGAATTTATTCACATTGGATCCCCTCTTTAGCGACCACCCCAAGAGCACCAGGTTCATGCTTTTGCATTCAAGCTTCTGCCCCAGCTCTGTCCCACCCTCCTTACTTACCTGAGCTCCCACTCTGCCACCGACCTGTGCTTCAGGACAGTTTTCATACAGTTCCTAAACTTTATGCATATCCACTTAATCCACCTCCTCATCTTACCAGAACAGCAAATGTTGGTGGAATTCAGCTGTCACTAACCTGGCTATAGCTCTGTGATACCAACACTGATTTCATTGCAGCTCTTCCAGATCCATACCAGAATAAGCAAGAACAGGGAAGCAGAAATGTTAGTCTCTATCCTATGCTGTTGTACCCGTGGTTCATTGCTACCAAGAATAACACTGATTTCAGATTTTCTGAATGCAAAAGTATAAAAATAAAGATATAATCTTTAAACATTGTACATTTTAATGAAGACATTAGGATTATTATTAATACTTATATCTGCCAAGCAAATGGGATGTGATCCAAGGCCTAATAAAATCACAAAGCATCTTTTCAACAATTTGATTTGGAGGAGGCTGTTCATTCTTATTCTCAGGTTCTACAGAAAGACCCAATTTTGTTTCCCCTTGGCTGAGTGCATGGCAGCAAATTAACAACTATTGTTCCTGGTGCTGTACTGATATGTGTGGACAGTGCTATACAGAAATAAATGTGTTTTGGCATGACAAGGCTTGGTGGTAGTTAAGTTGATACTTTTGTTCCTATTAAATACAATAAGCCATGCCAGTTTTGGCTCCACTCAAAACATGGTGGAGAAAAATCAATGTTTGTCAAATGGAATAGGACAGCATCTATGGTGGAAACTGTTTTGCTAGTTTTCGAAAGAGAGCAAAAGTGAGGAGGCAGAAAAACAACAGCAAACGCTATTCAAAAAATGGATACAGCAATATCTGCTTTCCTAAAATGCTGCTTACAGATGTCATATATTTTTTTCAAGGAAAGAAATTGGAAAAACAACATCATCTGCTATTGATGTGCTACACTGAATACTGCATCCTATCTGCTAGAAGGGGAAACGCTTTCACAGGCACTTAGCATTGCCAACATTCAGTCACTAAAAAAAGGCCTCCAAAGACGTGTCAATGTGTCACTTCAGTAAAAGGAAACTTTAAGACAAGTTTTTTGTCCTCACTATTTCCCACAAGCTCTATAAAGATAACAGTGAATAATATAAATAATGACAATTAACATTATGTTCCTCTCACAACCAGAAAAGAGTACAAAAAGGCTTTCATAATCTTATGCCAGTCTAGCAACATCTTTTCTCCTAAAGCAGATAGATAGAATCTATATTTTATTTTAGAAAAACAAGTTAGACAACCTGTTTTTTCAAAGGTGAGTTGCATGAATGGAACTGGGACAAGTCTGTCCTTCTGGTGATATTCACTCAAACCATGGAATAGAAATATTTATTTTGATTATTTCAAACATGTCTCTATATATGCAGAAGCATAACAGCCATTAAATTCAACTCACTCCTTGCACTGAACATATTGCTTATATTTTTTGTTTATTTTTCTGCAAATATTTGTATGCTTCATGTTAGTTTACACAAATATCTGTGGAAGAGTTTTTATTCATGAACAAATTATTGTGTCTGTGTTTCAGACAAGTTTTTTCAGCCTTGTCACACATCCCAGCCCACAGTTGCTTGTCAGAAATACAACACAGAAAAGTTTCCCTAAAACATCAGTCAATTAGATGTGAAAAGACAATATATGAAAACACAGTTATTATTATTATTATTTTTAATATATATATAAGAGGGAATCTCACTGATTTAAAATGAAACAGGGTCTGGTGAGGAAAGCATATGAAATATTTCCATATCTCTATTAAGGCCTCTTTCTACAAAGCTTTTCCTTCCCTCTTTCCTACAGGAAGACTGGAATATCTAATCAAGGGCTGGAAATACATTTAAGTGTGAACTCAGTGGCCAGTTACAGAAAAACGCATGTCAGACTGGCTAGAATTCATACTTGTGGTTTCCTTCAGTATAAATGGTTCAGTAGCACTGAAAATTCACTTATATTTAAAAAATCTGTTCTTTGAAATGTAGTGAATAATGACTGCAGTCATGGCATGGTTGTATGCTTGTGGATAGCTACCTGAAGGAACAACGAGGGACACAACAGTGTTCATATGTCTCCTCGGGCAATTTCTCCTGTCCTTCTGCTCTCCTTGATGCATGATACAGCCTGGAAATCTACATGGAGTAGTGAAAAAGAGGACTAGGATGGAGGCAATAACTTCCAAGAGACAGTCTAGAAATGAGAAAGCAGTGACAGAAGACTGGCCAACTGTGCCTGCCCAGCTCAGGGTGCAGTCACACAACCTGTTTAAGCCAACCAAAAAAGTGACAACTTCTTCCCCATGCTACTGAGGACAAAATTTCACACTGCTCCATGCCAGACAACTGCAGGAAGGGATAGAGCCGGTTGGAAGCAGAATCCCTTTTTCAAGCGGGATCATTTTCAGCAGGGTGTGACCTACTGCAGAGCAGCCAAAAAGATGATGGGAATGGGAAGGAGGTTGCCTTTCAAAAGGCAGCTTGCATTAAGGTGGCTTCTACAAGTACTCAAACTGATCCCACCACCTGCTTCAAGATCTCAAGTGGTGTTCGCCATCCCAAGTGTTTACAGGAAGATGTGACTGCAGGGCTACACCATGGGTACACCCAGAGGCACACTGTGTGCATTGGAAGGTGTGACCATGGTGAAGAGGTACCAAAACTCCCCTGTAGCAGCAAGAGCAGCTGCAGAATGGGATGTGCACACTGCAGGGAAAAATTTTTCCAGAAGGATGGAGTGGGAACAGCATATTGGAATGAGGCTGCTTTGCTGAAGTTGAAATGGGGGACTGCCATGGTGCTAGAAACCGTAGTGAGAGCCAAAACTGTTACTGTGATGTGAATCAGTGGCAAAAGATGGGCCACAGCAAAGGTTGGCAGAATGGCACCAGGACACTGTGAAAACAGAGCCAAGAATGAGGTTCTGCTCAATTTCTGCTTCTCATTTGGGCTCCTTTCCTGCATCTGCTGTTGTTCTTAGACCTTTGCTATTCTACAGTAACGACCATGTGCTTGGCAAGCACTTAGGAAGTTTTGAATGCCTCCAAAGAATAAATTACAAAGAAAACATCAACAGTAGAATGACATCTTGATATGCCAAGACACATATGCTTTTCAGACAATGTCTGATATAAAAAATAATTGTTCCTAAAACAAAAGGGTGCCCATAAATCAGTCTTATTTTAAACAATAAATGGTTTTTAGTCCTTTGTATTTTGTGGAGAAGCAGGAGGGTGTTACAATAAATGCTGATCAGGAAGGGTGTAATGAGTTATGTACCAGCTTGTGTTGATTCCAGCTCCCTGACTTTGTGTGCTTGAGAAAACAGTGAGCAAGTTGTGACAGCAGATTGATGGGTTCTTCTGGCTGATCATAGAAAAAAATAATTAAAAAACCCATATATTTGCAATATAGGGGAAGAATAGGGGAATCTCTATCCTTTCCACAATGAAGAACAAACACTTATTCATAGAGACAGAGGCCACTATAGACAGCTCTATTCTGAACTCTTTTTTTCTCTTTTAAAGATGGATTTTTATATTTATTGTCATTTATGATACATCTAACGTTTTCTGAAGTGTGCTTGTTTTGTAGAGCTTCATATTGTTTGAAATAATCTAATTTCTCAGATAAATACTGTCATTAGGCAGTTATTTATCCCTTTACCATTAAGGCATCTTCTTTGATTAGTAGTTTTACAGATTTGCTTACAAAAGAGATTGTACTGAGTTGTTTACATACTTGACAATCAGATAAAATACCCTTGTTCAACATTCAGCTTAGTTTTTTCACACTTGGCTAGTCAGTCTGTATCAATCACTTGTTCACATCCTCTCTGAACTCTTAGGTGAGTCTAATTAAAAAAAAAAAGGGTATTTCCGTACTTTGCATTTCTTTCCTTTCTCTCAAAAGTGGACGGTATTGTGTATAGATATCTCCAGTCCCATCTTACCCAAAACACTTGATGGCATGAGAAATAAGATAATGACAGCCCAGTCTGAAATGTACAGCCCTTTGTCTGTTCCTACTGGTTTCCTGCAGTAAGCAGCAGATTGTGCAAGTATAGTTTAGGGGAAAGAAAAAGGTCTCTAATTGCAATTGCATTTTTTCCTCTTGGGTCACACATTGAAAAAATTCCCAGATATCACTGGAAGGTTTACGATGCATTTAATTTTGTTAGAAAATTAACAGTAATTTCCTTCATGTCCCATTTTCTCCCAAATGTCATGCACAAATTGGATGCAGTCACCAGAAAGACATTTTATTTGCCAAGAGTTTAACTGAGTTTGAAGCAAGAGAATAAAAAGATGCTCCTTTTATTCCAGACAGTGAGGAAGCATAAGAGAACACATGTCCAAGGCTACTGAATTTCTAGGTTAATGCGTTTGTTTTCATACCAAATTGTCAGAAGAGACAGGTGTCTTCCACCCCTTAAGCTTTCTCTCTACAGTTCACTCCGAAGCATGTGGATGACAAATCTATCTCTATTGCAGCTAAACCAGGAGAAAAGTACATCCAAGAGAGGGGACACTACCCAAAGTGCCTCACATCATCTTCATCTCCCAAAAAAGAGTCATTCCACTGTTGTTAGTATTGCCAGCAGAGGAGCCAGGATTCTACTGGAAAACAGAGCAAACTGCATACATCAGACTAGGAATGAGAACATGGAGTAGGGTTATGTTATGGGGATAAATGTCTTGCAGCTGTTAAGTAAGGCATCTCTCTAGCCAGCGCTGAGGAATCCTGCAGCACAGAGCTGCAGAGCAATGGGCCCTACCCAAGTAACAATCCATCTGTCTTCTTGCAACAGTTGCTGAAAACTTAACGTCTTTGTCTGAATGCTCTTAGTGTTTCATTCTGTCCCTAATGCACTATTAATGGTACATGCTATGAGATCCTTCCTCCAGCTGTCATTATTTGTTTTAAATAAAAAGATCAAAGCATTTTAATTGCAAAGTCAGCTCCAATTGATCTATTACTTAATGTTAAAAAGCACAGACAAGGGTGATAAAATAATTCCTTCTTTATATTTACTTTGATGAGACCTATTTTTATTGTTTAGATTACTGAGGATTTGGTTATTTACACTGTCTGATTCTACAGAGAAGATTGGAGTTTTACCCATTTGGATGTATATGCACTTGTATTTTGTAGGGTTGTGCTTTATGTGTGCATGACTGTATACATATATATGTGCATACACACGTACATCTGCCAGCATGCATACAAATTTCATAATTGCAAGTGGAAGTAAATAAATCCTTTAGACAAACAGATGCATATCTGGCTGCAAATGTTAGTATCTGTTTGCTAGTTTCTAGTACTAAGTTATGGCAAATAAACCCAAAAGCTGCAGTACGTTAATGAATTTTAGCAGAAACTTCCAGCTCTGGAAAAATACAGGCCCCAAAAGCACTTGGTGACTTTTTGTTGTTCACAGTTTGGCTTGGATGTATTTAACAAAGAAAATCTAATGTAATTTATTCTGCCATTCTTTTGCTAAATGGGACTGGATGGCTTCAGGGAAGAATGACTGGACAAGAGTTTTATCTACATGAAATGTTGTTGGCATATTGTGTGCATTTGCAGGGCCTGATTATTTATGCAGCTTAAAACTGACCAGCATGTGAGTCCAGCAAAGAAACTGGCCAGGAAGCTGGGCAAAATACAGTATTTCCATCCCTGAAATAGTCAAGCATTTTGAAGTGCATTTTTGCCTTGTACATTATTATGATTTACAACTACTACGCACAGAAAGGGAAAAACACTACAGAAAACAAAGAGATAAATTATTTAATGGTTTCAGCTTCTTAATTTGTAAAATGGAGCAATTATCTGCTCCAGTTCCTGGGGATTCCACACATTAAAGGATGGAGCAGTGGGAAATCTCTTCGGCTGGGTGACAGAACATTCTCTGCCTCATGAGGGAGAAGCCGTAATATCTTGTCAAGCACCTGCTTAGAGTTGGGAGATCCTGAGGTGCCTGGTCCTCAGTACAGGGCTGGAGCTGCAGGAGTGTGGGGATCTCCATGCAGATAGTCTGCATGGCAGGGCTGAGCCAAACAAGCTATATGAGATCTGTGTGAAGGCTGGCAAATATGTGCATGTGTATACGTGTGCAAATATGTATGTGAGCATCTCTGTATGTACATAGTCCTGCACACATAAAGCAGAGCCCCCCAGAATGAAATACAAGTGCTCCTACATCCAAATGGGTAAAACTTTAAAATGGAGATGAAATGATGTGAAACATCTGTTTTTTTTTTTTTTTTTTTTTTTTTTTTTTTTTTAAATAAACTATTGTTTTCACAGAAACCCTTTTTCTCAGCACTTTTGTGACTCCGTCTAGTTGGGAGCTGATCAACACTCTGCTGCTCAATGCACAGGTCTCAAAAGACCATGTCCAAATGTGCATAAAAATCAAACCACGTGTTTAGTCCTTACAGATGTTAATCAGTAGACACACTGACAAGGAAGTGAGAAGAAGTCCTCACTTAAGTTCTCCTGTTCACAGAAGTTTTCAGGATGTGGAGTTCTGCATTTTTTCCCCTTCAGTGGGTTTTCAATGAAAAAAATACTGTCAAGTGGTGAGTTGGGCAATGACAGCCTCCTGTGCCTGAGCTCTGGTGTGTACCAGAGCATGCAGAACCTTGGAAGGATGGGTGTGCGTTGCCTCCAACCAAGCTGCAGGGGAAATGTAGGGGTTGTTTTATGTGACAGCAAGATATCAGAACCCTAACTATACAAAATGACCTTGATTCAAAACCAGTTACAGGTCTTGTATAATGTAATAATTCCAGAAATCACTCCATAATTTTTTTAGAAAAGTTAGGGACAAAATGTAATGCATCAGTTCTGCCTATGATAAGCAATTTACAGCCATGAAAGGGCTCATACAGAACAGCTTCAAGCACTGATGGATTGCTTGTGCATTATCCCTACTGATTACTGAACACTGCATGTGGATAAGTACTTTCACTCTGATTGAAAATACAAGGTGCAGACTTTGATCAAAATGAATTAAATGACCGCTTTGCAACACTTTTCCAACCACAGACACAAGACAATGTGAGCAGGATCTGCAATTGTGACCCATGTACAATGGGAAGGAAGAGTTGGACTTGATGATCTTAAGGGTCTTTTCCAACCTAAAAGATTCTGTCATTCTGTGAAGTCAAAAGGAAATCAGTGTCACCAACACAAATGTCAAAGTGATTCATCGGTAATAAGGGATTATTTCATTTGTATTTTAAAGTCACTCATATTAAATACATACATATTTTCTTCCAATCCTATGAAGGTGTAGACACAGAAGCAGCAGATTTCTTCAGTGATGAAATGAGAATTAGTGTTTCAGGCCAGCACAAGCTGTTGGATGTTTCTCTTTGATGCATCACCCTAGGTAGTGCAGCTCCAGAGAGGCATCCAAAAGCCAGGAGCCCTGGGCATTAGCTACCTCTGACTAATGTCACCCACTGACCTGAAAATCAAGTGGCTTCCTGTTGCCTGTGAGGAATGTTGTGCATAATGTTGGGCATTTCTTCACAACCTACTCTCCCTCTCTGGCCTTCTCACAGGTGCCACGGCTGCAAGCAGAGCCTGGTCCCTGTTGGCTCTCCTGAAGGTCTGGGTGTAGCAGGACCCCCAGCCCTTCCCTGATGGGTTCACAGGAACTGCTCAGTGCTTCACAGGCTCACCTCAGGACCTTCCTGAGCCCCAGCAGCTCCAACACACCTCCATACATCCCTGGAGAGGGCATTCCCCATGTGAGGTTGTGACTCAGAGCTCGGCTTCTCTACAGCCCCAGAGTGATCACCCACCCGCCGCACAGGGATGTCAGGGGGAGCCTCTGCCTGTCCCCTACTGACAGCTGACATGAGGTGTGCCTGCCTGCAAAATCCATGCTGAGTCCAAACCTGTTATACCTCTTCCTCCTCCTTCCCTTCTCATCTCTGGCTTTCTCTTTTGCTTTGATTTATCCTGCTTAAACTGACTGAAGTACTGAACTGAAGCAAAGTACTCAGGTTTTAAAGCTGGACTAAATCAGCATATGCATTGAAAAATCACTGACACCCATGACTGTATGGAGCTATTTGCCTTTTATTTTAGTAGTCATCATCTAGCACTCATGCCTGGCTGTGCAGATAAACCAGGCACTATACAGATTTGAGCTAAGTTAGAAGTACAGCAAGAGCGCTGTGAGAATGGGTTGCTCAGCAATACAGTCACAAGCAGAAAGTCAGCTGCCTTCTTGATTTTTCCTGTTAAATCACTTCTTTACTCACAGCCTAATCTGTTCTGCAAGTCATCAAGTGATAACCTAGTTTGAAAATACTATGAGCCTCCTTCTTTCATCAGGTTAGTTTCTGCTTCAAAAAAACTACTTTTTTTTTTTTTTCTCCGGAAGAAACAGCTCCTTCTGTCACAGAGATGCAGCATCTGGGTTTCTGATAATTTCAGGTTTATCTCTCTTTCCTTTTTCTCTCCTCCTATGATCTATTAATTCAACAGAGGCTAGGTAGAGAAAAAAGAAAGAAAAAGTCACATAATGCCTTGCCTTTCTGCTGTATATTCAGCTGCCTCCTGAAACTCCTTAAAACAGATACAGCTTCCGCCTTTTTTTGTGTGTGTGTCTATGTTGTCCCCAGCAAGAGGACAAACATCACACATGATTTTCTTTAAAAGAGTAAAATTGGCCTTTCTTGGACATGTTATTAGAATGATTGCTTCTGAAGGAGGATATAAAAAGCAGAAGCTTTGACTAGAAGAAATTGAGGGAGTGTAAATACAATATAACACAAAGATGTTTCCTTTCAAAATGGGAGTACTTCAAAATGTAGGAGATAATTTCTAAAAAAATACATAAAATCACTCAATAGCCCTTTGAAGAGTCTTTGTTAAATTTACTCCACACTGAAATACAGAGGAGAGTGATAGTAGGGGCTATGAGGGCTTTGTCTAAGGTACCCAAGAACAAAGCTCTAAAATGTACATCCGTGCAATAGCAAACTTTGTTATTCACTTTAGTTGCTGTAAAATGGGCATGGAAATTGTTCCGTTGCTGACTGCAGGTAATTTTGTTTGATCAGACACTACAGGCAATTTTGATACTCCTTTCCTTAGAAAATGAAATAAAGGCATCTGAAAAATGGTACAAAAAGACAGATGATTCTATTATAGGGAAAAAAAAAAAAAGATTAAGGAGAAGGAGAAGCCCTCTTTAGCTCTTTTTAAGGTTTGAAAACTCAACCACAACTAGTTCCGAAAACATAAATGAAATGCTGTCCTGAGTTAGGTATACACCTTGCACAGAAAGTTTAGCTACAGAGGGGGCATTTATAGAAGCATTTTATTTCAGATCAAGGTTACTCTTTTTAACTGCATTCCTTGCCTGTCCTCATTTCGTTGTTCACTTTGCAGTGTGGACTCAGGGCACAAAAACCAGATTCATTTGAATGAAAGCTGCATGGGGAGATGCACTTCAGGACCACATCCATTGCATTCCCAGCATCACCTGGTGTCGATGCTCAGGACCAGGGGAGAGCTCTGAAACACGTCTGCTGTGGATATCAGGTTCTCAGCACCAACTGGTTTGCTTTGCAAGTCTTTCCTTATGGGTCCACACTTCTGGCTAATGTACGCATAATTTCCTTCTTCCAGAAGGAGATCCCTGTCTGCCTAAGTGGAGGCAGCACGACCAGGCTGGCAAAATTTCTCCTGGGAGCTTTTCAGAGCCACCTTCTTCATTGTCTAGATAAGGAATACAACTATTTACACCAGGGACTAAATCAATACCTAAAGTTTGGGGGCAAGATGTAATGAAGTAGAGTTCAGCTTCCTTACTGACTGAGCGCTGGAAGCCCTGCTTTTAAACTCTCTTTAATCAATTAATTATTTTGAGCAGACTTGTAGATTGATCATTTTCTTAAAAATATTAATATGTTGATTTGCCCCCTAACTTTTCTTCTATATGTACAACAGATCAATATTACTACCAAGACTCGTCTCCTTTCTAAAGGAAAAAGTAAGAAACCAGAAGTTCCTTTGGCATGTATCGATGCCCATAAAACCTTTTTCAAAGTGTTTCAGATCTGACATTTGATTTGCACTGATGTTTTGTCAAAAAGTTGTAAATATGTTGCATTTTTAAAGTTATCCTCAGATACTCTCTTTCTATTTCTGTAGTGTCCTACTTCTCTCTCTTGGTCTCTCTCTTTTTTATATGTACATATAAATATTTTATGGAAAACAGATGGTCTAGTAAAGTTGCTATCAACTAAAAAGGCAGAAGATGAAACAGAATGCATCATAGTATTCCCTAACTTCTGTTCATAAAATAATTCTATTAACATAAAAGTGGGCATTAAAAGCTGTAGGGTTTACTTCTACATATTGAAGTGAGTTACCTACATGCAACCTAAAACATTATTATTATTCTAGGATGATAACTGTACTTAACCAGGGAAGCCTTGCAAGAAGAAATCAGTGTACAGCCAAATGGTGTTCATACATGATTAAAGAGCATAAATACCCACTGAAAGGGACATTATCTTTCACTTCCTCAGTCTACTTATTAAGAGATGGTGACCTTTCATTCTGCATATCAAAAGGTCTTTCAAGTTCGTGAATCTTAGGAGTGCAGATATGTGTTGCTCCTACTTCAATCAGGGAATGATGAGGGCTTGCAAGCCAACTTCTGAGCTTCTGGCATTTGAATAAAAAATAGTCTAAGGTAATAAATGATCAAACACCTGTTTCTTTTCTTTATAAACAGCAAGTGTATCTCTTTGTTGGTTCTAATCTGAGGAGCTAATCTGAGGGTAATTCAATCTCTCTTTTTTCTGTGCAATACCAACTGGTTCCCTCCGAAGATCTTGAGAAGTTTGACAACTGACTGTCACAGAGGTGTCTCTGAAAGAAGGGCATATAACAAGAAAACATTACTGTAATAAATTATGTCAGTATGTATTCAATGGTAAACTCAAATGTTACTTAAGTTTGAATTTTCCATCAGCTGACTCTGCAGAAGTTCATCAGAAATATGAGCTGATTCAGGGAAAGGATGAACATTGTTATTTTAGAAAAACTTCTCACCATGTCCTTATTTCAGCACAGAGACAAATGCAAAAAGCCTTTTCAAATGGAGTATTTTGAGTATTTTGGTATAACATTAGAGGCTGAACAAGCTCCTTTCTAATCCTTTTTAACTATTGTGCGAAACAAGTTTTAACTTTTGTGGGCTTCTTATACTGAAGTTGATTTTCTCTTTTAATGGGAAAAACTGTACGGGATGCTGCTATTGTAAATCCTCCTAAATTCCTCAGGGAATTAACATCATATGTATATTTTCTGAGCTACCTATTGAGCTGGCAGAGTGTATATTGCCAATGTTATTTGATTGTTTGTTCAATATGTATCAAGGGCCAGTTCAGATTTTGAAGGTATATGTGTCAGCTATTTCAGATTTTGATTCAGAGGTACTATTCAGATTTTACAACACTACTGACCACACACATATTAAACAGCTGAGACCACAGTTGAATCTGGCTACAAGTCATCTTTTAGAGCCTTAGGCAGAAGCATTTTCCTAACTTAAGATTCTAACCTTTGGCTATATGTTATTATGTTCATATGTTACTTCACAATTAAAATAAAGACTGTGATAAAAAAGTAACCCACAAACACTTTAAATTTGCTTTTTAAATGCAAAAAATCCTATAGTGCTTGCAATGTTTTGAATCTATGATTCATTTTGTGCTGATTATATGAATGCATTGCACTAGTGTTCCTCAGATGTTTACAAGCTAGGAGTGCATAAAACTTTTAAAGATAGGCAATTTCTCTCAAAATATGGATTTTTTTGTCATTAAAAATGCTTTACAAGCCCTCTTATGCCACCACTCCTGTTGTTAATCTTAGTGTCTGTGCCAACATATTTAGAGACTCACAACATTGACTTCTGGGAGAGAGATTGTAAATGCTGACATATATTGGACGACGTGATGGGAACTGGTGATGTGTGTGTGCAGGTAGAACACTGGGGTAGGAAACTTATTCTGTTTTAGTTGGAAAGCAAGAAAATAAATATGGAAAATTCTGCTAGTTCCTGTTATAATTCAAATTGAGGTCTAAACTAAACATTGACTTATGAAAGAGGTTTTTGAAGGATGAATAGAGTAGTCCATCATCTATAAAAAAGAGGCTAATTTGAAAAAAAGTTGGTCTATTCAACCAAAGGAATTTGCCTGCACTAGAGATATTTTTGTCTTCAAAATGATGCTGTTTGAAGATCTTCTGCATACGTTTATTTAAACTGCTTGGCTCTACGTCGTTTCTGGGTACTCACTCAAGTAAAAATAATAATTTGCATAAGCATGCAATCATGTTTGCATACAAGCTTTTTTATTCATTCACTTTGAAAAACACTTTAAAAAGTTCTTCGTAACGAAAAGGAACTAGAAAGGATTTCTTATTAGAATCATTACTTTATGAAACAACAGGTTAACTTTACCCGAAAGACTCATGGTGAATTAAGAATAATATGTAGCATCACTTTGTTTGGCATAGAGGATTTCTTAAGAAGTGTCAAAATGACAAGTAGCATAATGGGAGAACACCAAGAACACAGGAGAAGAGACAAGTTTGGAACTAACATAAGAGACAAGCTATAAAGGAGGTGAACCAAAGGGCAGTTCTGCATGGCTGGACAGGAAAGGGAGAAACTTGTAACACTTCTAGGAAGACTGTATGAAAAAAGATTAATAACACTGGGTATGGAGCAAGTGAGCAGTTAAGATAGCTTGGATAAGATTTGTTAAATTCTGAAAACAATTCTGAAGGGACATTTGGTGGGAGTTACTTTTGACTGTGAGAAGTAGTAAAGCGAGAACAGAAAAACGGGTTTTTTTAGGGGGTGAGCACTCTAACCTGCTGTGCATTTGCATCACAAAACAGCAGCTACAACTGCAGATATACTCCCAGAATGAAATATGCCTCTGCTGAAACACATAGCTAAACTCCTGTTGATTTCAAGAAAACCAGTGTTTCAATTCTAGATAATATATCTGTGCAATAACAGGAAGAGATTTTTATCTGTATTTCACAATTTACTGCACAGGACTAGTTTTATTTATTTTGTGATCCTGGGTTGTATGTCAGACAATCTAAGATAACTTGTAAAATATATATCTGTCTATAAAGAGTAAACCAAAATATTCTTTATCCTGTAGCTGCTGCTTGTTTTATGAGATAAAAAACTACTAGTTAAAATAATGAAACAATATATTTTATCTTGCAGTTTAATTATCACAAGTAATTTTAAAAACCTTTCACTACAATTGTTAAGTAACAAAACAGTATGCATTTTATAAGAGCAAGATAATAAAAATCCAAAGATAAATAATGACACTGTGTACAGCTTTTTAATTGCCAAATGTCTCTTAAGTTGTACTTTGTTTTTTTTTAATAGGAAGCTCATAATAAAAAAACAAAACAATAAGTAAGATTTAAAAATGTATTGCATCTAATACATTTGAAATGCATTGCTACTATCCTTTCCTTCTACAGTATTTTTTCTATTATTAAAAAGAAAAAAAAGAAACAAAAAAAACCCCACAACAAAAAATTTAGAAGGATGAACATTCTATAGACTCATATATACTAAAATAATAATACTTTCATATATTGCTTTCCAGGCATGGGCCGAAAAGCTTTTTGAAAATATTATTTTTAATGGTAAAACTGAAACAGAGAATTTCTGCTTTACTACTTTTTAAAAGTGTTTTTTTTAAGATCTTTTTTCCCTGTCTCATAAATAATCAGAGAAAACACACACATTTGGAAAGTCTCTGTCTACCTACTCAGTTCATGTCTAAACTACATGCCCAAATGATTAGTTACTTCATATTTGACTGAAAGATAACTTACATTTAGAGGTGACTGATGCTAATTATAGGAGAAGACAAGAAAACAAATTTTATTTTAATAGCATCTAGGTAACTGAAAGTTATAGACAGGCTAAACTAAACCTTTGTGTAAGGTAAAGGCGTATTTTCTTTGAGGGGAATAACTCACATTCTAATGTCAGTGTGCTTGGCTACCTCAGATGCCTCATCTTTCAATTTTTCCTTACAGATGACACGTTAAATGGCAGATGAAATACGAGCATCTTAAAAAATGTTCTCAGATTCTTTCCTTGTTGTGACAGAGCTTGCTTTCGTACAGGAAAGCTTGAGATAATTTGGGCCCAGAACCTCCTCATCAAGTTTTCCTTCGATGTAAATGCTTCAACTTTATTGTAAAGCTAGTCTTTTTGAACTCAGTAAGGCTTTCAAAACAATGCATTGACTTCAGTTGGGGAGTGGACAAAAGCACTAATTTTTCTTCCACTGTCTGTAAATCACATGTGTTTTCTTAGAGCATTTTACTTCCGTACCAAAAAAAGAGAAATAATGTTGCCAGTATTAGAAAGAAAACTAAGCAGTTTAGATATAGTAAAAATGATGAACTATAACAAAGAACAAGATTTGCAAAAGGAACTGACTTATGAATTTCATAATGCGAGATTTATAACTCCTCGTTTAGTGTCTTTCCTCACATCTCAGCCCAGATTCTG
Organism: Streptopelia decaocto; assembly: GCF_964273445.1. Lineage (NCBI taxonomy): Eukaryota > Metazoa > Chordata > Aves > Columbiformes > Columbidae > Streptopelia > Streptopelia decaocto. The sequence continues at coordinate 158,945,555 of NC_138663.1, forward strand.
TCTAATGTGTTTACATTTATAATGACAATCAGAGTGAGGTCTCTACATGGGTATAAAAACATTTCCAAATAAGCAAAAAAAAAAAGAAAAAAAAAGTCCTGTTTAACTAACATAGGAATATGAAAACGAAGTCTTTGATTCCTGGTGCCTAAGAAAATGAAGTTCGTGCAGCCTTGCTTAGAGGGAGGCCTAGGGCACCTTCACAGGTCTGATGTGGGCAGACCCATGCTGCCTCTGCCAAAACTACAAAACAAAGACAGGCCTTAAACCAAAATGCATCTCAGGTTCTGTAATTCTTGCTTCTGTAATTTTGGGATTACAACCCACGGCTGTACACCAGGGCAAACATCGGACTGCATTTGGCCCTCCTCTACTGCCTGTTTTTCATGGAAAGGAATCAAAGATGTGGTCAAATGAGAGGCATGGTGCACACAGTTCCCCAGTCTGGATGACAAAATATCTAGGACGTCTGCTTGCACTGGTGTGGTGTAGATTTGTTCAAGGACTGATCCACAGTGTGAAGCTCCTGTGCAGCTGCCCAGTGTGTTTATATGCCACTGAAACTACCAAGAATGTCCTTAGAGAGAACAAGGTAGAACGGCTATTTTAGAAAAGGTATTTCAGCCAAATACCTAGAAAGTAGGACTTGGGGGTCTAATTTATTTCTGTGATTGCTAACAGAACTACTATGTTGTAATATTAACATGGTTGTCCATTACATTGCACAAAGTCTAGCAAGAATTAAGAAACAAAAGTATATGAAAGTCTGTATTGCTTACTCCCTTTGGTAATTGTCTAGTATACCAACACATGATGCAGGATGAAGTTGGCTGCATTTCATCTCATTTTTTTCACTTTGGGAAGTTCTCAGTTTTGAGACTTATTTGAGAACACTGTTAAAGTAGAGAGTGTAAAAGCACTGCACTCTTGACCTGCAGCAGCCTTCACTCTTGCCTTGATACTCTTCACTCATACACTTGTGTAGTAGCTTTCTGATTCACACTAGCATTCACAAGTACACAGGTTGACAGTGTGAAGTCATGTCTGCATGGGACAATCGGAATTTGAACCTAGATTTCTAGAGGTGAAGAGTTAAAGCACATTCCACAGCTCCATTTGTGACTTCCCCTACCCTCTCCTTCTGCCATAATTTTGAAAAACCAGATAACACTAAGTGAAACCATTAATGCTGAATTCCAGCCAGACTAAATCAATCCCTAATTAATATTTTATAGGTTTACTTCAGCATTCGGTAATGCCATATTGTTCTTCACAATAATAGGTTGTGGGGGCCTATTCTTTTGTACATGTACATAAGGACTTACATCATTGTTTCCCACTATTATTAATGGAGGCAGCCACATCTATTTGAATAATATAGAAATAGAAAACAGGATGGGATGTAATGGAAAAGAGTTTATCACTATATACAACACATATACTATTACTACACTGATTTATGTAGCATTAAATAAATAAGTAGGTGGTTTAAGTTTTGTGGATGCTTAAGGTAGTTTTAGGAGCTGTAAATGGCTTATCAGGTCAGACCAAGGTTTACATAATTTGCTAATCCATGACAGCGGCTGGCAGCAAATGCCTAAGAACACATGGAAGAGCAGGTTAAGCACATACTGAAATGCCCCTGAAGCACCATACTGCCAAAGGAGCATCTTTGTATCTGAAAGCCCTTACCTGACTTTTCTTTCATGTGTTCACTTGTCCCCTTTTCTAAACCCATGTAAAGTTCTCTGGCAACCACACCACCATCTGTCATGAAGATATGAGTCTTAACCATGCCACGTGTATAAACCCTTCTACTGATTTGCAATCTGCTCTCTGTTGATTTAATCAGATGTTTCTCACCTTTTATACTACAAGAGACAGGAAATAAATCCTCTGTGCACATTCCCCTGGCTTCTCGGGGTTTTACAGGTCACTGCAATGTCTCCTGGGAAGTGTCTCTATTCTAAGATGAAGAGAACTGGTCCACAGAATCATTCCTAGCATGGAAGAGTTTCTAGTTCTTTGTTTATCCTCTTGGCTCTGTTCTATATTACACTTACTTTTACTTGAGATTTTCAAGATGGAAAAGCCAAAGCTTTACAGACTATTTAACATCAGCTAATATTGCAGTTTTGATGTAGAGTTAAGTGATAACATCTGGGCTTCTGAACAACCCCCTGCTTTAGCATAGAGTGTGTAGAGACATAGTGTAACTTTTTTTTTTTTTTCTTTTTTGATAGCATTTTAGACCTTAGGGCCAATTTATGTGAGTAGCTGCAGTTTGCAGCTAAAGCTTTTTGCTGCTTGTGTGGTGAATTATAAGTTTCATAAACCACATCACAGCTTAATTGTGATTCCACATTTTATACTTTTGATGTTTTATTTAACTACATATTATCCAAAAGATTTTCCCCTGTGTAGAAGAACTCTTAACACTGGTTGTTTATACTTTGAAAAGATTTTCTGTTGTCTGGGTGATAACAGACTTGATCAGGAAGTGTATGACCATTACTCAGATATTTTCAGATCTCCCATGTGACACTGGAAAACACAAATCTCACTTTTTGGGGTCAACTTTGAATGTGAATGGGTAATAAGTGTTATAAAATCACAGCTATATTTGATTCTGACTGATGTTTAAATCTAGGGCCAGTTAGCCTGAATGATCTAAAGCAGGGGTGTCAAACTCATTTTCACTGGGGGCCACATCAGCCTCGCGGTTGCCTTCAAAGGGCCAGGTGTAGTTTTAGGCCTGTATAAATGTAGGAGTAGCTGCTCTAAAGGATCTCAGTGATTGTACTACTATAGAGACAGCAAGAATACAGGCAATTTGAATAAATATCTTGTAATGGCATATGACAGCCCTGTGTGCTCCGCTGGGATGCTGAGGGATCATGGATCCATGTCTAATAAAAATATTGTATGCAGGTTCACCTCTTCCATGTAAATTTATATGATCTACAGAAGTGGTATTTACCAGGTGCAGATTACATCACTTTCTCAACAGTTCGGAGCTTTCTGTCCAAACTGGTTTTGATTTATATGCTTCAATGCAATGTATGCCTGTCAACACCTTGTATGCCCCCTCTCTCCTTGGGACTATTATAGCAGTGAAAAAAGCTAGATTATTTAGGTTGAAGGATGTCAATTTAAGCACCAGGGAGTGGTATCAGTGCTCAGGACATGTCCCTAGTTCTTTCAGCTGATCTGAGAGCACTGGAGAGTGCAGGAATGATTAAAGTGCAGAAGAGCATCAGCTTGCTTGTATGGTGAGAAGGAACCAGAAGTACATGTGCCATAGCAGAGGTGACCGATGTCCCAGGCTTTGAACTGACTGATTGAAGAAGCAGGCAGCAGCTCTTTTTATCAACATTTCTATAACCGGTGTTAGACTAACAATAGCAACGATGAATAGGTTTGATACTTATACCTGTTAAACATATATATATTTGGAGGTCTGGATTAGAGGTTCTACTAAAAAAATGTCATATAATAAAAAAGTGGCATTGAATTTTAAAAGTAAAATTGTTTCAATATGCATCTTACTATCTTATTTATTATTCATGTAAAATGAACCTTAAAATACCATTATTTATGCTCAGCGGTATCAGACACAATCATGATTAACAGAAGCTGATTTAATGCCAAAGTTCCTCAGATTCAGATGCTTTGCATTACCATATTTATTTACTTAAACTGAATATTTATCTGCTTGTTCTTAACAGACAGCTACAGAAAAGTCAGAGTATAAACTTATGTTCCTCTAGTTTATCTACCAGTATAATATAACTCTCCTAATAGTTGCACTTTTTAAGAACTACTCATTACTCCTATGTATGATGTTCCACCATGTGAATAGAGGCCATCACAAAGGGCAATATTCAGATGCCAGTCTCAGCTGGACTATGTTCCTGAGTACTTGAATCCTAGGGCTTGATTCAAGCTTATCTCCAAATTATCAAGTTACTCTCCTGAAGCTGAGAATCCTGCCTCCATGGCAGGATGACTTGTCATTCTGATGATATTTACTAGGATAATTTTAACAATACTTTTCCTTGCATGGATGCTCTTATTTCTGAGTAATATCTGAATTTCTCTCACTTGATGAGTTATGCTTCTCCTACAATAGCAGTATAATGATGCTTCTACATTTCACCATAGTAGCAAATGCTAAGCTTCATTACCAGTCTGCAATAAGTAAGTGATATTGTTTTTTCATGAATTTCTAAGAGGCAGTGAGACGTATCTGTATTTATTTAAGAAAAAAGAAAGAACAATAAAACTTTTCAGACTTGGCTCTTTCATGTAATATAGCCCTCTTTTATGATTCTAGTGACTATGTAGGTTGAAAACATGGCTTTAAACAGCTCTCCCAGAGTAATGTATGATAATAGAAGATAATGTTATTGTCTCTGTTCCTCCAAAGACCCTGCATTAAATGGAAAGTCCTCATCAAGTCAGTGAGAGATAACTTTTCTCTGTCCTGTGCCTGCAGAAATCAGACAGAATTTGTGAGATTTGTGTTTAGGAGTCTTAAATATCTCTGAATTGCAATTCGGCTAAAAGTGCAACAAAGAAGGTCCAAGGGTGGTCCAAGCACAGGCCCAACCTGTGCTCTGGCCCCTTGAGAAAGAAGCAATGGTAAGTCTGACTGACTGCATGTTATGTTTTGCAAAATTTCAGGATTCCACATAGATGAAAACAATAAAGACCAAAATGCTGCCAAAGTAATTCCAGCAGATCTCTACTGGGATGTCTGAAACCTTTCATTCAAATTCAACATTCAACATCTCTGCATCATGATCAGACAGTCTAACTAATGAAACTGAAGGGTACCTTATAACCTCACTGTCAGTGAAGCTCTGTGGATTGATTGAAGACTGGCACACTCACACCTGGTAAGATGCTTGAACTCATGCTGGGATGTAATTAGCACATACATTCTCATTTGTTATTGTCTCTTTAATCCCCTTTCCTTATTTTTTTTTAATCGAGTATTAGGAGACTTTTTCAAAGATGGAAATTTTCTCTATGCTTATTTCCCTACAGATGAAAATCAGCCCCCAACAGTAACCTGTGTTTAAATTCAGGAGAAATATGGCATTTCTAAACCACAAATAAGCTCTCCATGGTATTCTATATAATGGAAACAGTGTCAGTACATAAGCAAAAGAAGATAAAGCATTCATATTCAGGAAGCATTTACCTTCTCCTCCAACTGAGCCTGGACAGATTTGAAGAGACATGAAAGCACTGCATGTTCAGCACTACTGAGATATTGTTTGTTTATTCCTTATGCCATTTGAAAGGATTCCCATGCTTATTACAAAAGTTCACTCCAGCACACCCTAGCAAGAACTTTACTTTTTTTCTGATTTTTCCTGGTATCTATGCATGTATAGTAAAAAACCAGCAGATTTTTTCGTTACATATATTTAATGATTTTTATATTTGTTTGAATAGACTTAAACACACAAGATGTTGGAGAATGATTACATCTGTTCATGAGATTTAGCTTTTCCATGATTCTCACCGAAGCACATCTAATGGCTAATATTTTGGGACTGTATCTTTATCTGTGTTTGAAAAGTCTAATCTAAATGCTTCTATAACAAAAATGGAACCACCTTATCACAATTCTTATGCTTCTGTTCTCTTAATGGACATGTCTGGGACACTGGTGTTGCTGCAGAATTTACTGCCTGTATTGGAACAGTGCTTATAATTCATATTATTTAAGAGACTTTAGGAGGTATTTTCATTGTAACGATAATCTTGAAATACAAATTGAATTTATATTAGGCTCAGAGCAAACTTTCTTAGTCATGTCACCAGATATTTCTCATATATTTGGGTAGCTGCAGAAAATTTATGAAATAATTCAAGGACAGATAGCCTGAGAGGAATATAGTGAAACAGCCAGGGATCAGGTTAGGAAAGCTAAATCCCTGATAGAATTAAAGCTGTCCGGGGATGTTAAGGAAAACAAGAAAAACTTCCATAGCTATGTTGGCAATAAAATGAAGACTAGGGAAAATGTGGGCCCTCTCCTGAAGGAAACATGAGACCTGGTTACCTAGGATATGGAGAAGGCTGAGGTACTCAATGACTCTTTTGCCTCAGTCTTCACCGCCAAGTGCTCCAGTCACACCACCCAAATAGCAGAAGGCAAAGGCAGGGGCTGGGAGGATGAAGAACTGCCAATTATAGGAGAACATCAGGTCTGACACCATATAAGGAATCTGGAGGTATAGAAGTCCACAGGACCTGATGAGATGGATCCACAGGTCCTGAGGGAACCAGCAGATGAAGTTGCTAAGCCACTGTCCATCATATTTGAAAAGTTGTGGCAGTCTGGTGAAGTTCCCACTGACTGGAAAAGAGGAAACTTAACCCCCATTTTTGAAAGGGGAAAAAAGGAAGACCTGGGGAACTACAGGCCAGTCAGTCTCATCAGTCAGGCCCAGCAAGATTGTGGAACAGATCCTCCTCAAAACTATGCTAAAGCGCACGGAAAATGAGGAGGTGATTGGTGACAGCCAACATGGCTTCACTAAGGGAAAATCATGCATGACAAATTTAGTGGCCTTCTACAATGGGGTTACAGTGTTGATGGATAAGGGAAGAGGAACTGGCAGCAGGGTTAGAACTAGACAATCTTGAAGGTCTTTTCCAACTCAAACCATTCTATGATTCTATGAATTGAGAATCTGTAAGCTCCATGCAAGCAATTAACCAAAATTCCTTTTGCCTTTCTTGCCCTTATGAGGCCCACCTACACACGTATTTTTGTCTTCACTTTCTTCTGCAAAGAGTAATTTTTAAACAGTGGGAACCAAAATTTAGGCTACGGGGATTTAATCTCTCCTGAATTCCCACATAGACATAGAGTACACAAAGGAAATTTTTACCCACACAGCCAGCCTTGACTGATTTCACTTGTAGTGTTGAGATGTTTGAAGAACGCTGTAAAAACAGGGCTCTTAGAGATGAACAGTGACAATAATTTCATGCATTGTATAATTCATGTCTGAATATCAGCCTTGTGCAGAATCAGCACAGAGTGAGGGTAGCAGAGCCTGAATTTTTGAAAAAAAGCACAAGAAAAAAGTAAAAATAAAATTTCCATGAGAATTTATATTGTAATTTCTGTAACAACACACAATTTAACACCAAATGCAAGATGCCTTGGTAGCAAGGAAGGGAATATTTTTAATTAAATTTACATAGAATCATGGAATCATTTAGCTTGGAAAAGACCTTTATAATCAAGCCTAACTGTAAACCTAACACTGCCAAGTCCACCACTAAACCACAACCCTGTAGTGCTATCTGCACACCTTTCGAATCCCTTCAGGGATGGTGACTCAACCACTTCCCTGGGCAGCTTGTTCCAATGCCCAACAACCATTTCCATGAAGAAATTTTTCCTAATATCCAGTCTAAACCTTTCCAGTGCAACTTGAGGCCATTCCCTCTCATTCTATCAGTTGTTACCTGGAAAAAGAGACCTACACCCACCTTGCTACAACCTCCTTTCAGGTAGCTGTAGAGAGTGGAAAGGCCTCCCATCAGCCTCCTTTTCTCCAGGCTAAACAACCTCAGTTCCCTCAGCAGCTCCTCATTAAGACTTGCTCTCTAGACACTTCACCACCTTCATTGCCCTTTTTTGGACACCCTCTAGCACCTGAATGTCCTTTTGTAGTGACGGACCCAAAAATGAACACAGAATTCAAGGAGTGGCCTCACTAGCACTGAGCACAGAGGGACAATTGCTTCCCTAGTCCTGCTGGCCACATTATTTCTGATACAAACCAGGGTGCTGTTGGCCTTTTTGGCCACCTGGGCACACCGATGGCTCACATTCAGCCAGCTGTTGACTAACACCCACAGGTCCTTTTCCTCCAGGCAGCTTTCCAGCCACTCTTCCCCGAGCCTGTAGCACTGCCTGGGGTTGTTGTGACTCACATTCAGGACCTGGCCTTTGGCCTTGTTGAATCTCATACAATTGGCCTCAGCCTATTGATCAAGCTGGTCCAGACCCCTCTGAATGGTCTTCCTACCCTCCAGCAGATCAACACTCCTACCCAATTTGGTGTTGTCTGCAAACTTACTAAGGGAGCACTCAGTCCCCTCATCCAGATCACTGATAAAGATATTAAACAGAATTGGTGCCAATACAGAGCCTTGGGGAACGCCATTTGTGACTGGTCACCAACTGAATTTGACTCCGTTCACCACACCTCTTTGGGCCCGGCCATCCAGCCAGTTTTTTACCCAGCGAAGAGTACACACATCCAAACCATGAGCTGCCAGTTTCTCCAGGAGGATGCTGTGGGAAACAGTGTCAAAGGTTCTACTAAAGTCTAGGTAGACAACATCCACAGCCTCATTCATTCATCCTCATCCACTAAATGGATCACCTTGTCACAGAAGGAGATCAGGTTGGTCAAGCAGACCCTGCCTTTCATAAACCCATGCTTACTGGGTCTGATCGCCTGGTTGTCCTGTACATGCTATGTGATGGCACTCAGGATGATCTGCTCCATAACCTTCTCCAGCACTAGTTATGTAATGGTTATAACAAGTTATAAAGAACGGAGGCTAAATAGGCAGAAAAAAATATTTCTATTAGCAAAGCGATAATCCCCAATGAAATATAGCAAGCCATATATATTTTTTAATTTGTTTAGCAAATTTCCTTGCTTATTTACCTTTGTTCACACAGTACAGGTATCAACTACTTTACTGAAGCTAAATCTAAACTGTCACAAGATCAAAACATTTCTGACTTTGGTTAGCAGCTTGGTAGAACATGAGGAAATAATATTTTTTGAGCAGGACTTGACATGCACCTGCCATGGAACCACACCTACCCTTTGTTATATGTAAAGCAGTATAGAATGAACACAACATTTGTGCTGTTCCTCCTTCCGGTTGCCTTATCACCTAAATGATATCATTGCCCAAGTGTTTCAAGAAGTTTAATTAAATGTATCACTTCCAATAAATTCCTTGGGCAAACAGTCTACCATAGGGGCACATAAAGAATGTGAACATTAATTGCATTTGAGATTAGCCTCGTTGAATTGAATTCTCACACACTGATACCCTTTGTTTTTAAGCCATAAATATCAGGCATTTATACATCCAGCTATTGGCAGGTTTACTGTAAAGTAATATTCCCACTAGATTTCAAGCCTACACAGGAAAAAGTTCTTATGAACAGAAGTACCTGCTTACAAATGACCAGTGAGACAGACAGAGCCTCTCTTTTGTTACCCTTTATAAATGGGGTATTTCTGCTCAGTATCATTCCATTAGCAACCTCTGCATTAGAGAATTGTACAGGAAAAACCCTATGGTTATATACACCATCAAAAATTTCTGGGGGAAAAAAAAGAAAAATAGAAAGAAAAGCAAAACAAGGACATCTAATGAAAATCTAATTTGCTGATAAATTAATTAAATTCCCTACTGACCCAACCCTGACTGAATATGGCCGATGTGGGAGAAATGGAAAGACAAATTTGCTAATTAAAGGTAATGCAGAGATTAGAACAATTAGAAGAATAGGCTTACTACAGAACATCCCTCTTTTACTCAGTGAATACAAGCACGGTAACTAAATCTTTACATTTGCAAGAGCCATAGTAAATTAAACAATTCTATTACACACAACACAAGTAATAACATTGCAGTCCCCTTGTGGAAGGAAATATAAGCCAAGTGAGGAATAGCTGTTCTTTCTGGGTTTACATTTAATCATGTCCCAATATCTTGAGTACCACGTGAAAATCATAAGGGATTAGTACTTCTGTGGCACTTTGAATAGTCTAGAAGATTATCATTCCTGAACATCTTTTCTAGGCATATTCTAATAGAGACTTTTAACTATTTGTAATTAATTGATTATTATGATTGTATTTCAGTGAATAGAGTTGTAAAATAGAAACATGGATAAACTGACCTGTGTGGTATTATAGACTAATAAGAGATGGGAAAACTCCAGATGGTTCAAATGAAAAGTGACTGAATTACCTTTACATGTGCTTACTTTCAACCACTGATAAAGTTAATTTTTACAATGAGTAGAAGACTACATACACGGTGATAACTTGTCTGGCTCCTTCCTAGTTTTAATAGTTCTGTTTTAAAAATTAATTCTGGATGAAGTAAGCTTCTCAGTCTACACAAGGGAATGTCATAATATTAGAATTTTATTGAGTTTATTGGTTTCTACATGAAAGTAAAAATAGTGCAAAAGACATTTGCCAGTTCCTGATGTTTTTACCATTTCTATAAATTACTTCTTTAAGATTGTTTATGATATATTTCCATTTTGCCGCCATACTATCACTTAATTACTGATCAATATGACTCTAAATATAGACCTACTCAAATGGTAGACTATAAGGAGCCATAATGGACTACTGAGTAACTAATGTCTGTTTTAACAAGTCCATAACCATGTATTTGCTATAGAAGATACTTTACTATGGCTCCAAAGGAGCTATTACAAGCTATTGACTCTGAGCACATTCCTACCCATCTAATTATGTATTAATGTTACTGCTGCTACTGTCACAACAGAGAGAAAATTGAAGTGAGGCAAAAAGTTAAGTAAATGCAAATTTAGTTAGCATTGAAAATTTGAAATGAAATGTTTATTTTCTGCTGTTTATATCTTTCATTGTAACAACATAAAATTTGTGAGCAGTTGAAAGGAAGAGGGATGACTATTAGAGCTTTCTAACACTCAGTGGATTCAGTTTTCAGTAAGTTGGACAGTAGCTTTGTTCCATTCTGCACTTCTGGACAGAGGCATCCTACAAATTTATCTTTTAATATTGAGCTGAATGAAAGGAACAAGTTTGGTTTCTTTTTCCACCTGTACCTTTGCTTTCCACATGATTTTCAACCTAAATCCTTACTGAGAAAGGAGATTCATTCCCTTTGATTTATTTGGGTTCAGTTTTCGGTTACATAAATTTCGCTTATTTCTTCATTTTACAATGAAGAACTTGCACAGCTTCAGTCACAGCAGCATAGAAAAAGCAAAGAAATAGAAGAGGGATGTAATATTTTCTAAAAGGGGAGCAAAGCTTAAATGAAGGAACAACTCACTGAAGATGAACTAAGTATGTCTTTTTTCCTCCCCAAAAGACATCAAGACCTTGAGCTACACTCCCAGCTTTCTTGCATTCAGGGGTTTGACTGTATTCACATTGACAGAAATAACATCTATCTAAGGCTGATAATGGAAAAGACAGAGGATGTATCTGATGGTGTAATCAAAGCCAAGCCAGGGACAGTAGTATTTTGGAAGACAGGTTCTAAGCCTTACTCTGCTGCATTTAGATTCTCTAAGGACTCTTGCAATGTGTATGATGACCAGCCAATCCATACCTGGACATCTTACTTTTCCAACACATAGCAGACATAACCAATAAAGTTGGTCAAAAGCAGAGTCCTTTCCTAAATTCCTGCTGAAAAGCTTCATCAGAAGCCTGGAGTATAGAGTGCAGAATATTTTCCCCTTAAATAAAAAAAAATAATTTAAAAAAAAATCTAACTCTATTCTTTAGTAGTGTTTTCAATCTTCAGCACCTCTAAATCAAGACCTTTTCCCAAAACATGCAACAGTCCTTATGCCCCAGGGGAGAGAATGGGAAACAGAATTTTTCAGCAAAATTGCTTCTGGACATGATTTGTTATGGCCTCCGACCAAAGACTTCCTGAACTGAGAATGAATCACCATGGCAGTTACAGAAAACTAAGTAATAGAGACTTAGAAATATCCATAGAATACATATTTTCCCAAGCCACATGCTTATAAACTTCACCCAAAATCTTAGATGGAATCCATCTCAGCTAAATTCAGGCATCTGTGGTATAGTTGTTTAGATCTGAGCTAGCCAATTATTCTAGGCAGCTTCTGTTGTCCTTTGACAGAAACAGACACTTTGAAAGGACAATTAATTTGAATTTTTTTAGCCACTCTACCAGAATGAGGTGATTTACATTGTAATACAAATATTAAAAATAAGCTTGAAATTCCCAGCTTAGGTATGTAATAATCTATAGCTTGATTAATTTCCCTCCTTAAAACAAAGTTTAAAGAGTACAGAAGACCACAAGTTACATAAGTGAAGGAACTACACGAAGAAAAATCAAGTGCTTTTCAAGCACTTCAGCAGCATCTCATCATCAGTTGTGGTAAAAGTCATAGATCACAGACCATATTAAAAAAACCCAAACAAAACATAAAACCAAAACACACCCAAGCACAGCACGTCTAAGAGTCTTACTGAATAGCCTGACTTACCCTAAAATCTGAAAGTTTTATGAACCAACACTCCAGAGGAAGTTGTTCAAAGTATAAACTACATATATTGGATTAATATGATAATCTGTTAGTCCTAGTGATAATTATATTTGATGTCTGGAGGTCACTAGGGCTAACTTTGAGGACAGATTTGACTTCAAAGGTAGCTCACGTTGCTTAGGGCCAAGCCCAAGTGAGTTCTGAATATCTCCAAGAATGGAGAACCCACTGAGCCACCTGTTCCAGTGTTTGACCATTCTCTTTGTGAATTTTTTTTCCTAAAAATATAAAAGATCCCTTGCATTTACAAATATTACAAAATGTGGTGAAAAAGCAACAGCATTGCTGTTAGAAATAATATTCTGCAGTTCTTCATTTTATAGCTAGCTTTCGATGCAAGAAAGAAGGAGAGCATGTATGTACACTACCTAGACAGAAACCCAACAGTGTGCTAATTATTCCTTGGTATAGTTTAGTAACCTGCTTAGTTTGATTCAATGTCATAAAATGTTTAGTTTTTGCAGTTCTACTCTTCAAAGACAAAAGACACAAAAAAGGTATTTCTTCTTTAAAGAAACCTGAGGACAAGAGAGGCTACAGCCTTTTTCTATAATTTTGCTAAAATAATTTACTGAGCCATGGGTGTTATGGGTGCTCAATTATGCCTAATTGACAAGCAGTAGCTAGAAATAGCTAACAGCTTAGGTTATATACAGATATGCTCTCTGTTCCTGATATCCCCACCGTGACTACCACAGCTATATTTGATCTTTATTTCATAGAAGACTGCATTGCAAGTGAAAGAACAGGAAAGAATGAGGAATTGTGGCTTAGCTGCATATCTGGAACAGACTCAAAGAAATTACATACACTTTAAGCATAAAATCACTGACTGAATTAATTAACTAATGAAATGTCATTTCTCAGTTCCCTCCTTCTGCATTGTAATAGTGTGTGCCCTTGAATTGCTGCCTATAATCACTCACAAATCTTTATTGTTGGAAAAAAATGAATGAGACACGCGAGCATGTACTTTCTATTATATATGTAATGAACAATTCCAAATTATGCCAAATACTCAGAATAGGGTTACAAAAATGCTGCAAAAGCAGCATTGATATATATAATTCAGGAACAGGAAGCATTTTTGCAGTATCATCAAAATGACAGCCAAGCTAGTGGGTATAGATATAGTCATATCTTTATTCTGTACAGTAAAATGGTTCATTGCAGCTCTTGCTTTCTGCTGTATATTATGATGTGAAAATTAGGTCAGTTAGGCATGGGTTTACAAGGGTAGGTAATATCACCAGCAAAAAAATCAAACCAGAAGAATTTGGTGTTCATTAAGACAACTGAACTTTGTAACTGACCCTTTCAGAAGAATAAAATAGACACCAAATAGTAGCAGATGTTTGTGTGCATCATTTCCCCTCTCCTTTTAGCTGATAAGAAGCAGTTTGACTGGTTACCGCTTTAAGGTGATTAGATGCTGCAGGTAGAGCAGAGCAGTCCTATACTAGAGCCTGTGTCCCCCATTATATAGGAATGTACACACTGTGCATATAACTAAAGGTGTGCTGGTTGCACAGGACTATCAGCTCATCTATTTTAGATACTGATGTTAGGGCACAATGCATCACAACCCTGACGTTTCTATTTCTCTTCCATGACCACAAAGGCAGCATAGGGAAATAGTGCTGCTGCCTGTACAAGGGATACCTAGAGGAAGAGGAGCAAATCTCAGCCAGGCAGTGAAGGGACCTGCTTGAGAACCAGTATTTCTGGGGCTGGAAATTGTGTATGGGTTTGGAGTACCGGGAGAAAATGGAGGTGGAAGCAGAGGAGAAGCAGAAACAAGGTTGGTTTCCTGGTCTGGAGAAGGTGAGGAAAAATGAAGGTCCTGAGTTGAGATGCTGAGAAGACAAGGGCCATGGAGCTGTCAGGTTGAAGATGGGCTTTGAGCAACCTGTCAGGATGGTGGGGAGGCAGCTAACTATACTGTGTTTAAAAAATGTTGGACCCCTCTAAACTTTTCTCTCATCTCCACATTATTTTAGACCATATTTAAGAATATTTTTTTTCTATCTTGTGAGATAAAAATTCCATCATGCTGTGAGATGGAGTAATCAGCTGATCACAGGATGACATCTCTGTGGAAGAGCTGAGAGAGAAACTCCTGAATAATGGTCCTGAAGTATAGGCAAATGCAAATACAGAAAAATAAGAGATGAAAAATTAAAGTGAAACAGAAGATAAATTATAGAGAATGAGACAATGGTTTAGAAACAAGGAAGAAAATACATCCCCTGTGTGGGTCCCAACCCCTGCTTCCAATCCCCCCCCCATCTCTACTGCCTTCTGTTATATTTTCCGTTCAATTTAAGCCAGTATCAAGAATTAAATTAAATTCCTTCCTTTAGAAAATAAATTACAAAGGACAATTTATTAAAAGCAGTGTCTTTAGAAATGGATATTAAATGACAAAATTAATATCCAGTCTTAACTGAGAATAATTCAAGTTTCTGTTTGAAGCAGTAGGAATTCAAGAGCCCAGATGAATTTGGAAAAAATAACAGCAACTGAACTCATTAAGGGTTTAGAAAAACTATTAAAGAAGTAGGTAGAAGTTCTTACAGATCAAATATTAAGGCTGAAAATGCTGCTTTCTTTTTATAATACTTTCTCCTGAAGCAAACCAAAGAGCTCTTCTAGACACTTGCCTTACTTCATATGCCTTCTTTCAATTACCAACATTTTTTCTCATCAGGTAAAACTCCACAATGGCAAGGATCAGGTTGTAAAGTGTTATAAGTTAGTAAAGCAACTTGTCAAAACTAAATTTACAGTAATTCTGCTTTGCATGTTGTTCTGTTCTTACAGATCAACAGGATATCAATAACAATATTGCCAGCAAGTGAAAAAGTGCTGAGAGCTATACGTAAATGATATATTTCCCAGAGCTCACATGAAAGTCATGACACTTTTGCTAGAGGAACTGCTAGCTTAAGAAATAGCCTTTTTTAGTTGTCATATGCAAACTGAAAAAGAACTGTCTGGTGAGTGAAACTAGCTTTTTTTCTGATTATCTCTTAATATAATTTTGTATGTTTTCACAGAAGTGTTCCCAGTCAGTAGCAGCATTGTCTAAACACAAAGCTGCATCATGCTGCTGACTTGTGAACAGAAGCTTTTGCTTTCAGCATCAGCATGCATGAGAAAGAGGATTTTCACAGTTGCTTTGAGCTGCATTTCTTAAGAGTTACATCTTTGCTTGTTCATTATTGCTTTAAAATAAATACATCTTTTGTACATTAATACTAGGTTTCACTAAGTTTTTTTCCCCTCCTGCACTGAAATGCTGAGCAGCGCTTCATTTGCCAAAAAACAGATGCTTCTTCCTGTTATTCCTGTAGCCAAACGTTTGATTCGGATGGGGTTTTGCATCTGTTGTACCAGTTATGGGAATTGCAGAAACTCATTAGCGCTCAAGTCCTATGTCAGCAGACTTCCTTCGGGAAGAGAAAAAAATGAGAGCCCCACAAATAATCCACAGCATGAGGTTTCAGCCGTTTCAAGATATCAAGGCAGATATCCTTAGTTCTGTAGCTATTTTATAGGTATTTGTAAAATACTGACTTTTTATTCATGAATGTGCTCATATTATCTGCTGCCAATGAATGAGTCTGACCATTGATTTCACTGGGAATAGAAATACTGAAACAAAAGTCAGTAATTTATTTTTAGGTGACCTCAGATTGGATTTACTTTACCATAAGCAAGCCGTGTCCTGCAGATACTTCTAAAATAAACTTTGGAGGCTGCTTTTTGAAGTGATACCATATGTACTGGCAAAGCTCTACTTAGATTATTTTTCCTTTTATTGGCACCTTCACAGGACAAGACCTTGCTGGCTTAAGAATACACTCAACTTCTCCCTGATAACAGTGGTTTGTTGTTAGAATGGATACTGCCCAGGAATGTAATGCAATTGAATGTTTGTTGCAACTTTATCACTTCTTTTCAGGACAGATGTTTTTAAGTAGCATGGCAAAATGAGAAAAGGAATATATTTGTTTTCTTTGGCTTTCTCCAGAATTTCTTTAGGGCACAAAGGTGTTGCCATTTGGATGCTTTAAAGTATAAATAACATATTTGTTCCTTTTTATGCTGAATAAACAGACCAAGCCCCTGTGAAATGTCAGATATATTCTTAGCAGCTGAACTATTTCTCAGCAAACCTAAACATTTTTTCTTCTTATTTATAATTAGCAGTTTTGCCTTTCCAGTCAATCCTTTTTCTACATCTTAATGTCCCAGAAGTTCTCTTCTGTTCCCTTTGAGGTCTGTTGCCTGACACATATAAGATAATGTTTTTATTTTGGTGCCATATCCCCATGGAAACAGGAATTACACTGCCATTTATTGAGTGTTTTTGAGAGCAGTTGCCCAGTCACCACCTCTTAAAAATCAGTTGGCTAGTTTTACCACACCAAGTAGGGCTTGCCAGTGGGTACTAAGGAAAAGTATGTATGTTCCCTGTTATAAGATGAAAGAAACTGCAAAGCACTTAAATTGATTGAGAATTGAGAATTAATAATAAGACCACTGAAGACTGAATAGTTATTTTCATATACATGCAAAAATGACATAACAGTGATCATGTATAGCAGCTCTGCTAAGCAGCGAAGTCTATTCAATAATAAATTCAAGAGTTATTTTCAGAACTTCTCTTGTTAAATGAGTGGCAGCATTTGGCCAGATTATTTCGGGCTTGACAGTTGTGATAAGGAATCCACTTTGTCCCAGTTCTTGTATTAAGTTTCTTCCACTTATCCCTAGCAAAGAAGCCACACAGAAAATGACCGGATATAATTAATATAAAAACCTATGAGAACAGAAGCTTGTTTCATTTCCAAAACCATCCTGCTTCATGTGTTATTCCTGCAACTTAATGTAATGACTTTCTTAATGTTTCACATGGATTCACTTCAGTAAAATGTCCTTCACCCTCCCTCCCTCCAGTTTCCTGCTTAGATATTACAGATTAATGAGAATTTACTTTCGTGAAATGAATTCTACCCCTTCAACTCTCAATTATTTGTGGGTGGTTTACAAGTTCTGGGTTAGTTGAACTGCAGATGGAGAGACACCAAGCTGTCTCCTTGAAGGGCCAGGTCTGGCCTGGAAGGGCTTGTATGCCAATATATGGCAATATACAGTGCTGTGGGAAGCTGGCTACATAGTTTTCAGGGTCAAGTTGGCCCAGAAGCTAACCAGAAGCCTAAACCAATACCACTTGGCCTTCCTGCACCACGCAGAGTCAAGCAAATGGCTTTGCATGGAGTTAGTCCAAGCCTGGCATGGCTGGCTTGGAGAGGAGGTAAAGAGTTTGATTTGCATGGCGTGATATCTCATAGAGCTTTCACTCTCCATGTCTCTGCACTGTTTTCCAGCAGCACTCCTGGTTCAAGGGATTGTTGCTAAGAGGCAGAATGGAGCTAATGCTGAGAGCCGGCGTGGGTCTGGTGCTGTGCCTAATCTGATATGTGCTGCCAGACTGGGAACCTGGGACAGACACAGTTGAATGGCTCTGTTCGAGTCACCTGGGGTCTACCTGCCTTGTCGACTCTGCAGCCATAATAGTTGTCAACTGTCTATGTCTCATGCCTGTTCAATTCTTTTGAATATCTCAGGTGTCCCCATCCTCCTTACCTGTGGCCAGCTGATACTAAATTCCTTTATGAAACAAGGCTGGGTCTCTGGGGATACTTATTGACTAATAATGGGGAAAGAAATACTTTTACTTAGTGAAAATGTTAATTTCGTGTTAAAATATGTATATTTGCTCAGTGTAAGTATTCTTCTGGTATAAAACCAGCATCCAGTTTTTCTTAAAACTGCTTTTAATCATGTTACAAATTTCCATTTAATCTGATGTGGAACAGAACAGAGCAGAACAGAACAGAACAGAATAGAATAGAATAGAATAGAATAGAATAGAATAGAATAGAATAGAATAGAATAGAATAGAATAGAATAGTTCAGTTGGAAAGTACCTACAATGATCATCTAGTCCAACTGGCTGGCCACTTCAGGGTTGACCAAAAGTTAAAGCATGTTATTAAGGGCATTGTCCAAATTACCCCTAAACACTGACAGGCATGTCACACGGGGATGATTTAGCCCTTCTGATTTAAACTGTGGAAATTTCTTAAAGAAACAACATACTGAAAAAGGATTTGTTGTGGAGACACTTCGATTTTTCTCATAAATGAATTAAAGTAGATGTTTGCTTGCAGTCACTGCTCAGACATATGCCTGAGCCTCTGGACCTGGGCATGCAGCAGTCATCCCCAGGGGAGAAACTCACCTAAAGGATTAAGGAGACCAGAATCTCCACCTAGCACTACTGACTGTGTGACAGGTGTCTGCCTGGAAAGGCTCAGGAGTCTAATTTTCTCCAGACTCCTGGAATCGTGACTTAGCATGCGAGAGACAGGAGGTACTGAGAATTCCAGATCCTTCCTAAGGGTCCAGCTGCCAGGACGCTGAAACAGCATCTGTATGTAACTGGGCAGTGGGACCAGACAGAACATTATTATGGTCTGCATCAAGGCTTTCCTTTGTGGTTGCATGCAAGCTGGGAAAAGTTTCTAGAGCTTATCGGCTGAATCGTTCTGGGGAAGTGAATGGGAGAGTAAGTGCTTGTTAACACAGACCAAAGGGATCCGGACTTACTGCTAAAGACAGTGACATTTCTTGTCTGCAAATGCTTGCCTAGCATAGGGGTAACCTGAGAAGGGTTACATAAAATATCTGCTTTCCAGGGGACCTGATCATTACTGGTCTGGAGTCTCTACAAGGGAGCCTCCTCATCCCCAGCTCCATAACAGGTAGTCTGCATTCCTCCATCCCAAATATGCTGTACAGCAAGGCTACTCAAGAGCCATTAAAACATCTCTAAATTATACTGGTCTTTTTTTGACAATGAGCTTAAAGTTATTTTGAAGAGGAGCACATGACAGGAGGACTTTACACTGTTTTTAGAGATGAAAGGGTCATACCAGAGCAGATCCACGAGAAAGTAGAATGTAACCTGGTGCTCTCTGACTATCAGTGAGCATTACTGCCCATTTAGGAATTCAGGAACCAAAGACAAACCGAATTATTTATTGCACATACTTATTGCATGAAACCCTTTTATCAAACTCCACATCAACAGCCATAAGTATGTTAACTCTGAATTTGATGTAGCATTTAATTGGGCCAGGGATTTGGCTTAGCTCCCAAGTGGACAGCTTGAGCTTTTGTGTTGGGAAACTTGTTCTCACATCTCATTTTTCTAATATTGTCTGTTTTCTGGTAGATTCTTCTGGGTACTGAAACGTTGAGAAAGCATTAACAAACACCAGTTTATTCAAAACTAGGTTTCCAAATGTGCAGTCAGTGAATGACAGGTCCTATATAAGATGCCCAGAAGCTAAATGACACACTAGAAGGGAAAAGTTTACATGAAACAAAGCCTACCCTGTATTTATTTATTCATTTATTTGTTTACTGTAAGAGAAGCTGGAGCATCTATCACACATATATCCAGGGGAACATAAAGCTTTGGGAATCTGATCCTATAATGATGAAATTTAGCTATTTCTGTATGCAACACTGATCTCCCTACAGATCTGTCGAGAGATCTGAGATCTAAAATGTGCTGCATGACATTATCTCTCTTTGTACCATATACATATATGTAGCCTTAGAAAATATCTCACTTTAAAAGAATATCTTATTTTTCTAATTTTTAATAAAAGTTTATATTGCATTCATTCATTCATGATATGTATAGCAGACTTTACCATTTGTTGTGAGTATATATCTTAATTTTTCTTTAGAGTAAAACTCACACCCATTGAAAATTATGCATTCTAGTGCAAAGAAAAGCATTATTCACTCCTGATGATTTCATGCTTCTGGAATTAATCTGTTTTAGAGACAATAAGATTCAGGGAAACCCCAAAATTAAGAAGTACTTTGTGACTGATTTTTCAGCCTTGTTCCTCCAGCTGTCAACAAAGGAAAGAGTGATCACCCCTTAACATGTAATCTTCAGGCTGATTGTGAAGAAGTAGCAAAATCAAAAGGAACACCTGCTCAAGGTACTGTCAATGAAGACACAGATGGATTGACTTGTTTGTCTGAATCTCCAGCCAGTCTTTGTGCTCTGCAAAGGGGAGCACCAACATCTCTGGAATAGTGCCAGGGTGCAAATTCCAGTATCTCTCATTCCTTCCAGTACAGAATTTCCAAAGCTGTGGAGATACACAGCACCTCAGAGGAGACAGAAGTATTAATCCCGGGAAAGCTACTAGGAGAATTTAATTCAGAGAGATTTTATGTAGGTCTGTTTTAGAAATATTTCTCATGAGTGCTTATTAGGCAGAAGAGAATCCCAGAGCAAAGACTGTTGTATTCAGTTTCGATCAGAGTAACGATCTTATTATCCTGTTCTTGAATATGGTAGGAGTACATTTGCTCTTGGTATTACAATGTCCTTTTCTAAGGAATTAGCAATAAGCTTTATCTGAGGCATATTAATGAAGTCCTCTGACAGAAGCCAGACTTCATCGGAAATTCCCATCTCACTTCAATTTAAGTCTCAAAACCAAGGGGATGAAGAGCTATGCAGCCTTTTTTAACTTTGCAAAGTGTTTTTAAAAATTTTGCTCTGTAAAAATATAGAAAACATGAAAAATATGGGGACACTCTTCCCCCCATCTGTGTGGTTAGTTCAGTTTGGCTGTTAGGTTTTTCTCACAAAATGACCCTAATGATTTATCTTCCTCCAAACGTCCTCTTAAAAACAGTGTGATACCCCATTAAAACAGCTTATAAATGATACGCTTCACCACCTCCCTTTGAGAAGATGGAGAGGAGTCACTGCGGAGGGAGGACACTGTCAGAGAACTTAAGGAATAGTTTAGAAGTGTCTCTGTAGCGAGGAGTAGGTATTTCCATCTTTCACAGGAGAGAGTCTGAATTGCTTCAGCCTATTGCAACTACTGTAAATAGACTGAGTGCACAGAGTGATGTTGTCTAGAACCACTGAAGAAAAATTGCACACTTCAGAAGGT
Organism: Streptopelia decaocto; assembly: GCF_964273445.1. Taxonomy (NCBI): domain Eukaryota; kingdom Metazoa; phylum Chordata; class Aves; order Columbiformes; family Columbidae; genus Streptopelia; species Streptopelia decaocto. The sequence continues at coordinate 158,967,017 of NC_138663.1, forward strand.
AAAAGAAGCTGGTCTCCATCCCTGTTTTGAGCTGGGAATCAATGAGGAGATGTGACTGGGCAAACTAGGAGCATCGTGCTCCATGCTATCTATGCATCAGCTGCCTGGAACCGGACTTCACTCACGCACTGGCTGGGATGGAAGATCCTTTGCTCTTTTGCCTTTAGATGATATCTGACTTGCAGCCATTGCAGATATACCCAAACACATTTTAAATTATCGTCAGACTGCAGCAGCAGGGAGCCCAGTGCATGCTAACTGACAGAATATTTCACTTTTTTTTTGGTGGGTAGCTTTCCCCATATTGTTCTGAGCTCTGCTACCTCAGCTAAACAGCTACTAGAGTCTAAGATAACAGATATAAAGTAGCTTAGTTAATTCCAAATGATCTGCAGACATTGTGATTCAGATTTACTGTTTGTTAGTTGTTCTTGAAGAGAAAAGGGAGTAAAAGCAATTTTTGGGATGTCAGTATATTTATTTTCAAAAAACTTCTCCAAACAATAAATAACTAGGGACTGGAAGAGATGTGGGTAACTGAGGTTAGGTATTTCAAGACTCTTATGATATAATGCTTTTCATAAAATCATCAGGCTGCACTGTAAAAGCAATTAATTTTGTCCTCACTACTTGAATGAAAAGGAATTCCAGAATCTTACTGCTCTAATTTTGAAAAGCCTTTCTTTCAATCCCAGAAAAAAATATGCTATTTTGCAATCATTCTTTAACTTTAATTACTCTTTGCTTTCCTTATGCTTGTTTCTCACGTAATGTACTGAGTATGGCTGGGATGGAGTTAATTTTCTGCACAGCAGCCCATACAGTGTTGTGTTTTGGATGTGAGACTAAAACAGTCTTGATAACACACTATTCAGCTATCGCTGAACAGTGCCTGCGCAGCTCCAAGGCCTTTTCTGCTTCTCACTCTGCCCCCCACAGTGAGTAGGCTGGGGGTGGGCAAGAGGCTGGGAGGGGACACAGCTGGCACAGATGACCCCAGCTGAGGATATGACTGATATCCCATATCATATGACACCATGCTCAGCAACGAAAGCTCAAGGAAAGGAGGAGGAAAGGACTGATGCTCATGATTATGGTGTTTGTCTCCACAGATAACCCTTACATGTGCTGAGGCTCAGCTTTGCTGGAAATGGCTAACCATCTGCCTGCTGATGGGAAGCAGTGAATTAATCCCCATTTTGCTTTGCTTCACACACAGCTTTGATTCACCTACTGAACTTTTTCTTTCTCCAGCCACAGGTTTTTAGCTTTTGCTGTTCCAAATTGTCTCCCCCATCCTGCTCAAAGAGAATGAGCAAGTGACTGGGTCAGTACTCAGCTTCTGGCCAGGGTCAACCCACCACCAATATAAACAACAATATTTTCTTACTCTCTCCTATTCTAATTTTTGTAGCTCTTCTTAGAGCTGAAGGCTACTCACAACAACTACCAGTTCAATTTTGGACTCTTTTTCCTGACTAAAAACTGCCTTTTATTGGTTTGATTTTTTTTTTTCTTTTTTTCCTTACAGAAAATTTTTCTACTGGTGTATCCTAGGATGTAGTTTTCATTTTCACTGTGCTAATGGATCACACTTAGGTACACCAAATTACTGACTGCTCCATCTTGTGAGCGTAAATAATACTAACAGCTCAGAAAAAAGGAAAATGTCAATTGTCTACATCATCAGAGTAGTTCACACTACTAAAGAAGGCAAATTGTAATTTACTATTATTACGTATTACAATGGCATATATTATTAAAGAAAAAACATTTGCACTTTCTCACTTTTCTTTTAAGACCTGTATAGTAAGGTCAGGATTCATATCTGAAAAGCATTAGTGGTATTTGGGGAGAGAAAAGAATGAACTTTTAAACTGTGTGCTTCGAATTTTTAACTATGTCAAATTTTGTGAAAAATGTTAAGGTTAGGGTGGATAATACAAATCTTACAATAAAGGGAAAAGCAATATGTGGTTGCTATGGATAACAGGATGAAACATGGTTGCTCAGTCAGCAGGTTTGAACACTTGCCCTGCCCTGAAGAAATTGGCTTCAGTACCTTGTCGCACAAAAATTTACACTTGAGATACCTCTGACAAAATACAGATTTATTTTGTCATCCTTTTCCCCCTTAGTCTATAGAGGGAAACAAGAACTGCTAAGGCAGAGTTCATCTCATCCTAATGTTAGATGCCCTTAATGTTAGATAATATGAATGCTTGTTTTGGATTCTTTTGTCATCTGGGAAGGGTTTTCTAAATACCCTCAATTTCCACCCTACTTTTGTGAGTTTCATTAGATGCTTTTATAGGCTTAATTCAGTTTCTTTTCATCTCTGAAAAGAAAACAGTTTTTTGTTTTTTGTTTTTTTTTTTGACACATTAACATGAAACGGCAAAAAAACCTGCAAGGGCCAAGAGGATCAGGTTCAAAATGGAAACAAACTTAATTACCTCTCCTTCTTCCTCCACCTAAAGAGATTTCTGAATGCTTGCTTCCTGCTACATGAAGTTTTCTTGCCCTATATTTTAGCTTTTTAATTACTTTTTATCAAGGATGAACAGAATTTCTGTCAAGCCAAGATATTTTCTTCCTTGGTTGAAAAAAAACCCATGGTCATATACTTGGGAAAATTATAGAAAGACAGTTTATGGGCTGTAGGAAGCAAGACCTACTGGTGTAAAATGATTATCAATTACTCATTTTCAACCAGCTATCTCACTGGATCCATTCTAGCTCCTATATTGTAGTACATTTATCAACTTAATTCAGGCAGTTAGTCATTCGATTTTCTCATTGCATTATTATATATAGAGAGCAATTGTTTTTGTAATTATGGTAATAAACTATATTTGGACCTGCTTTACCCTTTTACAACTTTAGGTGCCTCAGTTAAGTGTGTAAGTTGTCAACTTTTTTATCTTTGGTGGAAGGAGAAAAGGGGTTCTCAGGAAAATTAAGATCTTAAGTGACCTCACTGAAAAACTGGAATCAGGCAGGCTGAGGCTGGGTTTTAGGTAGAGGTAACAGTTACAGAGGTAACTGGTTACAGAGGTAACCAGTTCACTGTTTTGAGCTCCAGTATGGTTATGGCAAATCTGGCACTGTTTTCCTTTCACACACTTACTTGAAATATAGTTTATTTTTTTTTAAAGTTTTTCTAAAGCAATCCACTAACTTGAAACTTTGGAAGACTTCGAGCTTTCATAATTTCTCCTGATATTAGACAGAGCTATGCATGTAGCAGGTACATAGAATACCTTTGAGGTTTTGTGCTATTTGTAATTTTCTATTGTTTTTTTTTTTTTCCCTAAGGAGGTGTTGGGTCCAAAACCAGGACAAAAATCAGTGATAACAAGAGGTCAATCTCTTAATAATGCATGCACTACTTATAAAAGCACCCATAAATGGGCTGTTTAAGTGGCCGAATTTACAAGAAGCAGTTAGAATGAATTTTAGGATTTTCATATAGTCCCTGGCAGTATGCTAATGAAGTATTGTAAAAAGTAAACGTCAGAGTTGCAGTCCTCTTGCACAACAGGTTCTGCTCTGAGTCCAAAATATCTTTGACAGTTTTTCTTATTTCTTTCAGAATCCTACATTTAATATCCCTGTATTATTTTTTTGTCTGTATCTTCTTCTGATTATTTCACATCTAAGAATATTTTATTTTCTGCCTTTCAAGACGTATATTTTTTCATGGAAATTTTTTTATTACTATTTGTTAAATGTACTGTTTGCTTCATCTCTGACCTTTTGTTCATCAACTGTATTCATTCTACATAGTCCCTTGGATATAGCTGGAGTATATATTTTCAGGTTTGAGCTTTGTTCATCAACATTAGCCTTCTTTATTTCTGATGTATTTTTAGCTAGATTACATGCATAACCCTTGGGCATACATTAATTTGTCTTTGAATGTTTTCCATTTCCCTCTGTGTCCTTTATCTCTATTGATTTATCCTACTTGATTTCATCCTGTGCTTTTATAATCTTCTAAAACTCACTCTTTGAAAATTTAACATCCTTTTTTTTTTTTTCCTTTTGTGGTTTTACCTGTGTCCTAATTACCACCCTAATTAGGTTATGAACACAATTGCAAAGAGCTCTACTCAAATCTGCAATCCTGTTATATTTACCACACACAGACCTAGCCAAAGATTGATTTTTTTCTCTAAATTCTTCCTTTTTCCCTACTGGATATTGAGTATAATGCTGTCCTTAACCACAGAACTAATAAATCTCTTGATTTATTTCTCTTATGTAATGAGCCTAAATTTACTAATTCAGAACTTTAACAATTCAGTTTAGATTACTCATCTCTTCCCATGTAATTTTGTGTTTACAACTGCTATCGTTGCTATAAGCTTTTTCATCTGGAGACTGTTAATTTGTTTATGTTTCTTTTTTTTTCTTTGTTCTAGTGTCATTTCAAAACATGATAAATGACTTCTACTGTCACATTTTCAAATGCAAACTACATTTACACTTCTTTTAAGAAAAAGGTTACAACCCTATCTTCCTTTAAAAATTATTAAAAAAAAATTCTTAAATTGTTATTCAAAATATGCTCTTTGTTCCAAAAGACATCTGCATTAAATTTTTCTCCTCTCCTCCTCCTTTGAATCTCTAATTTATCTGAGGTTTTCATGTCAATCCTTTGTAAACCTTCACAGCATTCATCTGATCAATCTTGAATTAATTGTATCACATCTTTTTTATTTGCAAGTGCCTTATCCATGGTGACAATGTCACTGCAGTTGCCATGCACAGGACAAAATTAAAATTGTTCAGGAATGTAGTAGGCTATTGTACAGCTTTAGGTTAACAAATATTCAAGTTGCAGTCACTTGTATAGTAGGAGTAGGTAGATCCAAATACTTGGTGATTCTATGAAAACTTATGTGTGGCAAAAGCAAAAAATTCCTCATTGTTTTGTTTCTGACTTCCCATTGAAGCAACTTTCCATTGATTGTAGTAGATGGTTTCCACAAGGATACTCTCCTTCTTGCTGCTCAAATCCTTCCTACTGTTCTTTCTAGCTAATGCATTTAACCTACTGAATTGTCATTTCTTTCACCCACAATATTTTTGAGGACCAGAAAGCATTTAAAGATTTTATTATTTCATATCTCCACCATATTTATGACTATATGTTCAGAAAACTATCCTGTTGCATTTTTCTTCAAATTGTTTTCTGTCCACCAAGACCCACAGATCCTGATATAAAAGGTCAGATTGATTTCTTCTGATTGACACCACCTGTAACCTTACAGGTAATGGTTTAGTAACTTCAAAACTGTTTACCTGAAACTTGATTGCATTCCAGGAAAATACTGGGAATAGTTTGAATTCTTGTAGCCTGTTCATTTCAAAATCCAATCCAGTCCTGCAGCGTAAAATGTTAATATTTTTTGTTTCCAGGGACAGCTTTATTGTCTTTATTTCTCTTTAGCAACTGCTGCAATAGCACTGGAGTCTGTGTGTGTGTGACTATGGCTACTTGTGCAGTGACCTCCTACAGGAAGGTGGGGTAGTGTTTGGAGGTGGAGAGGAAAGAGAGGAATATGATGCATGTGTGACATTCTCCTTGAAATCCTGCTCCCAGACTGGTTACCGAAAGAGGTGGTAAAGCCCCATCCCTGGGTAAATTCAAGCCCAGGCTGAACGAGGCTCTGAGCAACCTGATCTGGTTGAAGATGTCCCCACTCACTGCAGGGGGTTGGACTAGATGACCTTTGAAGGTCCCTTCTAACCCAAACTATTCTATGATTACGTGATTCTATGATCTGCTCACACCACAGCATGTGCCAGCTCACCCTATTTATGTTTCAAGTGCCTCAGCCATTTTCTAAAACATTCAAATCTCTTATGAGTTAGACTAAAAAGACTCCACCTAACATACATTTCTTGCATGACTTCATGATCCACATAATGTTTCACTTGTGGTTGTTTCTAGAAGGCTTTAATTATTTACCTCTTCAGATTTATCTCCCCAAGGAGCTCCGCTTCCACCACCAAACTGACAGGTGGTTGAAAGTTTCTGTGTGTGGCCTGGCATCTGTTAAGCTCTTCTTTCCTCAGCATCTTAATTCTTTTTCTCATACGCTGACCTCTCTTACTAGCTCTAAACCCAGGTGCTCTTCATCTTATTATTAATGTGCTCATCTTTCCCTGATATCCTTGCTATGAAATACATGTTCTAAACACTAGGCAATGTGGTAACTCATTTCATAAGCTCAAAAAAATATACTGCTGCCAGATACTTCAGTTCATGTTATAGATGTTGTATGCATCCACATTTCTCCTTAATTCCCTCAGAAATCAGCACATCCTGCCCTAGCTGCAAACTTTGTGTTTTACTAAGTCTTAAGACATACAGTCTTTCACATTTTACAACCCACTAGGTCGAAGTAAAAGAGGATGAACACACTATGAAGCAATCAAGGGCCTGTAAAGAGGGCCCTCATCACACCCAGTCAGAACCCTAGTGTAATCCAATTAAATTGAACAGTTTGCAGGAAAACCCAGAGGATTAAGCACATTTACCCAAGGAAGCCCGCTTCCTACCACTTGAGGGGTATAGCTGTGAAAATATGCATCTCATTAAGTCGTGTTAGACTTCCTAAAATGGCAATTAAGGCTAAAAGGTTAGAGAAAGATAATAAAACATTATAGGGATTTGAAAATCTCCATCTTTCTACACCTCCCTCTTTCCCCCAGACAGTGACAGCTGTTTTCTAATTAACCCAATGGTAGCAAGGTGTCCACAAGAGGATATCTGCTGATTAGCCAAAGAACTCTCATTTGCTCAGTGCTATTAGGTCTGTGCCTCTAAAGCTCTCTGTTTTACAAAAGTCATGAGAAATCGCCAAAGTTTTGTCTATACAATGTACAACTACAGTAGCTGTGCACAAGCAAAACCAGACAAATTCAACTAAAGAAATCAGCTCACACCAAGCACTAGCAGTTATGCAACGGAGACCAAAAGGATGCAGAGAAATTATCAATATTCTCATTTCCACCTTTTCCTTAGCTTGTAGCTTGTATTCTCTCAACTCCAAATGATCTTTTAAAGTTCTTTTCCAACACTGGAGTGTCAGTCAGACTCTGTCCTTAGGGAGCTGCATGCTGCTGCAGCCCCAGGGTGTCTGGGCATGACTAGGAGCTCCTCATCAGGCTGCCATCAGCCATGCCCCATCCTGACCACCCAGAGATGCAAGCACTCATCTGTCTTTCCATTGATTTTGGTAGGCTGGAGTTTAGACCTGGATTCATTTAGGGGACTAGTCAAAGGAGGCAACAAAATTTATCAGTGCAGAGAAATAGGTACTCCAGGAGACCATTTAGCCAAGCAAAGGTCTGGACTGCCCATTGGAAGTACACGTGGTATGCCTTGAGTGGTTAGGCTCTCCAGTTAGGGGTCTAAATTTAGGTGGGACAAAGCAGTTTCAGAATATAGGCAATAAAGCTGATGTATTTTAATTAATATGCCTTTACAGACTCAGGTAGAGTAAATTGCAATAATCCTTTATGTGAAAGAGAAACTGATTTGCCTAGCCTTGGTATGTTAAGAGACATCTTTTATCTACAGTTTAAATAGCTGATTTTAAAGAGCATTTCTGCACTCTGTCTGTACTCCTGTCTTCTAAGATACCCTCTGAAAACCTACTTCACTTTCTCACACTGTTCAGCTACAGAATCAGGGACAAAAATTTAAATAATAATAGCACCACTTTTCTATTATAAATTGGGCCTTTTCATGCATTCCATTGTATCTTCCCCTGAAATTTCATATTCCACTTCTAAACCAACATTTTTATCCTCCTCAGAAGCACTATGACAAATCCTGACCTGATGTTTTTTCAAAATATATAATGTCAAAGTTAGGTCATGTAAGTCATCTGGAGATGACAGTGATAGAGAAGTCATTTTATGAAATGCTGATACTTACTTCTGCTATGAAACCTGCATCCACTTGACAGTGTTTAGGTGGCTGGATAGTACACTATATGCCATTACTTCAGTTTACCCACAGAAAGCCACAAGTTGAAAGTTTGATGTTGCTGTACACTCAAAGCTTTTTGGTCAAGATTTTGTAACACTAAAATTAGACACCAAAACAGCAGTAGACAAATGACTATACCAGTTTAAGTGTAAAATTCACTAGGATATAAGAGAAGGTTTTTTTTTTTTTTATTCTTAATGATATTCATTATCTACTATGCTAGGATAATTTGTTATTTTCTATTTACACAGCAGTCAGAACTGAAAGCACATGGTTTGTTCTATTTTCAGTGTGAAAATCAAGCTCCTATTACTGCTAATGACAGCTATAAAATAAACATAGATAGGAGTACTTATCCCTATGTGGTTTTTTTTGTTGTTGTTGCTGTTGGTTTTTTTTGTTTTGTTTTGTTTTGTTTTTTGGGTTTTTTTTGGTTTTTTTTTTTTTTTCATGCAGTATATTAATCTCCAGATTAAAAATGCAGATGCTCCAAAACAAAAGTTCAGTTATGATGTCTGTCCAAGAAGGAAAAAGACAGCATATAATAAATTAGATTACAAAATTAGAGAGAATTTATTTGAAGAGCTGCAACTTTTTAAAAATAAAAGACTTGATGCCAAAGGTAAGTCCAGATGTTTCTTGCAAAACCGTGCTTTGTTCATAATGAACAGGTTTTGTTGCACTATTAACAATCCATATAATTCAATCATATAATTCAACATATAATTCAAGCAGTTTTTAAGTAAGATGAAACATATGAAGAAAACTAGTTTGAGAATATTTCAGGCAAAATAACGATGCTACAGACCTAGTAAGTAAAAAGCTAAAAGATGCAACTGTAATTGTTCAGTCAGTGCAAGTTTATGGAGATCAAATTTAAATAATTTCTTTATGAGTCATAAGATCAGTGGAAATGGTAAAAGTGTTGAATTAAACTTACAGAAGGAATTTGACTTGATGTTACATGGCAGTTTAATTAACAAATTCGAATTATTTTAAAGCTCTGCAAGGGATATTTTAAAGTGATTAAAGATGGCTAACTGTTAGGTCTCAAAATGTCATTGTAAATTGAAATAGTTTCTGTTCATCATCAAATTCTTCCAATGAACTCCCCCAGGGGCTCATTCTTGGCACTCGGATACATCATATATTTATCCAAGATCTGTAAGAAGCGGTAAAATGATTACTGGTATTGTGCGAGGAAGACCCAGGGACAGGGTGAGCCATAAAAAGGGAAGAGGTTAACTCCCAGATGCAGCAATTTGGGATTTGTCACACATGCAAGGAAGAGCTGCAGGGCAGGACGTGCTCTGGCACTTCCCGCAGTCTTGGGTCCCCAAGAGCGAGGGATCTACTCTGTCACCCAGAGAGATTTTATTTCACTGAGAGTCAAGCAGTAGAAGGGGAAAATGATTTTTCTTCCTGACCTGCACAGCTAAGGTGGAAATCGACAGCTAGAAACAGGGAAAAGGTCCTGAAAGCCCTGGTTTAAATGAAACGTGTTTGTGTTTCACAACTCCCACTTAGAAAATCCTATCCCTGATTGGGACTGGAAGTATCGGTGACCAAAAACCCAAAAAGCTGTCATCTACAAAACAGATCTACTCTCCAGCCCATGGGAGAGATGTAGAAAAAGAATACTGGTGTATGAAAGTCATTTGCGTCCACAGTTGTTATTAGCATATATGGTATTGACATTTTTTTTTTTTGTCTGTAATTTAGTGAGAAAGATAAAGTGGAAATACCCCAGAAAGTCACAAGAAGATTTCAATTAGAGTAAAAAACTCAGGCTCTTTTTTTGAAAAGCAATTTGTTTTAGTTCAAAGACAGGTCCCAGTAGTATGATAATCTTGTCAGACTCTAACACATCAGGCCACCTACTTGTTTTCCTTGTTAGAAACATGAGGGTCTAAGTATTTTAAATTGTCCATTTTGCTTGTGAATTTTGTTCATGACAAAAGCATTGTTGTCTCTATTTTGCAGAGAGAAACAGGCTCTGAGAGTTTTGATTCCTGGAAAGAAACTGGTGTACTTCTCTACATTTTTTTGGAGGCTGATTATTTTTTGTTTTTTTTCTCTTTTTGTGGCTTCTGCCTCTAAAGAAAAGTAATTAGAATGAACACCTTGTTAGTGCAGTGCTGACCTAAAAAGGAAGTGAAAGGATGTATAGCTTTCCTTTGTGGGAACAGCCTATTCAGTTTTGAATGCAGACATTTTCTAAAAAGTGTAATGTACATATATAAGTTTCTCAGCAGAACATCACCTCTGTGTTTGTTGATTTTCTAATATTTGCAATTGTATGATTAACTTAGAAATAAGGACTATGACTCTAAATCAGCAGAGCTCAAGTTATGTGAATATCGGCATTTAAAACTGGTGTTAAGCCTGTGGTAGTTTGTTTTCTCAGCTGAGAAAAAAACTTCCAGAGCATCTTTAATGAAAAAGCATTGTGGAATGCCATTTTTTTTAGATTCTCGTATATGCCAATGCTCTTTTTATCTCCACACAATCAATAATGTTCTATATCTCATAATACTTTTGCTAATATTTTAAACTAAGTCAAATTACAGAAATATAAATACCAAAAGAGGGCCTGATGAGAATTGCAGTGGAAGTATCTTTGACTGTTCAAAGCCAAAAATATATCAATTAACGTGTCTGTCATTATTTTCTTTATAAATTGCTACTGTCATCACTTCCTTTCAGTGTTTAGGAACTTGTCAGAGATCATGCTCACCAATAAAACACAATTTGCCAGGGTTGCTGTAAGAAAGGCAGTTGTGACAGAAAACACAGCAGAGAACCACTATTAGGAGTATGACTGTTACTGTAAACATTTTGGTTCAACGTTGCAATCTAATAAGAGATGTGTTAAACCATCCTTTGGAGATGAAGAAAGATTTTGACCTTGGAAAGCCACGTGGATGTGCCACGTGCCTCCATGGCAGGATGCTCTGCAGGGATTTTATGCCCTGTGAACAGCTGTGATTTTGGGCACTGCTGGGATTTTGGGCACTGTTGCTGCTGCCAGGACTCTTGTCTTCTCAGAGCTGGGTCAGGGAGCACAAACCACCAGCTAATGAGTGATGTACATCTGCCTTATGGAAAAAGCATGTTTTCAATTTCAGTCAAAACCAGGCCAGAAAACCCATGCTACGAGCAAACCGATATTGTTTGCACCTGTGTCAGTCCAGAATTGTGTATGAAATCAGTATAATTGAGAGAAAAGTATTAACTAATTAACATATGGGCCACATCTCTGTCTTCTCTTGTTACCAGAGCCTCATGAAGGATTTCAGGTCAACTATGAAAACAGCTTGTTTCTTTTTCTTTTGTCACTTGTCAACTGCTCTTATTTTCAGCAGAAAATAGCTCTCAGGTGATATTTCAAAAGTTCGCAGGAGTAACACGGTGTTGCTGCAGTGAAAGCTTTACGATTGCCAACACTGAGAGCACAATCAGGCTAAAACTGACTGAATATGCTCGAAAATTATGCCTGAAGCAAAGCTGCATTATTTGCCAAAAGTTCATAATTTTATTCTCAAGGTTAAAAGAAAAAATACCAAAACCCCAAAACAAAACCAAAACAAAAACTAAACAAACCAAAACCAAACCCCTCACCAACAAACAAAACCAAAACCAAACAAACAACCACAAAAAGCCCCCAAACAAACAAACAGTAAAAACCCAAACGACAATTTTGTCATAGGAAAGACATACACGTGCTTTGTTAGAATGACAGATGTAATGTGAAATTCATCAATCAAAATTCAGCAGCCACATGTGTAAAACATCAGCTCTCATTTAAGCTTAATTTTTATTTAGAAGCCTGCTTAATGTGTTTAACTTTGATAGTTTACTTTTAATTTATAATAGTGTTACAGCAGCCTTCCAAACATTACTTACAATATATAGATACATTTGTGTTGGGTATAACTAGATTATAGCTAGCTTTCAAAAATATTCAAAATCTGCCTGTTGGATGCCAGACCCTTTTGGTCTAAGAAATGTAATGTTTCATGCCTTTGAGGAGCTTAGAATATGTACTGCATTAATATGAAATATGACTGAGGTCACCATGTACCTTATTCTTCCTTATAAAAAATTATTGCACAATAGATTGCTATAAAGGCTCTGCAAAGCTTATTAACTCCCTTTGTATTTGTTTTCTTAGGTAGAAAATGAACTTGTAAAAGTCTGATCTACAAAACAATATCAGAATTGACTTCTTCCAAAAGAGAAAATGAAAATCTATACTATATTAAGGTATTTTGCGATTTAGGCACTTTGATCTTTTAAGTGCTTGATCAAGTGAAAAAGCTTGCTTCTTACTTATATGAGTAGAATCACTGAGTACTACAGACAGTTTCAATATGAACAGAATTACTTGTATACTCAAATATTCTCAGGATTGGGTCCATCTTTTGTGAAATGGAGACCAAGCAGTGATTGCTACATGAAGACATTTCAGCTACAAATTTAATTTTTTTCCTCTTTTTTTTTTTTTTTTTAAATTGCTAGTTTCCTTTATAGAAAGAAACTCCCAAAGCTCTAAGAAATACCATTAAGAATCAGTGCTTTAAAGCTTATTTAGATGTTAAGTGAACACAGGTTCTTCTTACTCTGAATTCAGAGATTACTTGAGATGCATTACTTGAGGGATTTTTTTCTATCTTTAGCAGCCGCATATATTTTAAAGTTAGATTTTTTGTTTATTAAGTGTAAATTCACATAGTTCAGGATTAGGATGCAGAAGATGATAACACTGCTGCTTTAATGGATGATCCATAGAAATCCTGGTACCAACAGGCAGGTGTCATATTTGCATGCATTTCTCATACCCTGCTTGGATTTCAAATGTAGAGCTGCCAAGTGGAAGAAATTTGCTTTCTTTTTAATCTAAGACCTTCTTCTTGTTGGTACACAATATATTTTCATCAGGAAAACATGAATATGCAAAACCCCTGAACAATATAAAATAAGTACTTGTATAATCACTCATAGCCAGGTCACATTACTGCAATAAATTATACTGTTTGGTGTAATAGTGAGAATAAATTGATGATCATAATAAACAGAGAGGTTATAATTATTACTGTTCTCACTATTTTGGCACCATGACCATATTTTTCTCATTTCAGCCATATTTTTCTTAAGGCAGATGTCATAAAAATCATAAACCTGATAACGCTTTTTGCATTTTAGAATGAACTCTAAAGAAAAACAAGACCCCTGCATTGGTTACTAAAACCAGCAAGTAACCATTCTGCCAGACTATGGCCAATAACCTGATTTGCAATTCTCAAGTGCCTTAGTATTAAAAATGTTATTGTACTGACTGGAGCAGTACCTCCCAATGCCATGGAATGACTGAGGACACTCTATATTCATAGATGTCTGCAGCAAGCATGAAGCCTTATATTCTTCCTCCTTTCCCATCTTTGATTAGGTTATGTCAAATTTTTTTCAGGCTGTGTTAAAGACAATGTTCTTTACTCTTACTACTTACTCAATGCAATGGCAAAAATACACACTGAGGCCTTAATACTTCAGCTGTCTAATTTGGCGAAAACATTTTATATGGGAATTTTAAAACTGATGAAATCACTGTAAGTTTTAAGATGCGGTGTTTCTTAAAACTTCCTAATTTTAGCCTCAATGGTTCTAATCCAGCTATGGGTTTGCATAATTCAGTAAAATATAATCTTAGAAGAATGTTACAGTTTGCAGATTGCCTAATTCCCTAACTGTGGGGAGATGCAAGTATCTCCAGAGATACTGATCCGAAATCTGGTCCAACCAAGCATATGGTGAAGAAGATGAATACAATCAGTTGTGAGAAACAAATGTCAAAGATAGAAGTGTGGATCAACCTCTGAAAGTTTTCAGTGAACAGTACATATTTGACTATCAGCATAAATTATTTCTGGTATTGTAGTTGTAGATATTGCCTCAATGTGATACTGGAGTGATGCTTTTCTAAGTGACTTATGAGCCCATTGTGATAAAAAGCCTTTGTCGTAAGAACTTAAAAATCTAAATAAAATCTATTAGTGCAGTGTTTACAAAGCAAGCTTCCAAGCTTCATATACCAAGAACACTCACATGACCTACTGAACTAGTTCTAGATGGGAGGAGCTGTATGTATCTATGAAAAATCATTTCAGAAATGTGTTATGCAGATAATGGTGTGCCCAAAAGGTAATTTCAAGGTATTCACCCAGCACACAATGCTTCATACCCTTCTACTTGCTGCATAACTGGAATATAGATCTTTTCTTTATTGAGGCAGAGATTACATCTTTATCCTCTCAATCTGCGTATCAAATTGCATCAGTAGTTGTTATATGGTCTGACAGCAAATACGGTTGCTTTAACACTTCACAAGCAGGGAAAGCAAAAAGGGAGAAAATATAATAATCACTGAACCTCCAACATATATCCTAAGCCCTGTCTTGCGAAGTGGTATCATCATGAGATAACTTCTGACTGCTGTTGGTGTCTATCCTCAGGCATAATTCCATTGCTAATTATTTTTCTTATTATCAATACTTGCAATTAAAATCTTTGTAATTAGAAACGTACCACCATGTTTTTATAGAATAATTTGCATTTACTTAATTTCTCATTATTTTATTTATTATCTCTCCTTTCACTCCCTCCCATGAATCACACTGAGGTTGTCTCAGAATTTTTTTTTCAGAAAAGATTAACTGGTTCTTCACTTGAAACCAGTTAAGAACCATTGGCATACCAACCCTCCAGAACACCTTGGGTATGCCTCTGTGTGAATATAACATTAGTGAAAACATATCAAACTCACTCTTCAACAGTGTGACCTCTCACTGCTTTTCTTTTTGTCAGAATATGACAAAAAACAGATTTTGTAAACAAAAAAAGCAACTACTGCAGTTAGAGTTAAGGATAGCTGTAGATAAACAGAAACAAATTAAGGTCTTACCGAGAACTGAATACAAATTTCACGGAAAAAAAAATCTACAGCTAGGAATACTGACATACCGTTCCTAGTAAGCTGCAAAAAGACAAGGGAATAGTGTGTGAAGATCATCTTAAGCTGCAAATTTGCATCCAGATCCAACTTTCTGAAAGAACAGGGACATTTGTCCTTAAAGTTTTAGATCAAATGAAGGAGGAATGTATACAGAACTCAGTTCTGAAAGTTATTAGGCTGCTGCTGAATTGCCTTGACATGCTGGGTGTTAATATGGTGGCATGACCCTCAGTAGCTATCTCTGGAAACCTTCCTGTTGTGCTCCCAAGTCCACAAGGACACTGATGATTTTCTTGCATCCTGTTGATGCCATCTGTTGAGTGCAGAGGTCCCCTGCCTTGTAGCTTCCCGTGCCATCTTCTTTGCCCTCCTAACCTGCTTCATGTGGCATGTTGGGTGGGTTCATAGCAGGCTAGCACACTGAACTGAACTGCACTGTGTATTTCTTTGCTTCTTTATCCGATATGCTTTCTCATCTCAGTAATACAAATTGCCTCAGACGGCTGCAGTCAGCTGGTGAAACCCAGCAGTGACCACCAAGCAATTTAGAGTCATTGGTTTAGGTCAAGTCATCACTCCTGGGATTTACTATATCTTGAATTGGTGTTAGCTATTGAAATTGGTGTTAGCTATTGAAATTGGTGTATTTGAGAAGGAGACCATGTACTGGCTTAGGCACTCTGCATTTCATGCAGTGCTAGGGAGTGACCTTAATTTGGTTTTTATATGCTGGACTTGCACTGACTTAAGAGGAAGTAATTCGTTTGCAAAATGACAGAACACATGTAGCTTTTCTCTTCTGTGCCTAGTTGACACTTGAACTCCTCTCAGGTTTTGCTAAAAGTTTTTTATACCTCCTAGTTCATATTGTGTATTTATACCACCTGGATTCATAAAAGCCCATTAAGGTTCAGTGACCCTATTCCTCATGCACCTCAGGTGGATGCCACTCTTGCAGCTCTCCCAGACTGCATATGCTTCCAGCACAGATCTGAACGTTTTTCAGCATCCTACTACTTAAAAATAGTTGCTCTTCACATTTTTTTTTTTACTTGAACAGTTCTCTCATTTGATGATAGAAATTTGTCTTCTACATATACTGTCAGTTTTATTACATTTAGCAATAATGTGCCATCTGATGACTTTCAGCAACAAGCTACTAGATTTCTGACTGTGCAATGCACAGGGTTTCTGGTCATCCAGGAATGTAGAAAAATAGTCACTATCTGCACGCAAAGTAACTCCATGTTCTGTGTGCAGAAAATCAAACACAACACGGTCACTTTTAAGTCAATGTAGATACAATACCAACCCACACGAAATCCAGCTTCATTTGGGACTTACAGGCAAGAGCTGACCTGTGCATGTACAGTTTAGACCAGATTGGCAGCACACGTACAGATGGTTTTATGAACACTTTGGATTCCTACAATTTTCTTTATTAGAATATTGGCAGGTATAAACTCTCTTATTATAGGAAAATACAGAACATACTGTCACATAAACCCCTCCGGGCGCCAACTGCAAAGGATATTCAGGGAGACTTTCTAGGGAAATCTGATACCACAATACTAAAAAATATTCCAAGTTATAGCAACTGCCTATTTGGTGCTGCACGTCATTAACTGTTTACTCTTTCTGGTAAGATTAACTTTAATTTTCTGGAAGTTGTGTCTAGTACCAAAGCATTATTTAAGCTCTCTCTCTGCAGAAAATGAAGAAGCAGAGTTTGGACTCAATGATCTTGAGTGTCTCTTCCAACCAAAACAATTCTATGACTCTATGAGGAGCAGGTACTTCCAGAGGATGATTCATCTCACCAGTCTTATGCATCTGTCTGTCTCCATTTACTATGAGGGCATTCCAGGTGGCTACCGTAGACTAAATATCCAGGTTTTAGACGGCTGAAGAAGTTTAAGGAGATGAATCCTTCTCTAGGTAGTGCTACCCTATGTCCAGATCTGAGGCAAAGTATGGAGAATATGCCATTTAAACAGCAGGTGAGACAAAGGGCAGAGCTCACATTCTTGAGGCTTTTATTTTCCCAGTTCCTGGTTAGAGCAAAGTCAGAAAACTGGGTGGCTATGCAGTTTCTCCCAAAAGATGCTATGCACCATCTCAAAGATAGGGTTCTCTTGCATAAACACTGTGCAGCTGTAGTGCCTGTGCCTGTGTGCCTTCTCACAAAATTAGTCTGAGTCCCTTCTTATGAGGTTTCTAGGAAACAGACTGTGGTTGACCTGTGAAGCAAATGACTTTGCCTGTGATACCTGAAACCTACCAGTTTGTATCAATTTTGTTCTGCAGAGGGAACTACATTAGACATTTTCCTCACTTGTTTGTTTGATTAAAAAATTCTGCTATGAAATGTAAACTAAAACTGGCTGACCATTGTGAAATAGGTTTTGCATTCATTCTCCACGGTAATAGCAAGCATAACTTTGTAGTAGCTGGAAATCAAGTAGACAACTTTGTGCATTTGTTTTTGAAATGTCTACAAAAGGCCTATGCCATACTTTCTTGAAGAAAAATGCCATGGGAAGGTTTAAACATTCTGTGCAAAGTAAACAAACAGAAGGGACATGGCTAAATTTTATTTTTCTCCCTCTAAGACATTTCAATGGCAGTAGAAATGCCTTCATTTTGATCAAGCATTTACTTGTCATTCAAGGACTTTTTGATTGAACAGGTCAAAAACCTGTTGAGAAAAAAAGATTTTCATACTTTTTATAGAATCCCCCAACTTGAAATGAAAAGGCTTTCCTAAGTACACAAAAAAACCCCTTCAAAACAACCAACCCTCTACACTATTGGAAAAAGTATGCAATTTCCACAGCTAACCCAAGAAGACTGGCAGCTGACAATCTTTCAGAGATCATATGCCAGATTATATTAGAGATTTATTAGGTGTGGGGGCCAAGAGATGCTCTGCCTTTCCAGGGATTCTTTCTCTTGGCATTAACTTATTGTTCTGGTTTTGTTGATTTGAGAACCTGGAGAGACTCAATGCTTTTCTCTCCCAGGGGTCTTGCTTAGGAGGCTGTAGCTCCAAACTCCACCATCCAGAACCTGCCTGTGCCACCTCCTTGATGTTAGGTACAAATCAGTGGTCTCTGCAGTAGGCAATGGCAGTAGGAAATGGGAGGAAATTTCAGTCTTTCCATTTAGTGTTGCTCTTTTCAAATCCAATTTATTGGGATGCATTGCTCACTCAGATGTGAAAAAATGAGCACATTTAAAGCCAGATGCCAGACATCTGTGCCTGTGCAATCCACCTGTCTCTGTTGACAAAAAAAAAAAAAAAAAAAGGATGAAGAGAAAAATTAACATCCCTAGAAGCTTTTGTGTTCGAAATTGAATCACTGATATAAAGTACTAATTGATATGACTATTTCTCTGGCTCCAACAGATCTACTCATACACTAAAAAAATCTTACATAATTCGGTCATGTGAAAGTAAGGTTGCAAGAGCTTGCAAGGAAGAGAAGCATTCACTGTTTTTCTCTGTGTGCTTGCAGGAGAGAGCCTGCAAGTTCTGCTTCAGGTGAGGACCTAAAAGATTTAGAAAGCAAGGATCCAGTTCTGGTCTCCCACTATTGTAAACTGAGATCATATTTGTAAACCTATTTGCAAATAATGACCAATAGGGAGGCAAGTGGCTGAATATGAAATCTTTCAAATCATGCTATACCAGTTTTCAAAGACCTAGTGGTTTCTACCCTTACTCAGTAGGAAAGGAATTATGCAGGCATCAGTTCAGGCTGTCTACAGCTCAGAAAGCAGCACAAAGGAGTCAGGTTGAAAAGATACTAGTTCCTGCCAGAAACTAGGTTATCCTTATTTCACATAAGTAACCATCTTTTTTTCCCCCCCCCTCCCCCCTGGCACCCTGGTCAAGAAGTGCAATTCAGGATGTGGTTTAGATCAAATGAATAAAGAAAGCTGGGCAGGTGAAGACAGAAGCACCTTCTGTGATAATCCCCTCAGGAAAGAAAATGATACTGAAGGAGAGGTAAATAACTTATAGTAGTGGAGTTATCCTCTGATGGGATACAAATGGAGTGATTTCTCACAGCAGAGAGTTGTGAGGGTGAACTTTACTCTGGGGCAAATGCCCTGCCATTAACACTCCAGGAGCAGGGCAGAGATATGCTGTGCCTCTCCCCATGGCTGACCACAAGTCTCTTACTGCCAAACCTGAGTGAGAAAATGTTCACAAATCAGGAAGAACAGAGGTGAACAAGCCAAGACATGAGGTAGTTTCCATGTCCAATTCCTCTCAATAAGAAGGGAGAGAGAAAGGAAGGTAAGGAAAAGAAGAAATGCTACCTGGAGAGAAATAGGAGTAGCTCCCTCTGTGGTGGAGTCAGAGGAAGAGTAGAAGTAACAAAGCTGGTACAAGCTGGAAATTTGTACCACTTCGTGAGAGTGGGAGTGAGACAAAACCAGACAAAACAGTTATGCTGCCAGACCCAAGGCCATTGGGAGGGGGCACCTCTTCATCACTACCTGCAATGAAATAGCAAATGGACCCAGCCGCGTCTATGTGTGTTGCTGTTAATGGACGATACTAAAAAACTAAGCCCATTTGCAATTATGGGCTAATCTGTAGTATTTTCGCTCCACTCATCCCCAAGACACATGCGCTTATTGCTTTTCTATTTGTCAAGTACCTAAAAAAACACAGGCAAGCAAAACCAATAATTTAGTTTATAATATGGCAAAGGTACACAAGTCACTTGG
Organism: Streptopelia decaocto; assembly: GCF_964273445.1. Taxonomy (NCBI): domain Eukaryota; kingdom Metazoa; phylum Chordata; class Aves; order Columbiformes; family Columbidae; genus Streptopelia; species Streptopelia decaocto. The sequence goes on from NC_138663.1 coordinate 158,986,783, forward strand.
GCCAAGCACCAAGCTTGGCACTATTTCTTTAATTTTTGAGAAAGAAAACATTAGGTGCAAGCTATCAAAAATGTTGCACCATAGTTCTTCATTGAAAATAGATGTAGGATGCCTTAACTGAGAGACAGACATATGTTTGATTTATTGCACATTTATAAGGGAGCCCTTCAAAAGCCCTAATCAATCCGGTGTAATCTCACAGCTGACCATGCTTTGAGCAGGAAGCTGAAGTAGATCTCCTGAGGTCCTTCCCAGTCTGGGTGATCCTGTGAAACCAGATAGAACTCAGCAGAGTTGTTCATATCTTTCAACACCTCGTTAATTCCGCAACAATATATTATAATTTCTGCTTTTCAAATTTAGTACGTATTGTCATCATCTCTCTTTGAATCAATCTTCACAAAGCTGAGATAGGAGCATCTCAAGTGAAAATGAACTAAACCACTATCAGCCAATCAAGTGTGTGGGCACTCTTGATCCAAATAGATAATATTAACCTGTGTGAGTAGTTTTGTAAGTAATTTCAGTTTTCATCCAGGAGAGTAAGTCCTTAAGGATCCTTTTCCTATATTGACAAGTATCTCAGTCTGTTCATTGCTGCGAGGAAGGTGATCAGCTCTCTGTGAGTACAATTCTTAGGTGGAGGTGTTTGAAGCTTTCAGAGCTTGGGCTTGGATCCACCTCACACACAGCCAGACCCCTAATTAGGAGAAAAATTGATTTGGGCTGCCTGGATATCAAAGGGAGAGGGAATCAGCTCAGACCTTGAGGTAATAATACTTCTACTCTGACAAATGAAGAGTGCTGTCAGAAGTCACCAGCATATATGCTTACCATAAATCTGACCTGTAGTTGAGTATTTTTTAATGTAACACAAGTAAGAGTAAGTAGATTTTCTCTTGAGCCACTCAAGTAAATTTAGAAACAAATTGTGAGTACATCATAAAATAACATTGAATTAGTATGTTAATTTCATGGGCAGTTAACCTTTATGTCTCTTTAATAATTGTTTGCTTTAATACTTTGTTAATATTATTAGTTTCATTAGTTTATGATCTTTTTTCTTACCTTTGGCCTTATATTATATTAGGTCTATAAATTTTCATAGAATTGATTAGTTACAAGAAAGAATTTATGCTCTAATACCGTTCTGCCTTTCACGGAAGAGAAACACTTCTAATTTTGTTACATATCTCTCTTCACAAGGATAATTGAAATATGACAATTACTAATTAAATTAGTCTGGCTATGCTAGCTATGCCAAAATGTTATGATTTATAGTTTTGGTCCAAAAAATGAGTGAAATGAAAATATTTTTATAGTTATGCTATTCATTTATTATGCTTTATCTTAATATTTTCAGTAACGTGTCATGACCTCTAAGTATCTCAGATATTTTACTGAATCGTGCAGAAACATGCTATATAATGCATAATATTCTAGACATGAAAGCAGTAAAAGGATCAGGTCAAGCATTTCATACTATATGTTGCATCAGACCAAAAAGTGAATGAAACCCTGCAATGTCTCTGTAGGAAGCATCAGCTAGTTCATTTAGTTTCCTGAATAAAGTGTGAATTCATAAGTATTTTGAGATGTGAATGAATTTAAAATTTCACATGAAAATAGAGGCACTCTGAGAACAGCAATCAGAGCTATGATGTTTCAATGGCTTCTTTGCTTGCTTGTTGTTGTACTTTTTCCTATCATTCCAGGGACATGACTGGCTTAGTTAAAATTTGTTACTATAATTGCCTTCACTGATTTAACATTGCTACTGTCTAACATTGCTCCCAAATTGCAAATGAGCTTGATCCAACACCCACTAAATTGAATGGAAATGTTCCCAGTGGTTCTGACTGATACTGGAGTAGTTTCACTGTTTGTATCATTTATTAAGGCATTTTATTTGGCATGATTTGAGAAGTCTTTTGGTAAGACTCAGACCATTTAATCTGCATTAAGTTTGCTTTCCAAAATTCTGTCTTTACTAGAAAGCTTTATTAAAGACCTGTAGAAACTGAGCATTACTTGAAGTCTAATACAATAATCTTTAAAAGATATTTGTGCTGCAGATACAAATCTGGAACAATCTGATAACAAATCAAATTTCAGAGCATGCTTTTATTGACCTCTTCATCTTCAGTGGACAATTTTCAAAACATTTCCCTTTACAGAGTAATCACTCAGCTTGCTGCAACGACTGGGTTCAGACTGGAATTATGACTCATCTGCACATTACTAGTCTATTGCATTATTGGTCATCACCGATAGTTATGTTAACTAAATTTAATTTATTTTATATTATATAAAGTAACATTTTGATACTGCTTTTTTTGTACCCTAAATAACCTAGTAAACAAGATGTTTCTTGTAATGGATTTTCCTGGCAAAATATGTGTTATGTAAATGTACCCAGTCCAAGGTAATTTGTGCTAATGGCCAGCAACCACATTTGAAATATGACTGGTTTAATTGACAAAATTAAGCCAATTTCTTCCATATGTCAGTAAAGGTGGCTGCTCCAAGAAAGTGAGATTCTGTGTGTATACAATTTAGAGCCAGGTTTATAAAATTTAATTTAGAGTAATGTCTACACCATTACAAGGGAAATACCTTAAATGTAAATATTAAGATGTCTGGACAGTGCCAATGAAGTGCACAGTAGCTGTCAATATATATGCTACAATTATGAAAAACACTTTCAAGTTCATGCTTGTAGAATAACATGTTTCACTCAGGGAGCTTAAGCAGCAACTCAACTCAGCTGAGCTAAACTGCTTCATCTGAAGCTCTACTTTTTCATTCAGATTCAAGGAGTCACTAAACTTTTCCGAATATTGTTCATGTGAATCTTCCTTTTCCTACATTTACAGTTTTATCTTGTGGAGATTACTGATGCAATTTAGTATGAACTGATTCTAAAGTGAATGTGGAGAACTGGCAAGCAAAACTGAACCGATTTCATCTGCACTCACTTTCCCTTTGTGACACTTCACTGATTTCAGTAGACTCATTTCTCACCCATAAAAATAGGATCAAAATAAGACCCAGAAATACAGGATATGTTTCATTTGCTAATATTCAAGGAATAGGATCACACACTGTTAAACTCATTTACATAATAAAAATGTACAAAATATCCAGTCTTAGATATCTGGATTTGCTTCTTTTCTGATCTCTATAAACACGCAGAATAGGGACATATTTTTTAATAAATGTCATAAATGTTTGAGTTTATCTATGCTACGTCTTCTAACAAGAATGCCCACACATAGATCATAGTGTTCGCTAAAAGAACAAGTAAGAAAATAAAAACAATGGAATTCTTTTTGAAGAAATGCTAAATAAATAAAGATTTTGCTGTTAATTGAGAAAACTCTATTTACTTTCATCTGGTTAAAAATACTTCACTCTTAGGAGAAATTAGGAGATGTTAAATGTGAACTTACTACAGTAATGCAGGAACAATGCAAATGTCGTTGGGAATTGACTGGCAAGCAAAGACAAAATGAGAAGATGCTGGAGGAAGTTGGGCTTCTCCACATTAGAAATACCTTTGTTATGGCTGGGGGTGGGGAAAGGGTTACTGTTTCATGAATGAAAAATTCCCCTTCAAAATCACATACTGCTCTGTTTGAAGATACAATTTTCAGTCACTATTTTAATTAGTTGTTGATCCCGAGGTGAAAGGGCTTATAGGTGTCTGTACAGTTGGGACACTTAACACAGATGGTGAATGTGGTTGGAAACTTAGCCAAAAAGTGTTAGAAACAGTTACATAGGCAGGCTTATAGGTAATCAAACATTCTGGTAACTTTTGGACCAGATCACCAGGTCCAAACCTATTAACTCTCTCTAGGTGCTGTCATGAACATAAAGGGACTGCAAAGAGAGCGCTAGCAGGGGTGAAGTCTGTAACAGTAGAGTTATGTTCATGTTGTTAGCTTTTTCTTAAAAAACAAACAAACAAATCCCAATCCAAAACAAAACAAAAAATCAGAAGAAAATCAGTAAAAATTGATTTGACTGATGACTATTTCTGAACTTTTGTTGTCATTGCTTACAACTTACCTCACCATTTTGACATAGTACACACTACATTCTCTGTCCACAAGCATGCCTCAGTATGCTGTGCAACCTCATCTTTAGATCAGCATATATGGCTCATGGTACTGATTACAGTTTCTTGAAAGATCACGTATACACATGGAAGTCCATGATACAGGCTCTTACTTAATTAGAGAGAATGAGAGAATTGTTTTGGTTGGAAGAGACCTTTAAGATCATGGAGTCCAGCCACTACCCTAGCACTGCCAAGTCCATCTCTAAGCCATGTCCCTAGGAACCTCCTCTATACATCTTTTAAACACCTCTAACGATGGTGACTCAACCACTTCCCTGGGCAGCCTGTTCCAATGACTGACAACCCCTTCCATGAAGAAATTTCTCCTACTTTCCAATGTAAACCTCCCCTGGTGCAACTTTAGGCCATTTCCTCTTGTCCTATCACTTGTCACTTGGGAGAAGAGACCAACACCCTCCATGCTACAACCTCCTTTCAGGTAGTTGTAGCCAGCGATAAGGTCTCCCCTCAGCCTCCTTTTCTCCAGGCTAAACAGCCCCAGTTCCCTCAGCCGCTCCTCATCAGACTAGTGCTCCAGGCTCCTCACCAGCTTTGTTGCCCTTCTCTGAACTCTCTCCAGCACCTCAATGTCTTTCTTGTAGTGAGGGACCCAAACCTGAACACAAGATTCAAGATGAGGCCTCACCGGTGCCGAGTACAACGGGATAATCACTTCCCTAGTCCTGCTGGCCACACTATTTCTGGTACAAGCCAGGATGCTGTTGACCTTTTTGACCACCTGGACACACTGCTGGCTCATGTTCAGCCAGCAGTTCATGATTCAGGGTGCAGTTCACATTTTGAGCAGGTGTCATTTAAGACAATTTCTGTTTCTCACAATGTTTCAGGAATTTCAGAAAACAGGTCTGTTAGATTTAGTTAGTTAGTGAAAGTTAGCTCAGCCAAATATTTTTTACCTTTTACAGACTAAAAAGCTGTATCATATGAACTAGCTACAGCACCTGTTGCCTACTATCATATAAAATACCAATAGACTAACCTTCCATCATGTTGCAAAACGTTGCTGGTGTCCTAAGCATTTTTAACTGGGAAAGAACCAAAACAGCGTTAGCTTTACTTGCTGGTTTGGTGTTCTACTCAATGACACTGCTGTTTTTGGTATTTTAGTGTGTCACGATACGGTGAGATGTAAATGAAGTCAAATGTGCCTAAAGAGTACAGACAGCTGTCCTTTTTGGAGTGTGTGTGATGGATTTCCTAGTGTATCTAAATGCCATGAGGCTAATGAGTCTTAAAATTTCTAGTAGAATTTATAGCCCTAAAAAATTTCTTTTTTAGCACATATTGAGGCACATGCATAAAACCAAAATAAAATATCTGGGTTGATTATGTATCAAAAGCCTTTTAAAGAAGACACTTAAAATGATTTAATGGTGAAATTGGAAAGGTCAAAGGATATTCTGTAATGACATTTTAAGTCTTCCCTGGTAAATTGTGACATATTGTACAAATCTTCTCTGCTGTGCTGTGCATATACACATATGTTCTGTAACATCTGGAATAAAGCAGCTTTTGCTAGGAACATATCAGCTAGGGGATTTCTGAGAGATCATAGTTTTGTATCTGACTAAGTGAATAATTTCTGCTTTCCAAAGGCAAAAACCAGGACTGATATTTAGTGTTCACTAATCATTAAGTTAAACCATCTGTTATTGGAATATCTGAGATAATTGTCAAATTTGGTAGAAAATAGTTCTGCTGTTGGAACTACTATATGTACCAATTTAGGTATAGATAGTATTTTATGATTCTGTGTTTTTGTGCAGATCAACAGCTCTCAGCTGATACAGAGACATTTGACTGATTTAAGACATCTTTCTACCTTGAGCGATAGGACCTTTCCTATGAAAACTTCTCTGAGAGTGTTTGATAAAACACAAATAGGAATCAGGATGTAGAGGCAGAAGAGAAACTCTAGACGAGTCTCACATTTTTCTCTACACTGAAGTATTTATTATCCTAAGGGACATTACTGGTCACATTCATGTTCTCTTGGTCACAACAGGTTTTCCTGATAATAAAGAATAGATTTTTCCATTATATCACTCTATAACAAGCACTGAAGAGCAGCTAAACTGTGGTAACTTAAATCAAGATCCCTGTCGTCCTGGCTGTTTTATTGCTCATGATAGGCAGTTATCTGATGGAGGTGTGTTCAGTTGGAAAGGCATTTCTTGGGCCACTGAATCCTTTCCTGTCATCCTGTGTCCTCTCAGCCCTGATTAAGACAATGCTGTAATATAACATCAACTCCATTTACCTTCCAAACCACAACCTCACAACGCTTCCAAACACACTATTATAAATCTATACATCTATAGAGTAGGAGAGAGCAGAAGCCACAAGCTATAATGAGCCATAGGGGAACTCAAGGTCATCACCCAAGTCTGAGAGGCCTCCAGTATGAGAGATTTTGTTAGCTGACAGAAGGGGATTTAGGAGAAGGCATCCCCTAGAGAAGGTAAGAAAGAAGATGAGCTCTTATTGTCTGATATGATCTCTTTCCTCAGTCCATTAACCTTAAAATTGGAAATAAGGGAAGGTGTTTTCAGAAAATGTTAGCTGTGAAAGGACACAGGGCAGTGGGCTGTGGGCAGACAGCTGAGCTCCACCAGCTGGAAGCAGTCAGAAAGGAACTACAATGGAAAAGTTATTGCTTGGTGGATTGTGAATTAATTAAATAGTAATGTTGTGATCCAATTAAACCCTATCCCTGCATTCTGTCTAGGTACCCATGTGACTGGGACAACAAATTCAAGAAAACTAAAAGAGCTCATTGTCTTAGGAGAAACAATTTTTAAAAAGGTATGAATAGAAAAGATGTCAGCATTACATTTCAGCTAAAAAAGGAGCAGAAAAAGATTATAAAGCAAGTTTTACATAATGACTTCTTGAAGGAACAACAGTAGTAGCCACAAAGGCATCCTGCTGCAGGAGGCTCTTTACCTCATATGACTGTCCAGACACTTTTGAAAACAGATGGACAGCTTCAGTTTGCAGCATTCCTTTTACACTTTTTTTATGATAATGCATTCACATTTCCTTCAGGAATTTTTTTTTTAATAATTTTTCTTTCTCTTTTTTTTTTTTTTTTTTTTCTTTTCATTATCAGTGCTTGTAAAAAAAAGATGTTTGTGTCAGCTCAGGCCAGGGCAGATATGACTTTCAGGTATATCCAGTTCAACCTAGCCTTCAGCTGCTTTCTGCTACTTTATTTTTACACCATCTACTCTGGAACATAAACACACACACACACACACAAAAAAGCCTCTCAGAGGAGATGTCCTTCTGACTCCGTAATGAAATGCCACTAAAACAGCCTGCAATCAGTACTGGGGAAAAAAGGGATCATCAATGTGGGAAAAGAGAGTCATGTTTCAAGGACTGACAGCATACCTAAATCTGGATGCCACAAAGCAAAGGCCAAGTCCCACTGAAGCTAACAGCAAATCTTCTCTTAATTTCAGTGGGGGAGGAATATGGAGGTATATCTGAGTTTTCATATTCTCTGGGGAAGAAGAGTACAGAGGGATAGAAAAGGTGACCAAAAAATGTACTATTTAGAACCTGGGAAACAATAGCAGCAACTTTACAGAGCACATTAAGGTACAGGTCCTGGGACCTCATTCCTATTTTACCACTTATTTTGGGGAACAAGTAACTTTGAGCTTGATTTTGAAAGTATCAGGTTTATTTAGTCAGCCAGCTGACAACCCTGGTTCATGCAGTAGTTATACACACCAATAGAAACGCCTGTGCAAATATCCGCCTTAACAGAGATCTCAATCCACTGAAGTGGCAGAAATTTAACATGACTTAAGATCAGGACCCTGTTTTCACAACAGTTAAACAGTTAAATCCACTTTGATTCACAACCAACCAACCAACCAACCAACCAACCCACAAACCAATACAAATGTTAGAATTGAAGTAGAATAAAAGCATTTTTCAAATCTAGAGCATCAGGATTCTGCAGTTGGTGTGGTTCCAACAAAAACAGCAAAAAAACATTGGCCACAGGAAGGAATTAGTTGAGATAAAGAAGGGACATAATAGTTATAGTCGAAGATACATTAAGTGAGTATTGTATCCTAAGGACATAAAGATTTATAGTCTTCTAAATATTCCACTACACATTCTGATTTTGATGGGGCACTATTAAACGCTATGGCAGGTGAAGACTTCCATCCATACATGTGTTAATCTGGCCCTTGGGGTGTCTGAGGAATTCCTATGGAGAGAACTACAAAAATGCTCAAAGTCACAGAGAACAATTATGAAGTGTTAAACTGGGTGTTAAAGATTTCTGATGTTGTCTGATATCACATAATAAAGTTGAAACAGAATTTAAATAACACGTTGACAGAATACTGTCTTGCCTAATCATAGGCTCTGGGGGAAAGTTTCTAGATGGATGCTGAACTGAATTTCAATGGTGGTAAGAAGTAGAGAACAAAGACTGCTGCATGGGTGGACAGCAATGTCTTTTTATTTTATTCATTAGTAATGACAAAATAAATCACTCTTTGCTTATACAAAATTATTTGACTTACAGAAGAAAGAACCTCTGGCTGTCTGCACAAGAATGAAAGTATTTTCCTCTGAATATTAAGGTGTACCCATAAATACATATCTAACCTGCATGTATCTGTGCTCAATGTCCATACTTACATGATATAGCATATAGGCATAATCTGTTCAATTGTCATGAGTTTATCAATAGGTGCACAGTTCCTAAGGGGGAATTCAGGAGCACATTGTAAACTCATCTCAGACAAGTCACTGTAAAAGTTTCTTGCCACATCAATTCATCACATATTCTTTATCAGATCAATAGTTTACAGAAAAAAATTTTAATATTTTAGAGACACTTCATGTTTTATCAGAAATACCTTTTCTCTCTTTTCAGTCAGAAGCTGGAGTGCCATTTTCAGTCTAGCGGCATACAAATCAAAGGCAGAGAAGAATACATTATTTAGAAATCCAGCTCTGATAATACAAAATAAAGTGGTATTTTTCTGTAAGTGAATATATAGCAAATCTAGCATCTAATGGTTTTATAATTCCTAAATATTGCATGCTCCTATCTTTCATGATCAGAATCTTTCTTGAATGGTTACAAACTGAGCAGATACAAAAGAGGCAGTATGGAACCCAGTCTGGTAACCATGACAGATATCTTTAAATTCTTAATTTCACTGAAACAATTCTAGCATTGAAGATATCTTTCCTTACATTGTTAGTCTGTACCACTGAGGCACGCTCTTGGATGCCTTAGGTGGAATTTAGATATATGTACATGTCTACAGCATAGATATGTTAACGTGAGTTAGTGACTGTGACTAAACTCCTGCTGCCTTCAACAGACATCCCAGGTGAGATTCAGCTCTTCTTCCTTCTAGGTCTGTAAGCAATGGGTATCAGGTGTGAGTTACACAACTTGGATTTATTTCATGATTGATGACAGAAAGAAACAAATGCTTCCTAAAAGTGATTCACCTGACCTATCTCAGACTTCTTTCTCAAGAAGAATTTAGCCACTCTCTGAAGCTGTCTTTATCTCTATTGACAGCAAAGACAAATGACTGCTTTGAACATAAAGATCTACCCTTGAGACCAATAGGTTATAAAGAATGATTTCTTTGTATTATAACAACCAGTTGGTATTAAACATCTCTAGCAGTGCCTGCAGGGCTGACTTCCATTTTTTGGGACTGCTCCCCAAAACATCAACAAACTGCTGTGAAGTAACTAATTAACAATACAGACATCTGACAACTCTACATCTCAACAATCCAATAGTTTGTACTGGATCTCTAGAGAAAGAGCATTCCCCTGACTTTTACACTCATGATCATTTTTTTACAAATCTCTTTATGTAATTTTGCATCTCATTTTTGAATACTAAGTGGTTTTGTTTGTACAGCATCGTTTACTTTTCTGATTCACATTCACTCACAGTGAGGCTTCTCTGACTTCATGGCTCAGGTAGTACATTGCAGTGAACAGCCAAATGAACATGGCAAATGCTGATGGAACCTCGTCAAGGAGAACCTTTGGCATGCAATTGCCTGCCTCCCATAAGCATTATGAGTTGGACGGCTTGCAGACTGGGTTGGGAAGTTTTGCCTTGTGTTGATGGAAATGCTCCATACAGCCACAGCCTTGCTAAATCTATGTAGATTATGATTTCTCTCTCTGGAAATAGCTGTCTTTCTGTGGAACATGAGCACTTGCAAGTAATGTCATCCATGTGGAAATGTGTCTTGACTTCCTACTTCTATGCAGAGTTACCAGAGAGAAGAGAAGGAGAATCATACCAGACTATGCAAAGGCCCAGGTGGTTATGGGGAATACACTTTTAGAAACAGCAGATTACCAGTGCCTTATACTTCTCTGTTGATTTCAGACAAAGAAATAAAGTCCCACACTATACATGAGTAAACATGTTACCATAAATTCCATTTTTAAAAATAACATCAATGATAATCCTAGAAAGTATTCATTACCTGGAATTTGGCATTGCACTGAAGCGCAAATACAGTTTATTAAATTTGTCAGCAATAGCTATTTTGGTTTCTCTGTAGTGAACATTTTAATGTAAAGTTAAATTACTACTCACAGCCATAGAAAGAATCTCTTTATTATTTGAATTTTTAAAGCCTTACTATAAATTGCTAGAGGTGAATTGTACACTAACACTATAAAAATAAAATGGAAAAACCTCTAAAGTGCTGCAATCCAGAAAATATATGCACTGTTATCACAGATCATAAATGCAACTACAGATAATTTTAAACATATGGTAAGCTTCTTCTTAAGTACTTATATTTGAGGGAACATAACTGTTCTCTAAATCTTATTGTAGTCACAGAATAATTTTGCTTTGAACATTTGTGTAGGTAAACCTAGTGCTGCTCATAATGATATTTATTGAAGCTGGATTGGTTTACAATTTGCAACTCATTAATTCTGTATATAATTCCAAATAAACAAGCAGTTTCTTGTGTAGCTATTTAGCTCAACAGCAATATATTACTGTAACATATTAGCTATCACAAGTTGTTTCTTTAGTAGCAGAACTCATGACGCCCAGTGTGTCTATCAGTTACTTTCTGGCATTTCTCTATACACCAGCATGTCTTGCTGTTGTGTTCCACATCCTTGGTTTCTGTCTCTCTTCTTTTCCTATCACTACTTGTCTACTGAATTTAGCTGAAATTGGTCAATGGATTTTCCATCCAAGTACTGCTGAGGGCTGACACTGATCTGATAATACCACTGTAAAGAGCCTTGAGGGAATAAGTTATCACTAAGTTAAGCCAATGTTTGTGCTTTAAAAAAGTTTTAATTATATAAGAAAAAAATAATGTAGAAAGTCAGAATCAAATAATAGAATGATGGAACTACAGAACAGCTTAAGTTGGAAGGGACTTTGAAAGATCATCTGGTCCAACATTTTGCAGGAAAGGGAGCCTAGATGAAATTATCTAGCAGCATCTCCAATCACATCTTGGAAGTCTCCGGGGTTTGATTGTTCTCAGAGTAGAAAATTTTTTTCTTATATCAAGATTAAATATCTAACAAGTGCAACTTGTATGCATTGCCCCTTGTCTTCATGTGGTTCCCTGTGAAGAGAGAACAAGCCTCCATCCTCTTTGTAGTTGACCTTGAAGTGTGGAATGCTGTGATGAGGTCCCACTGACCCTTCTCTTCTCCATGGAGAAAAAAAGCTAACTCCTTCAGTATTTCCTCAGAGGGCAGGTTTTCCAGCCTTTTGATCCTCAAGGCCTTCAAGACAATAAAAAAGGCCCGAATTCCAGCTAGCAAATACTTCTAATATGTGTTACTGAGAGAATCAGTGGGTTTAGGAATTATTTGTTAATATTGCTCCAAGTAAAGTTCACAAACATAATGCTGTGATTTTTCAACTATTCAGAAATGTGATGAGATGGGGATACCATTGAGAATGGATAAGATTACCAAAGATGTGTTCAAACGTACTAAGAGAAGTAATCAGAGAATGCAAACATTTGTAATGCAATCTTGCTCTGTGCTTCATCTTAAATACATAAAAGTGACAGCATTTTAGCAATGCAACTCAGATCAAAGCAAATGGTTAAAATGGGCAGTTAGTTATACCTTTTCAAACATGAATTGGATTTGAGGTGAATATTTTGATTTAAGGTTCTTTTTAATGTTTTAAATTATTATTAATTTATTGCATAGTATTTCATTTGTTTACGATGTGAAGGAAAAACACCTCCTGGGTCAGATTTCTGATAAGCTTTTATCCAAATGAATGAGTGAGCTACAGGTGCTATATCCTGATTTTCAGTTGTTTCTTTGGGATCTGAGTAAAATGTGCATGGTCACTGAAGCCCTTTAATTCCTTATGTGATAAAACTGTCTATTTTTTCCATGCTTGTTAGCTTTTGTCTTACACAGATGCTGACGTATAGGCTGACACGTTAGCTCTTCATTTCAATATGTCTTTTAGTTTGAAGATTGATTTTCTTAGGTCACCTCATTAATTTCAAGATGTCCCCAAATATCACCCCAAATTAATTTATCATTTTTTTTCTGAAGTCAGTAGGCCTCTTCTATTTATGTTCAATGACACAGGACTATGAACAGATGCTGCCAGTATTGAACCTGTTCACGTATCAGTCCTTAGACAGATGTAATTAGATTTGCAAACTGAATAAGAGAAACCAAAACCACAGCTGAATGGAAACAGAAGGAAAATCTGGGGAATATGAGTAATAAGGAAGGAAAGAGAATTAAATTCTAATGAAAAACTTAAAATATTTATTATTATTGTTAATAATAATATAATCATGGCAGTCATTTGAACTCCAGTGGGCTTTGACACTACACTGTGCAAAGAAAACAGAAAACATGACAATCCAGGCTTCTTGGCTACTACTCTCTAAAGAGACTTGATAAAGGATACACTGGTGAAGGCAGGAAGGGTTAAATCAGAGAGTCCACCAACAGAATGCAGCATTTTGAAAGGAAAAATGATGTTATTAATTTATTTTAGAAACATTATTGTGTAGGGACAGTATACACAAGTGGACTTCAGATGAAGAGAGGGTGTGAAGTGATAAAAAAAAAAGGAGTAAGAGTCCAATAAGAAGAGTTTTTGAGAGAGTTGAGAAATTGAAGTACGTACATAGTGTAGGAGGAGGATAAAAAGCCACCACTCAGCAGAAGATATCCAAGGACATATTAATATATTCTGAGTGCCAGTTTTCTATGTCTAGTACATGAAATAGATCCCATTTTCTGTCACTAGTGGTGGGTGCAGCAACACAGCTTTGAGAAAAGGTTTCCCTGGTGTGGATCTGCAAAGTAGTTAGGGCAGATGGACAAGATACAAACAAGAAATTATACCCTGGGTTCAGTGCTCGATCCATTGATAATCTCATCTTTGCCTCATTAAGTCTTCACTGGAGAATAAAGCTGTTGCTTACCAACATGGTTGAACTAATTAGACACATCAATATTGGTGGTAGCCTGGTTTGCAGTGATCATGCCCTAGAGGAATTCACAATCTTGAGGTATATGGGTCAGGTGAAGAGTAGAGTCAGGACCTCAAATTTTAGGAGAGTGAACTTTCAGTTTTTAAGGAATTAGTGGATGAGACCCTCTAGGTAACTGCCCCGAGGGATAAAGTAGCTGAACAGAGCTGGCAGCTCTTCAGGGAAATTTTTCTTAGACCACAAAAGCTCTTGATTCCCATGCGTAGGAAATAAGGAAAGGAAAGCAGGAGACCAGAAAGGCTGTGTAAGAACCTCTTTGTCAAACTAAAAAGGAAGAAGGAAATGCACAAGCAGTGGAACCAAGGAATATGTATCCTTGGAAGAATACAGGGGTGCTGCCCAGACATGTTGGGATGGAATCAGGAAAGCTGAGGCACAGCTGAGGCTGTATTTGGCAAGGGATGTTGGAAAGAAGAGGAAGATTGAAGCAAATATATAGTCTCCAATAAGAACAGTGACAATCAACATGGAGAAGACTGAGATACTCAACAGTTTTTTTACCTCAGTTTTCAATGGTATTCTCTGTTCTCACGTCTCTCAGGTTCCTGAACCTTAAGGCAGGGACTGGAGGAATGAAGATCAGGTTTGAGGCCACCTAAAGAGCCTGAACATACATAAGTCTATGACACCCAAAGAGGTACAGTCCAGAGTCCTAAGGAAATTGGCTGATGTAGTTGTCAAGCCACCCTCCATCATACTTCAAAAGCCATGACAGCCAGGCAAAGTCCCCAGTGACTGAAATAAGGGAAACATTAAGCCCATTTTTAAAAAGGGTAAAAAGACAACTGTGGGAACTACTGACCAGTCAGCCTCACCTCTGTGCCCAGTAAGATCATGGAAGAGATCCTCCTGGGAGATATGCTGAAACATATGGAAAACAGGGATGTGATCAGAGACAGCCAGCATGGCTTCAGCAAGGGGGGATAGTGCCTGACTAATCTAGTGGCCTTCTACGATGGAGTGACTGCATCAGCGGACAAGGGAAGAGCTACAGATGTCATCTATCTGGACTTCTGTAAGGCCTTTGATACAGTCCAACACAACACTCTTGCAGCTAAATTGAAGAGATATGGGCTTGATGTCTAAGGAATTGGCTGGACAGCCGAGTTCAAAGAGTTATGGTCACTATCCAAATGGAAACCAGTATGGCTCAATATCCAAGTAGAAATCAGTAATGAGTGGTGTCTCTCAATGGTCCATACTGAGATCAACACTTTCTAATATCTTCATTGATGGCACATACAGTGGGATTTGGTGCACTCTCAGCAAGTTTGCAGATGACAACAAGCTGAGTTGTGCTGCTGATGCCTTTGAGGGATGCATGCCATCCGGAAGGACCTTGACGGGGTTGAGAAGCAGGCTCATGTGAACCTCATGAAGTTCAGCAAGGCCAAGTACAAAGTCCTACATCTGGTTTGGGGCAATTCCAAATATCAGTACAGACTGAGGGATGAATGGATTGAGAGCAACTCTGCAGCAAAGGACCTGGAGATACAGGTCAATGAAAAACTGAATATGAGCCAGCAATATGCACTCACAGACCAGAAAGTCAATTGTATCCCCGGCTGCATCAAAAGGAGAGTGGCCAGCAGGCTGAGGGAAGTGACTGTCCCCCTCTGTTCTGCTTTCATGAGACCTCACCTGGAGTTCAGCTCTGGGGCCACCAGTAAAAGAAAGATATAGACTTGTTGGAGCTGGTCCAGAGGAAGACCATGAAAATGGTCAGAGGGCTGTAACACCCCTCCTATGAAGAAAGTCCGAGAGAGCTAGGGTTGTTCAGTCTGGAGAAGAGAAGGTTCTGGGGAGACCTTATTTCAACCTTTCAATATTTAAATGGGACTTATAGGAAAAACAGAGAAAGGCTTTTACCAAGGCATGTAGGGACAGGACAAGGGGTAATGGTTTCAAACTGAAAAAAGGTAGATTCAAAGTGGATGTAAGGAAGAAATTTTTTACTATGGGGGTGGTGAGACACTAGAACAGGTTGCCCAGAGATGCACCATCACAAGAAGTATTCAAGGTCACTTGCATGAGGCTTTGAGCAATCTGATCTAGTCAAAGATGTTCCTGCCCATAGCAGGGCGCTTTGATTAGATGATCTTTAAAGGTCTTTTTTGACCCAAATAATTCTATAATTCCATTATCATTCAAATAATACAAACTCATATAAGATCACTGCAATGGATGAACTAAACTGACATGACAATGTTTAGTAAGAGTACTGTGTATCTATGAAATAGAAGTGATTTTGATCCCTATTAATCTGAACTGAATATTGTTTGTTGACTAGTCTCAGGACTAGGAAATAATCAGTTATTTAAAATAACATAGCTAATCAAACTATTTTGTTTTTTACTGTTTTACTTCATCAGAAGATGTGGCTCCACCAAAAAGGATTCCTGGGAAGAATTTGACCAAATTCATCCAAGTTGTTTCTTAGGTCAAGGGCAACTTTTATTTTAAAAAATTTTGTTTATTTATTTATTTATTTATTTTCCTCCAATGCTTGAGGAAATGACAATTAATATCCTGGTCATTACAGTACTCTGACAGGCTCTGGCAGGACCAGGTTTATTTCCCTGACCTACCTGTTTATTTTACGTTCTGCTCCTCTGCCCTCCTCTCTCTGTCACAGCTTCTTATACTCTGTATCATATTCCTTATTACATCATCCATGGTGTAAAAACCCCTGAAATTTATTCCAGTGTAAAATGGGAAGGATTTTAGAGTATTTTTAAGAACATTTAAAACTATTTAGTTGTATATAAGAAACACTGTCTGCCTAATTCTACCACTGAAAGTAGAGGAATGGATCATAAACAGCCTGAATAATCATGAATTTGCATATTATCGAATACTAATCTCTTTAGTTTTACTGACATATCTGGCATTGAACAAAAGTATAAATATAGACTCAACGGATTTCCATTCTAGGTTAGACAGGTCTGTGAACCATAACATTAAACTGCAGTGCTTATTGCCGTGGCATGAAGCAATGAAAAATCAATACAGCTTTTAGGTGTGTTGTTCTCTGAGCAAACATAAGAGAAGTGCTGTTGCTTCATGTCTGTCTCTATTTCAAATGCCTTTTCATAAAGTACAACTCATGGATATCAGAGCAAAGGCTAATGGTAGAAAACAATCCAAAAAGCTTTATATGAAGGAAGTGTAATAGCTCACACGTCAAGAGAGAAAACTGTAAGGCATGGAATATAAAGGCATAAAATTGCACAATTAACAGGAGGAATAACTTGCAGATCCTCATTAAAAAAGACTTCGGAATGTTCCTTGGTGAAGGTCATTATTTACTGTTAAAGATCTGATCCAATTTCAGCAAAGTCATATGGTGCTAAAAAAACCTGAGGTCACAACTGCCTGACAAGAGAATCATTGTTATCTTTGTACTTTTAATTAAAGGAAAGAATGATAAGGTTGCTAAATCTTAAATCAGTAAACTGAATTTTCTCTTTGAATCTGACTCAAGTGCTAGAATGGAAATCTGGTTTGAAAAAGGGTAATAAGCAAATTAGAAAATGTAAAGCATTAATAATATTTGAATAACTGGGTATATAAAAATTAGTTATTTCATAAGAATTTTATAGGCCAAGATAAACAGAAAATGCAGTATAATTTGAATTAATAGATTAAATATAGGATAAATATTAAAGCATTTATGTCACATTTACGTATGCTTCTGACCATCTCATAAGTAACTTTTTTGATTAATTTTCACATAACGATGAGGTTTTTTTTCTAAATACATTGCTTTGGTTTAGATAATTTCTAAGTGAAAACTCTAATGCAGAACAGAAGTGTCAGCTGTGGAAATTCTGAATTTCCACAAATTCTAATAAAGGTGTCTTTCTAGAGTTGGAGAAGAAGGAGTGGAGTACAGATCAGAAAAGTGATCAGTCTCCACGCTTTTGAATTTTAAAATGGATTTCCAAAACTCAGAGACTAGCTAGAATTTGCAAATGTAATTCAAGATAGTTGGTCTCAAAGTCATTGCAACTGAATTTATGGAGTGAATCGTAGCCAATATGTAGGAACCTACTGAATTCAGGAATACAGTTGCCTTCCATAGTCAGTCTAGAAACTCACCTGTCTCTAGAGGTGACTCACATTTTAAAAAGACTCTTGGCTTCCAATTCACGAACCTCAAAAAATGTTGAATTCTGTATAATTAAATAATCTTTGAGATTTTATCTCATTTCTTCTGGATAGCTTTGTAAATAAGACTTGCTAGGCACAACAGGGGTCTGTAGCACACTTGTTAATCAAAAGTGCAAAACTGCAAGGTAAGGTAAAACATTGGAAGATTGATTATCCTCATTTTTTTGCTACCTAAGGAAGCTTCTGATTAATTGCTTTATTTGTTATTCAGCATAATTTGTCCAAATTCAAATGCCAGATCACTGCAATGGTCTACTTATGGTGAGTAAAAATGTAATATATGAAACATCCATTCTGAGTACAGAGATTGTTAAGCTTCTTCAACTGGATACATGAGCTGATAGGAAAAAAAAACACCTTCAAAACCAAAAGGCAATTGAGCACAATATATTGGGGCAGGTCTTTAAAAGAACATTGAGAACAGTGATTCATTTCCCAAGTGATTTCACTATTATTTATACTAAAACTTTATTATAGCACTCTCCTAAAAGTACATTTCCCCTGCTGCTGGGGAGTACAGGGAAGAAACCATTACTTGTTAACCTTGGTTTATTTCTGAGCAGAACTGTTCTTACTTTGATTAGTCAACATTAATAATAAAAAACCCCAGGTTTTCTGTATTTGATAATGATATTTAGAATCCACAGACCGAACTGAAATATTATTAATTATAATAAAGTTAAACTGATTTGATGTATTGTATGTAAATAATGTATCTTTTTACTTTCCTTTTACAAAGATGTATTCTTTTATACAAAAGTATCCTGTGTAAAAGATGTACTCTTTTTATTTTATAGTATCTTGAGACATACTATCAAACAGCATTCTGTATTTAGACCTATGTAATCAAATGCATAAAGAAATCAAAGTACCAGAAGCCAGACTATTTTAATACCTCTTCTTCAAACCTAACAAACAAAACCCCAAACAAAACAAGCAAATGGTCTAAGAACACTGTTGTGAACTTAAAGTCTAGTATTTCATTGACATTTTTTGTCACTGTTATTTATTTAATATTCTTCTTTGTCAAAATATTCAATGTCTCATTGTTTATGGATTTAAATAGTTGTGCCTCTCTATGAGTAATCGGTCTAACCAATGGATACTGGAGTACCTGGGCTATGGTCTTGGCTCAGCTCAAGTCAATGGGAAAAATTCATTTGATTCAGTAGTGCTAACATTTTACTCATGATTTTTAGGCAAAATAATGTTCAGATTATTTCATGACACTACCAAATATCTATGAATGTTACTTTTATGTGTACTGTTATATGTGATTCTGCCCTGGGGTACAAAGAGCATTTCCTTTGCAGTAAGAAGCAAGGGATGATCCATGAAGAAGGTAGTTGCAGGAGAGCTGAATGAAGAAGGCTCATATTGTTGGCAAATGAATGAGAGGACCTAACAGCAAAGATCAAAAAGTGGCCTGGAAAGTCAGAATGAGATCTAAAAATGGGTGGATTAACCACTTTCCCTTTCTTAGTTTGCTCATTATGTAAACAATTTGCCACAAGCCAATTATTTTGTAAATAATAATCAGTTCTCAGAAATAATATTGATCCCTTTGTAAACAGTGGCATGAACTAAAAATGAGATTCATACTCCTACCCTCTTGCATACCTGGAACACCACTGAACTACTTATTGCTGAAGTAATTTCCCTGTGACATATAAAGTCTTGTTGAAGATTTTGTTTCATAAACTGAGATTACAACGGTTATGTCAAAGCATGAGTATTTCAATAAAAGAAAGATTACTGAGAAGTTTTCTGTACATCATTCTGAAAATATTGCTTTCCATGGGTCTCAGGTGGCCATTCTGCAAACCCTTACCTCAGTGCAATACCTTTGACACCCTGATAGCTCTGCTGGTACCAGTATGACAGTTTGTGTGAACAAAGGTTTCAGCATCCCATTACTGAGATTTCTATCAGGGAGCAGGTAAATCTATAAGGAATATTCAAAAAAATCTCTCAAGCACTTCCAACACATACAGCTGAGACACAAGAAAGTTATATTTAACATGTTTGAAAATATGAAAGCTCATTATTTTGTTAGAAAAGGTTGTGATAGCAACTGAAAAATTAAACTCTCATGTCCCAGAATGTTTATTGCTGATTTATCCTTTCAGGATTTTGCTGGATCCTGCTATGCCATTTATCTTCCTAAGAAGCACTTTCTTAAAGATTTCAGCATTACATGCTTGCTGTAACAAAAATGGGTTTGTTTTCTACAACTTGAAAAATGCATGTATGTGCAGAACATCTACACATGTAGTGTTTTTCTTCTGGGACAGAGATTTGGAGTAGAACGAGGGAAACAGTGTATCCCATGTCACTACTTTATACCTAACATGAAATATTTACAGATTGGTTCTGTGAAGAGCAACAGGCTTTCTCTGGGAAACAGCAGATCAGTGTTTTCTCAGAGTCCATCTGCTTGTCTTGCTCTTCAGTTAAAACCACTCCAGTTGTAGCATCTGGGATCTGTGCCTGTCTACCCACCACCTTACTTTCCTTACTGTTACACGCTTATTCTGTCAGTAACACAACCAAGGGGGAAGGCTGGCCATTCTCCTGCAGAGGATCCATGTTTGAAGTGGAGTGTGCTCCCCGTTCCACCAAATCACAGCAGATCGCTCAAGTGGGCAGGTGCTGCTGGAGATTCCCTTGTGCAACCCTCTGCTCAGAGCAGGATCAGCTGCAGCAGGCTGATCAGCACCTTGCCCAGTTGGGTTTTGAATACATCTCCAAGGATGGAGACTCCACCACCTCTCTGGGAAACCTGTACCAGTGTTTGACCATCCTAATAGAAAATTAGTTTTTTCTTATTGTTACATGACATTCCTATATTTCAGTTTGTGCCTGTTACCTCTCACTATCTCAGTAGACACCCACAAAAAGTGCCTGGCTGTGTCCAGTGTCCTGGCTGTGTACTCCCCTCCATCAAATACTTATATATATTGATGAGATAACTCATGAACCTTCTCCAGGCAGAACAGTTCCAGCTCTCTCAGCCTCTCCTCATGAGAGATGCTCCAGCCCCTTCATCACCTTAGCAGCCCTTTGCTGGACTGGCTCCAGTATGTCCATGTCTCTCCCGTACTCTGCACTCCCATCCCAGTGTGGGAGTGCTGAGTGCAGCTGACCTACAGGTGGCCCAGTACAGACCCACAGGGGAGAGGTGTTAGACAGATCTCTCCTCCTGTCTCATTTCCCCAGAGCAGCAGCCAGGGCAGGGATCCCGTGCCTCTGATGAGTGTATGCAATTGATACGGCTGTCTCACAGTGCCTCCAGTTAACTCTCACAAGATGTTTTTAAGCACAAATGGCAGCTCCTTTACATTGCTCCAAACAGCAATGGATATAAACTTTCAAACCTGCAAAATTCTAAGCAGAATCCAAGCTACAATACTTACCTTCAGATACCACTCACTAAGGACTTTTTTCTATTTGTTTGTTTGATTTAACTAACTAGCACATAATCTTAATTTAAAGTCAAAGACAGTAAACTCTTCTTCAGTGCACTGAAGGCTCATCCTGATCTAAGTAACACATATCATGATGATTAATGGATTGCACAAATTTATATTGAATTTTATTAGGCATTTCTTAACACTATAGATCTTTGGTTACTCTGAGATACATTCACACTCTCAGAAGATATGGTAATTTGCCCTTCTGCTCAAGATCCTTGTTGCAGATGTTGTGAGACTGGCAGTGCTTCTCAGTGTATTCCCTCTAAGTTTAAACTGAATCTCAAAGATAATTTTCAGCCTCCTACTTCATATATGCTGAGTTCAAGTTCACTGTACATAATTATATTCAGTTCCCTGTCACAAAAAGGAATCAATCTAGCCATACCCTGTTAACCCCATCATTTTATGTTCATCACCCAAAATACATTCCATGGAACTTTAAAGATGCAATATCTAGAAATGGCAGTGGTAAACACTGGAAATGGCCAGTGACCCAAAATCTCCAGGAGAACTGAAGTGCAGAAAGCACTTGCATCCTTTTATCTCAGAGAAATACTTTCAGATTTCTTTGCTTTGAAGATTTGGGATTCTGCCAATGTACAGTTTATGAGATCTAGTCATCTGTATAAAATTATTGTGAAAAGCCTGTGTTTTTTTATTTCAATCTATGGATGGGGAATTTTATAATTTTTCTGAAAAACTCTGTACTATTCACAAGATAGGCATGATGAAGAATCATTAACCTTAATGACCACCCCGTCTACACAGGAGGCATGCTCAGGAGGCCAGTTAAAGGTAGAAAAGCATTTTTTTTCCTCCTCCTTCTCCTTAAAAGGGAACAAAAGGTAAACATGTAAACCTTCCACTTGGGGCAGCAAGAGAAAATGACAAAGCAAGAACTACAAATGACTCACAGAAGGAATAAAATGTGCCATGAGGAGTTTTCTGGTGAAAGAGGAGCACATGTGGCTCATTGTCTACCAGCCACAGCCATGGACAAGCTGCTGGCCTGGGGGGCTCTGGGAGAGATGGTCTGAGGCAGCACAGCACACAGACCTGAGCCTAGCTAGGAAACTGCAAACAAGGTTTCTTACTTTGTCCATACTCTTTTAGCCCTCACCCTGTCAAATGAATAACAGATCTGAATGTCCACTGATCTGTGCATGGGCAGCTACATAAAGCAAGCATGAAAGATTGTAAAGTGATGCACATTAGATTTTAACCTGCTTTGCCCATGTGTCAAGTGTCAGCCTGAGAAGGAAGGCAGAAAATAGGGCTCTGCATGCTCCTGAGTTACAGTCATAATGGCAGTTCTCATCTCTTTTCAGTTCAGCCTCTGACTGAAAGGTCAGGTCCATTCTTGGGTGAAAAGCAGAATATCCCATACAATTAAGAAATCACTGCCCCAGATAACATGCAATCTGTAAGGCCAGAAACAAAAGGGAGAACCAGACTTTGACAGGGTAAACATATTTGAAGAACTCTTCAGTTAATGCTGCTCACTACTTCCCATAGTTTCCAGCTCTTTTAATACAGGTTTTATTAAAACTGACATAATTTCATATGGCAGACACCAGAATAATTTCCGATTATTATATTTCCTTACTATTTCAGCCTTCTTAGTTTATAAGGGAACGTTATATGCTTATACTTGATACCATTTAAATTAATACTTTTTCTGTTTAATCTCCAGCTCTGGTGATATTAGTAATGTTAAAACAGCTATTAATTAAAAGCATGTGTGAAACTGAAGAAAATGTGAAACTTTACCCTAAATTTATATTTTCAAATCCAGAATTGGCATTTTTTTTTCATAATTATTATGGCCTCAGGATTAAGGTGGAGAATATGTGGATAAAGAAAAAAAGAAAAGTAGAACAAGCTAAGAGAATGTGATTTAATGTGATATGTCAGGAAAACAAAATAAAACAAAACCACCTGCACAAATGGGGGCTCCAAACCCAAATGTTAGTTCCATACTACTGTCAAAGGCAAACTGTGGAAGCAAACAGTTTTCATACTGTCATCACTTTACATCTAACAAAACATGCAGAACAAAACAACACTCTTGCACTTAGGCGTAAATCCAAAAATGATGCCATATCCAATCGAAAGCAATGGCCCATTTAAATCAAAGGGAAGAGGAATCTCAAATCTGATGCAATATTGGGGCTTGAGGCACTATCCACAAAATGAGAAATCTCTCTCAAGAAATTCAGCTAATGGCATGCTGGCTGCTGAGGAATACATTTCTATGTGTCTTCTTCTATATAGTCTGTATAGGTAGTGGCACACCTGAAAATCAGATATAGTGATACTCCCTGTATTTAAGTTATTTGTGCATCTTAAATTCTATATGCTCAAGTGAAAAACACTTGATGCCTACATGTTTTGATGACACTTACTGTTAAGTTTTGCAAAAGATGGTGAATATGGTCCTGTATTGTCCAACTTCTGTGAACCATTACCAAAGAACTGCAGGAATATGGCAAATGTGATGATGAAAATTAATAAAAAATGACATAGAAAGCAAATGATCTCAAATGTGTTACTTTCCTGACTGAATACCAGGTTTGTATCAACCCTTCTGCGTACAGACATAATGAGCTCTGGAAAAAGAAAATAAAATTTAAAAAAAAAAAAAAATAAAGGAAAAAGAGATTAAGCTTAACAGAGTGTTAAAATTGGAGTATTGCTTCCATACCTATGAGACTGCTTTTTCTTTAAAGTATATTTAAATTATTCCGTCAATAAAAGAAAGAACAGCTACATTAGTATCATATTATTTCCATAACAGTTATCTTCAGTCACTTCTGATCTGACAAATTTCTACCCATATTGCACGTAATAAGCTTGTTTTGTTTGTTTGTTTGTTTTTTCCCAACCCCCTTCATGGAGTGTAAATCATACCACAATTGTTTCATTGGATTCTTGCTATAGGCACCATCGTACCGGGCCTGTTTCTAAGACAGAGCACGTGGTGAGGCTCTACCATGGAAACAACTACCAGCCCAATATATGCTAAAATCCTCAGCTTCTCAATGTTAAAGATCATTGTGTTCTAAATAGAGGTTCTATAATCTGAACAAACAGAAATCCCTTCTTTCTGGAAGTAGTGGGACATCAGCAATTAGCTGCTGAGTCCCATATTGTATCCCAGAAGACGAGAAGAACAGCTGCTTTGGCTTATTAATGGCCACTGGCTTTATATCATTATGTTTTCAATTTGGGGAGTGTACTGTTCTTAATTCCCCTCCAAGAGACAGAGAAATCCATGAAGATCGTCAAGAAAGTTTAGTCATCTTCGCAAGTGCTCTTGAGAAGGGTTTTTTTTTAACCTCATCAAGTCCTACCGGGAGTTTTCTGCAAGGAGTCTTTCCAAAGCAATGGGTTGCACTCACAGAAAGCTGGATTTATTAAGGCTCAGTCAGTCAGCATTGTACATGTCACACTGTAAGGAATACTGGGTATATCTCCCAAAGCAGATGATTTCCGAAAG
The DNA here is from genome assembly GCF_964273445.1 of Streptopelia decaocto. Lineage (NCBI taxonomy): Eukaryota > Metazoa > Chordata > Aves > Columbiformes > Columbidae > Streptopelia > Streptopelia decaocto. Next base: position 159,011,626 of record NC_138663.1, read on the forward strand.
AATGGTAACCAGTGTCTGTACGGAGGAATTACGTTAAAAGACTCTATTATTAATGATGTAAAATTGATGTTGTGTAACAATCAATACACAGAGTTAAAGAGATCTGTGCAGGCTTATAATTGTTACAAATTCAATTATTTCAGCAAATGTAAATGCGAGAGATATAAATATGCTAAACTGTTCTTTGATGAAAGCTAAAACTAATTTGTGTGCTATAATATGCAGTCATGTTGAATGCAATCTTATGAACTGTAGCAATCTTGACCAAAGTTTAAAGGTATCCAGTCATTGAAATGTTCATTAAGCATTATCTCAAGAGGCAGTTCTGTTTGCTAGAATGATCTTTTTTAATTAGTGAATTACAGAAACACATAAAAAACCTTCAGCTGTCTTCACTTTCTGCTTACACAACATCTTTCTACTGCCTAAGAACAAAATTGCTCTATAATTGTATCCTCCACTGCAAACAAGTAAAAAATATACCTCAGGAAAGCTCTAGCAGTTCCTAATATGGGACAAAATAAAGATGAAGAATCAAACACCTTATGGGTTTATATGACTAAGTCTTCTTTTGCGTCTTTCAAAATATTTTCATGGTAGCTATTTTGTTAATAAAAATTACATGATTGTTGATATAATATGATCCATGTGAAATTGAGATGGCCTTCATCAGACAAAAATATCACCTACATACAGCTACGGCTTAATGGAAAAAGTACCCAACCCACGGAGCATGGTGAATCAGTCATTCTGACCAGAAATTGTGCAATTCCACCTGATTAAACACTGGACATAGACCTGTCCTAATTCTCTCAGAACAAGAGTAACATAGTCAAGCTAGATTTTTATCATGTCTCGTTAGTGGTTAACTCTTCTTTTGACTTGATTAATAATCACAGCTCAGTGTCAGAACAATTTTCTCTTGTATTCTTGTTGTCAGATAGGGGAGACAAGCTGGGGATGTTTTACTGATAATTATGAATAATCCATTCATCCAACTACTTCTGCTCATTTGGAAAATGGTACAAAACTGACAAAAAATAGTTTATAGAAGAATATTGTTCTCATCTGTTGGTCATGAAAGAAACTGAGCTAAACCTATGTATATTTGAAAATTCTCACTGCAACAAGAGACCGTAAAGAGGCATGATGTGTAAAAAGCATGAAAGGGTGCATGAGGCTTATATGATGAAGTTAAGAGTACCAGTTAAATATGTGTGAATAGTCATATTCATAGTCAACTGTCAGGCAGTGAGTGTGCAGTAAACAAGGGAGCACAAAACTTCCAGTACAGCCTTAAGTATAAACAAGTCAGCACTTCTGAAATACTGTTAGCTTGCAGATAAGTAATAGGTGTTTGGCTCAATAGGTTATCTGAATGCGAAAATCCAGCCTATAATCTTGTCTGCACTACTGACTGTACAAGGCTTGAGCAAGGCTGTGAGCACATCAATACACAGATGCCTGTTGCATCAGAAAAACAAATACACGAACCAAACAACCACAACTCAGATAACAGCCAATTTTTGCATCGTTATCAATATACAAATGCCTTAATTGAGAAAAGAGTGAAGGAAAATCAGTCACAATAAATTGTTTTCTACATTATTTAATAAAAAAATGTACAGTGACACCAGAAAAAAACAAAACCAAAAGCAAAAAAGCAAAAAACCCACACCACAACACAAAACAGTAGAGCTGGTGAAGTCAAATGAGAAGCTGATAAAAAAGTACATGATCCATAAAACATTTTGAGAAAAAGGCTGAGGGAGGAGGCAAGCAGAGCTCTAGCAGTATGAAGGAGGAAGGTGAGGAAGCTGGGGACCACACACACCTTTATCATCTCGGTTTTTACTTCCTGGGGCTGAGTGACAACTTGCAGTCAGAAATAAGCCAGAATATGCCCCACAAGGACAGAAGTGCAGAGTTAATACCACCCAGAGCAAGTGGCACTTTTCTTTGCAACTTTAAACATTCCTCTGCCAAAGACACTTTTTAAAGTACTAGTGATTTTTTACTTCTCTTAGAAATTCAGCAGAATAACTACTTGCAGAAGCAGTCAGCACCGGGATTAGGAGCAAAGGGCCTCAGTTCACTTCAGCTGTTCGATACCTAGAGCAGAAACACATACACACAGGCAGCTTTTCCTTCTCATCATCTTTGCTTTCATATTTTAATGAGAAATGACCACATGAAATTTTGAGGATGAAAAATAAATTATATTCTAATAAAAACCATGTCACAGGTCAATAGCTACATGGACATGGAAAAAAAAATCATGAATTGCTTGACTACTAATGTTTGGTTTGAACTAAATTAGGGTATTTCTGAGGCCAGTTCAAATGCTGCTCTATCTTCACCTTACACATTCTTGAATTAGCAGCTACACAGTCTTATCACAAGCATTTTAAGAGTGGTTTTTTTTTGCAGTCTTAGATACTGTGCTGTTATACAGGGTTATGTAAAGGAAAGGAGTCTTCCATACAAGACACAATTTCCAGCTCTTTTCAGTCTTCTCATCTGTCACCAGCTGCTGAAGATAATTTCGTATAAAACACAGCTTTACACTGCAAGTTCCCATCCACTAATGCCTCTCCCCCTAATTTTCAGGTTTTCAGAAATGACAAAGAGGAAGAATGGAAAAATCAGTACCTTTTCTGAATTAAAGGTTAAATGTGAATATATTTTGGACAAACGTGGTCTTAATAAAAGTTACTGTGTGTTTACAGTCATAACAGAATTTGTAATAGTTTCCTCATTCATCCCAAGCACATTCATGGGACTGCAAAGGCTTTTTTTCAAGCTATTTGAATGTTGGGAAGACTGTAATGACTTCAACAAATGATATCTCAAAGGAAGAGATTGTACTAGTGAACTGGATTTCAAAAAACATCCTCTTTCCTCCTGTATGGCAGCTGTCATGGCATTTCTGGTGTAGCTATGTACAGGTCCTAATTTTCTAGGAGCTTAATAAGTCTTCTGTGAAGAACAACATATGCAGCAATGATAATCTGAACCATTTGATCACCTATACTGCTCAACTGATAGTTCACTTCCCCGTCTATGATCTGGATTACTCCAACAAACATTCCCTAAGACACTGCTGGAGCACTACTCTGCCCTGATTTGAACCAGGACAGAACCAATTCTGCTTTCCACCCTTAAAAGGTGACATGCTAAAAGGATGTTTCATTCTGATACCTCTTCTGAAAGTCAATACTTTTTGAAGCAAAAGTGCACCAGGTTTGTTTTCCTCCATACAGCACTCCTCCAGAGAGCTTTATGCCCACAACCATCCCCACATGCCAGTCGATATATCACTGGACATTCAACACAATCATGTTTCATACTATAGAAATACCACAGTATTTTTATAGACCCCTCAAGGCATATCAGACACTTTGAACTGAGACACACACACACAATTTGTATCCTAAGGTCAGAGGAACATCAAATGGAGTCCAAAACCTAATAGTATGTAATGCAGACAAGGCCTGTCTTCTGTGAACACAACTACTCTTCAGCAGGGGATATCCAAGTCAGTCCCTGCCACCTGGCTTTCTTTTGTTTGGCAGTGATGCTAGGGCCTGAGATAATTTAATAGTTGGAGGTTGCTCAATGAGCAGCAACTCAGCCCCAGTCAAAACCACAAGGAAAAGCTGATCAACCCAACCCCTCCTGTTTTCATTTTAAAGGTACTTTCTTAGGAGAACTTTGCAAGTACTTTTCTTTCAAGCAGCAGACCTATCACCTGCAGTGAGGAGAGGTCTAGTATCAGTGGTTTACTCATGAAGCTTTTCTCTTCCAGGGGTTTCTTGATGTGGAGATCAGATACAGTTTTATTCAAGTCAGAGGGGGAAAAAAAAAGAAGGGGCTTGCTGTTATTTTTGCTTTTTTTTCATAACTCTCATGATTGGATCTTACCAGTGAAACAATGTGATCAAGACAACTGTTACCTGATGAATCAAGAAGCATGATAGCTAGTAAAGGATATTTAAACACAGATATCTGCACAAAAAGTCATATTCCCTGTTTTTCTTTCCAGACCCTTTTCTGCAAATAACCTTACAGTATCTTTTTAGCACAGATTTAGTTGCCATTTCCTCAAATAAACTAAATTTTACTAGATACATTATACATGATTGGAATAAAACTGGGATAAAACTGGATAAAAGTGGAATTTTCTTGAGTGCAACAGGAGGTCCTTCTAAGACAACCAAGAAGATTTAAACTGCAGGCAAAGAGGCAATAGCGTTAGTCCCTACAAATTTAGCAGTATATCCCATCCCATAAATTCTATTTAAACTCAACCCAGACTTAATAAAAAAGGTAAACACGAGTTTAGTACAGATATTTTAATGGAGCTTTACAGAGATTAACTTTAAAGGAGTGATTATTTTTGTTTTTATAACAGGAATTGCATTTCTTATTTTATTACAGTAAGTAAAATAATTAGGAGACAAAGACATTACTTTCAACTGCTAGTATCCTACATCTGGAAAGAATCAGCATCCAATTAAGGTAATTACTGTTCTCATTTGGGATCCTGATAAACTCTTAAATAGTCTGTCATTAAGATATATACAGCACACCTCTTTAATAATATCTCTTGATTTGATGAAACCCTTATTAATATCATCAAAGGTCCCAGAAGAACACCTCTAGTTTTTGTGAGTGTCATGTTCAAGATTACTCTGGTGTCATTGACACTGCTTTTGGCATAATTAGGCTTGAATGTAGAGTCTTCTTGAATTTTCAAGACAGTTTAGCAACAGCATGTATGTACCAACGTCGTGCGTCTCCCTTTACAGAAGCAGCTGCTAGCATTAAAATGAAGTATTTTTAAATGTTATTTTTAAGAACAAATTAGTACAGATTCTGATTCATTTGTGATTATCCAACAAGGAGAAATTTTATCCAATGTTTTTACAGTAAAAGCATGACACACTTTAAAAATCTCTGTTTCGAAGTAACCTATTTCCAATGGGCATATCCTTTTGTTCTTTCTGTTCTTCTGTTATACAATGATTGCACTGCACTGATACTTTGTAATGAGAAGAGTAAAATGTACTAACAGTCATTCATCAGGCTGGAGTTTGGATTAAGAACAGGCAGATATCTCCTTTGCTGTCTTGGGGGAGAAACAGAATCCATCCATGGATTAAGCACTATATCCCAGATACAGCCCTGTTAGCCCAGGATAAAAAAGATTGCTTGATTCGAGGCGGGGGAGGAAAATGTTAAAGCTCGAATGGATAAACATATGCCACTTACAGACATTAAAAAGAGAAGGATCCCTCTGACCCACTGCCACAGCTGTGATGCAGGGAAGCAGCAAGCTGTCTGAAAGCTGTCAGATGGACCTGACACGGGCTGTGAATGTTGCTCTTTCCTGAGAATCAAGCTGCTGATGCAGATACTGGACACATGTCTTGGTAGTTAAGCAGGCATCAAAATTTGCCTAGTCCTCCCATCCACATGAACTCGCCTTCAGGGTTGCTATAATTTCAGTTCACATTTCTAGCACTCAGTAAGCCCTAAATAAACTATTAAGAACCACATGCAGAGTACCGTTGAAAACCTGGCCACTTATTTGTTTAATTTAACAAGACTAGGACTATTCTAAACGCCTCTTTACCTTGTGAATTAGACTATCACGTTATATAAACCCTAAAGCATCACTGAAAACAGGGAGAACATGAGAATTTATAATACCTCCAGGCTGTTTGATGACAAAATCTCCCAGGGAAAATAAGAGAGAAAAAGTGTTCATTTTAGGATAGTTTGCATGGTTCAAGAAGTTTTAATAGTGACTGTGGTTTAAAAACGAATTAAAAGTCACAAAGTACTCAAAGTAATTTTAGACACCATTAGTCCACACAATATTTGTGGAGTTCTGCATGGAAAGATCTTATTTTCCTACTGCCTGTCATTTAGAGTTACTTTTATGTGTCTGAAAATTTTCCTCATCCCTTCCTTCCTTTTTTTTTTTTTTTTTCTTTACCCATGAAAAAGGTTGCTTCCAAGAATAAAAATGTGGACATGTGTCCAATGCTTTATGCTTTGATGTGTGCCCAGTGCTTGTTCTGTTCATTCTGCACAACTTTCAGAGGGTTGAGACTGATTTGAAAATGGGTAGATAATTCAGAATGTGGAGGAGAAAGACAATCTGCCAATGTCACAAGTAAAACCTGGGAGGACTGTATAACTAGGTCCCAGTCAACACAGCTGTCCATTGCTTCTGTAGCCAAGCAAACACACTTCATGGGCTGAGTGGCAAAAATCCCCATTCCCGTTGAGAGATCTTCTAGGATCCATTGCAAATGGATGTGATGGAGTTTTGCTTTAATTGCAAAGCAGAACCAGTGGCAATCACCACAGTGCTGTTGAATTCCTTATGAAGGATGCGCTTAGATTATTTCACTAACCCTGAAGCAAGCAAATTATGCTAGATATCCTGATTTCTAGAGTTCCCAGATGATGAGTACCTTAGCTTGTTTTCTCAGCTATCTAGGACCCTCTCAAATGAAGAAAAACCCGTTCAACTATTTCATTTGACAAGAGATTAGGGTAGCTTGTTGTACATGAACTGACTCAACTTTCCTACTATTCAGTGCTATTTGTCCTCTAGAGTATTTTACTGTTCCTAAGAATACTGCCACAATTTAAAAGAAAACACAAAAAAGAGGCAAATGATCAGAACTAGTAATAGAAACAATCTTTGTGATGGAACTTTATTTCCAGTAATTCATCTGCAAAATCTTATCCTAAATCAGGATGGGAATAGTCAGTTTTTACTTCTATCAGCCATAACAAAACAGCATCAAAGACATTAAAAGTTGCATTTTTAAATGAGAGCTCCAATATACCTTTTTTCCCTCAATTAATGCAAAACATATGAAAGTGCAAATAACACATGTGATAGAAAAAACTCCACCTCCGAATATTTTGCTGTCTCATTTCTTTAAAATATTTTATGATTTTTCAAATTTGTTAAAGGTATGTGCTTTACATCTGTGATTAATGCATGGACATGAAATGGTATACAATCAGTGCATATATATATAATTTATACTGTGGTGTACAGATTTCCTCTCCTTTGCTGAGGCTGTAGACTGGACTGCCCATACACTGTCCTGACTGCTTAAGCAAATTGGGAAAATCAGTCTGGTATCAATTTGTCTTAGAAAATGACATATTTTAAAGGAAAGAAAAAAAAAAAAAGAAATAAAAGAAATGGCAAGAGTTAGAGTACTCAAGAACCATCAGGAAATAGTAATATATATATTTCATTCTTATTGAATTAAATAGCTAATTGTACTAGATCTGGCTGGGATAGAGCTGACTTTCTTCGTAGCAGCTTGTATGATGCTGTATTTTGGATTTGAGTTCTAAAATGGTGTTGATAACACCCCAGTTTTTGACTATTATTGAACAGTGTCAAGCATAGTGTCAAGGCTTTCTCCATTGCTCAGTCTGTCCCTCAGTTAGTAGTCTGGGGGTGGGCAAGAAGTTAGGTGATGACACAGCCAGGACAGCTGATCTGAACTGGCCAAAGGGATATCCTATGGCATTATAGGCATTATATCCTATGACATTGTGCTGGCACTAGTCTGCCTGTGGGAGGTGGTGAGGGATTGCCATTGCAACAACTTTGGTTTTTTGTTTTCTCCTTCTTTCAATGTCTTTAACTTGACCCAAAAATTTTCTCACTTCTGCTCTTCCAATTCTCCCCTTCATCCTTCTTCAGGGGGAGTGAAAGAGCTGCTGTGTGGGTGCTTAGCTACTGGCTGGGTCAACACACAACACAAATAAGTAAACTAGGGATCAGAAAATGAATATCACATTTTTTAATGGAATCACAAAATTTCTTAAGGGATAGCTCTTTTTTTAAAACACTTTTGACCTACAAGTTATAGGGCTCTAAAAGTAAAAGAAATACAGTTAAAACTCCTGCAACTTTAGAACAGTAAAGGAAATTAAAAGTTTGGGTTCAGTTTGACAAGCCATTCACAATTTGCAGTACTGGATCTGTGAACCCTCTTCTTTTTAATTAAAATGGGCATTTCAACATTAAATAAAAGCTCTACTGGGAAGAGTTCATGGAGTGATGACACTATACCTTTGAAAAGGATTAATTTACAAACGAAAGGATAAATATGTATTAGAACTAAAGCAAAGGAATCAGAGATGGAAAGAGAAGTGTTGCCAAAGCTATACCTAACAGCTCTACTCCCTTTAGTCCAACTCTCTGTGCTAGGGTTAGTTTATTCATACTGGAAAAAATAAGTATCAGTTTCTAGTGTTATAAGGTGGCGACATGTTCCTAGGAACTTTATAAACATTACAGCAATTTATTTTATTTTGGACTGTACTTTTAAACAAACTTCTCCACACTGGTCAGAGGGCCCTAGAAGGTATTAGTTGACAGTCATGAAGCACCAGATGTTACCAGAGCTTTGATTTTGGTTTCAAAAGTTTGTCAATATAAACTTTTGATGTTGCCAATACTCCTGCTTTTTCCAGCAGTTCAAAACCATTTATGACTACTGGCACTTCAAAATAGTGTGCACAGTCATGGCTACATTTGGTTTGCGGAAAATACCATTGGGATACTGGTCACTTTTCCAAGTTAAGAAACACTTTTTGCTTTTAGAAAATCTGGAAGTATTAAGACTCTCTCCCCAAGAGCAAAACTTTGTTTCCAGTTAGAAGTGAGTTGATTGATGCACACATTTTGATCTGTGAGACCATATACAAATGTTTGCAACTGAAGGAAGTATTCTTGGACCCACCTTGATTAAGATACAGCGTCTATCCCAAAGTTTGTCTTTAAGCAAGAAAATATCAGAAACCTATCCCAAGTTTGTCACCTAGACCCCATGAATGTTCTACAGCCAGAGAAAGGATAGGAGGAATTTTTCACCAGAAAGCTTTTCTTTCTTCAGTTTTTCCATACCAAGACAGTCCAAGAACCAAAGCTTTTAATTTCTGTGACTATAAAGGGAAATATGCACTATGTTTGCCAGTGATTGTAGGAAAGTGGTTCCCTAACTCAGTGGTCCCTTCCAGAAGTGTATTCAAAATTAAATTAATTTGTTTAACAAATATGAAAGGGGCAAGTGGACACAGTTGTAGAACATCTGCAGGCAAAGTAAAAACAATAAAAAAAAAATAGTGAACTAGTAGGTAGAACTAGAACAAAGGAGGTATACGGTATCAGAAATTGGGGTTTACAACTTTCCAAAGGAATGAAGACAAATGAACCATGGACACTCTGTTCCAAGAAAAGTCAGCTTTCTTGGTTTTAAACATAAGGCCAGCTTTGTGACCTTGCTAGAAGGATACTTGTGTTTACTGCTCAAGTCTATGTTGCAGGTCCAGCTGCAACAAAGAGCAGCCAGGCACCAAGTAACAAAATCCTTTTGCCTCTCTCTTTCTGAGCCCTCCACCCACATTTGTGTCTATCATTTCTCAGTGCCTCCCCTTTACGAGCAGCACTTCTTTTTCCCACCTTACTGTCCATCACTTATTGGCAGTAGCAGAGAAAACAGCTCGGTGTTACTTTTGCTTATACCATAATTTAATTTTATTTTTCCTTACTCATTCTAGAGATAGCATCAAGCACCTGCAGGATATAAGATATATTTGTAGCTTTCAAACATCATTCACACAAATGGCTGAAAAGGACGAATGAAAATATACTATCAATTCAAGTTGTGATGTACTGACCTGCACTACCACACCTGAAAAAAGAGTTTTCTTCCCTGCAGAATATTCACATTTATGTACATTGATTCTAAAATCTCTCTGCAGCTCTCCAGAGGCATGGATCTGTGTGTTTGTTTTCTGCCTATGTAGAACTATGTTAGAAAGTATTAAAACTGCAAAGGCAAGAACTTGAAAAAGCAGGAAATTTTGTGATTTAGGTTGCACACAAAACTTTAAATCTACTGCTGCCCCCTGTGCACGTGCAGTATGACCGCTTCTAATGCCATGCCCACATATCATTTTTCCCAGAAGAGGTCTGTTTCATCTAATGTGCACAATGGATAATGCTCAAGATATTCCCTCAGGAAGTGGTTTAATATTGTTGTGAAATTGTAATTCAGTCTTTTGTAAGCTTTTCAGTATGTTGCTCAAGAACCTGGAAGCCTGTGACCAGTCATTTCATCACCAATATTACATTATGCATTTCACAGCTGGAGAAACAAGGACAAAGTCTTTAGAAGGCAACATAAGGGCTCAACAGTAAATGAAGGGTTATAATTTAGGATCACCTGACTGCCAGGCACATGTTGAGATATGATACTTTTCCTTCAAATGTGATGAACATATGGATGTTCAAACCAGGTCAGACTATAAGCCAGCATGCTGTCTCTGATTTTGGGGAGCCAGCAGGAAAGCCAGAGGATAGAACAAGCCTGTAGTGATATAAATACATTGTATTTGTAAGTATTATAATATTTTTCTGGATAATATTTGAGCCTCACGTGACATCTGAGTCTGGGACTTCATGATAAATAACTGATGGGTTTTTTTTACTTAATAGCCATAAATTTTCTACTATGACTTGTGTTTTGTGATAAACTACAATATCTTAGGCCCTAGTAGGGTGCACTGAATTTGTGCATGCTCTTTATTTCTGCTGTGAAACCCTGGAGATGCAAAATAAGTACTTGGGAGCTTAGGACACAATTTGGCAATCTGCAAAAATGCTGTTTTACATGATTTCAGGGCAGGATGATGGGGAAATTGTCATCAGCAGGTAAATGAAAAATTTTAGTGAGTTTCCAGAGTTGACTGGAAAGACAGACCATGGTGAACCTGAGATCAAAATCTGTATTAACCACAAAACCACGTGTGTCAAATATTTGTTAAATGATAAATCTGATCCAATGTTCTGGCACTTGGCACAGGGAACATCCAGCTAAAGTTACTGGGATAGAAGCAAACATATAAAAAGGGATGAACCTATTCTAGAACCTATACTTAAAACTGCTTTCTGTCATTTGGTGTTCTTTATCTGTGACCATGAGATCAGTTTGGATCTGGCCATTAGATATCAACATTCATGCAGCATCAAGTCATACTTTTGTTTGGGGATTTTTAGCTGGGACATAACATTACCAAATGCAAATTGCTGTCATCACATGAATGAATAAAATCATAGAATCATTTAGGTTGGAAAAGACCTTTAACATCATCAACTCCAACCGTAAACCTAACACTGCGAAGTCCTCCACTAAACCATGTCCCTAAGTGCCACATCTACACATCTTTTAAATATCTCCAAGGATGATGACTCAACTACTTCCCTAGGCAGCCTGTTCCACTGCCTAACAACCCAACCCAAATGATAATATTTTTCAATATTCAGTTTGCTAAATCCTCTCAGAACAGCTCTGATGCATCAAAATCTGTGTGGTAGTGCAACTATTGCAACACTAATATACTTAGAGCACCTGCTCAAACAATTTATTTCCTCTAAATTAGTTAATGAGTTTTCTTTTAAACCTTTCCCAGCTGCTAAAGCAAAGGAAGCAGGGCTGCTACAGACTGTCACAGGTCATATTGGCTCCCAGAATATCCTTCTTTTCTGGAGAACCAGCCATCCTTTGAATACCAATAGATGCTCCTTTGGAAAAAAATATGTGAAGAAAAAAGGTGGGAAGATTCAGATGGTATGAACAACTTACATTCTGAGAACTGCCACCTGACACTCCTCATTTTGCAACTTGCAAAATGTCTTTTATGCTTCTTATGCTTGGTAGCTTCTTTTCAAATAAGAAGAACAAAAGTGAATGCAAACTCTCATGTTCAATTGCAAGGACATTCCATTGTGTACCAGTTAAAAAGACTTTGCACTGTAAGCCATAGACCTGCCACTATTCTGTTTTCCAACAATGAACTTGTCATCTTGTTTACTGGTTTCCATTTGTGGGAAACTGAAACATGCAACAAAATGTTTTTGTTTTCATGCTGTATTTATTTTGTACTGCTGAAAAAATAAGCAAATATTAAGGGATGATGTGCCAAGCACTTATCATGCTTCCTGCCATGGGTTTTTAAACAAATGTGTTAATCCATGCTAATCTGGTTCAGTGCTTTGAAAACGATTACAGTTTTTTACAGCCCACTTGCCATCCCTGCTAGTATTACAAATGTCCTCCATTGCATACATTTTTAAATTTTATTGTACCTGTAGGCAAATTTAAAACAAATAAAAAGATATGATTATGTTTGATTAAGGTAGCTCAGTGGTATATTTGTGTCATCTAGTTCAGTGTCTATAATTTTTTTTCAGTTTTAGTGAAGTATGTAGAGGGGATAAATAGATCTCAGAAGGTGTTGTGTGCTATACTCTGGAGATCTATGTTGTTCAATTTAACAGAAATGATTGCAATATTATTGAAAAACTGGAGACACGTGGACATCTCCAGTGTGTGATTCCCTAAGTCTTGAATTACTCTTTAGAGATGCCCATCTGTCTCCATTGGTTATACAGAATATTTAGGAAGACTACAAACTAAAAGCTCATCAGCTGTGTATCTATATTGGGTGTAGGTATCAAGGTGGTGGTGGTGATGGCAAGGGTGGCCTCTGTGGGAAGTGGCCATGGGCTGCCCCATGCCAGACAGAGCTGTCTCTCACCGACCCATGGCAGGGCACAGCTGAACCTCTCAGCCACAATGGTGGCATCTTGGGGAAAGTGTATTTAAGAAAGCATAACAATGACAGACAGGCAGTGGAGGACAGTGAGCAACAGTCCTGCAGATGCCAAAGCCAGAGAAGGAGGGTGGGGAGGGGTGCCACTGGAGCAGAGAGTCCCCAGCAGGCCATGGGGGAGCCGTGCTGGAGCAGGTTTTTTCTTGAAAGACTGCAGCCTGTGGAAAGCCCACACCAGAGCAGGGGAAACACATAAGAGGCAAGTAGAGGCAGAGATAAATTGTTTTGCACAGACCATGGCCTTTCCCCATTCCCACTGCACTGTTCAGTAGGGAAGCTTGGAGCTTGGAACAAGGGAAAGAGGGAAAGAAATGTGTTGTTTTAATGTTTGTCTTTGTTTCTCACTACTCAAATATATTTTAATTGTCAATAAATTAAATTAATTTTCACCAACTTGAGTCTCTTTTGACAATGAAGGTAATTGGTAAATGATCTCCCAGTCTTTATCTTGACTCATGAACTTTCTCATTCTATTTTCTCCCCTATCCTGCTAAGGAGTGGGAGTGAGTGGCTAGGTGGGGATCTGGCTGCTGGCCAAGGTCAACCCACCACAGTACCTAAACTTAAAAGCAACAAGATCAGTTTGGAAATGGGGGAGAGGAGGCATTTATTTTCATTATTGGTCTGAAATGCAAAACTCCGTGCCTAAGACAGACATACACTGCATCATTTTGCTAATGTTTCTGATTCAACTACCTTTATGAAATATGGCAATCCCTCCAATAAAAAAATCTACTTTTTCCATTAAACCCCTGTTCTGTTTCCAGCTGGGATAGAGTTAATTTTCTTCTTATTAACTGGTATAGTGCTGCGTTTTTGATTTAGAATGAGAATAATGTTTATAATACACTGATGAACAGCAGTGATGAAAACATCAGTTGTTGCTAAGTAGTCAAGGACTTTTCAGCTTCTTACACTATGCCAAATGCACAAGAAGCTGGGAGGGGGCACAGTCAGGGCAGCTGACCCAAATTGGCTAAAGGAATATTTAGTACCTTATGATGTCATGCTCAGTACATATTTGGGGGGAAGCTGGCTGGGGGAACCACTGCTTGGGAACTGGCTGTGTATTGGTTGATGGCTGGTGAGCAGCTGCATTGGACATGACTTGTTTTATATTTTCTTTTATTATTATCATCACCATCATAATTGCTATTATTATTATTATTATTGCTTTCCCTTTCTGTCTTATGAAATTGTCTTTATCTTAATCCATGAGATTTATCTTTTTTTCTGATTCTCTCCCCTATCCCACTTGAGGCGGGGGTGTGCAAACAATTATGCGCGGTGTTTAGCTGCCTGCTGGGTTAAACCACAGCAACTCCTTCTTGCAGCATCCCACTGAACATCAGATATGCCATAGACCAGAGCTGCAATACCAATTTGCACAAAATCATAAAGCTAGAATATTGACTTTGTCAGTTCCTTAGTGTTTGATTCTGACTACTAGTACATAAACATTAGTTATAGCATATTAGGAGAAGCGGCCAAAAATGAGTTTGTGGCATGGTTGGGCACATTCTAGTTAGAATGCATGCTGGCCTTAAAATTTTACAGTCTGAGTAACTAAGACGGAAACAGCAGGACAGCAAAGATCAGTAATGTAACCATAGACTTAAATCATGAAGGCTGGAACACCAAAACAAGACCCTAGTTGTAGTCTAGGTCAGTGTTGCTCTCTGTGTTTCCAAATCAACTGTCTCTGTTTTCCTTTTAGTAATGATATATGCTCTTATACCAATATTTGTACAAGATAAAAGGCATAGTGTCTTTGGGATTGCAGTGTGTTAACATACACACAATTAATCTAGTCATGTTTCCTTTCCCTAACTTTTCTTGATAACCTTGACAAAATGTATTGTCTTTGCTCTGTTCCTCTGATGGTCTGTCTCATTAAGTATGTACTGAATAATGAGTGACAACACTGTGTTACATAAGATATGTTTTATGGCATAAACACATGAGAATTCAAACAAGTCATTCTAAGTGCTCCAGAAACAGTTATTTCCTTCATGTATTTACTTTTCATTACAAGATGCATCTGCTTAAAAGGATATTCATCATAATGATCATCATGCTACTGGCAAGAAAAGTCCTCACTGGAAGAACTGTACCCTCACTAGTCGGTTTCTTTCAAGAAAATTCCAGGAGAGATTACTAGAAATACATAGAAAATTAATTCCTCATTTTGTAAATTTTAATTATTTCAAAAAATTTAATCACTTCATATTGGGATTGTCCTGTAACTTCATGTCACTTTTCATCAATAAAAAGAACAAAACCACCATGTTATTAGGTGCCTCTTACAAATTATGAACATCAGTTCAGTCCCCCACACCTGACGTGAGTGCTCTTATCAGAATAGATGCTGCTACAGTTTCATGGAAGCTTGCATCTTTCCAGAAAAGATTTCTGTTGTGATGCACTAACATACCTTGATTTAAAAAAATAAATAAATAATGTTCAAGCTGTATGAATTTTCCACACATTTCTCAACTGTGTATAGTGAGAAATGAGTCTGTGGAGTGAAACGATGGCCAAGATGGGATTGCATGTGTTCTGCCCCACCTTTCTTCTCGCATGTTTCTGCCCAACCTTTCTTCCCCACTTTCTGGGGAAGGTGAGTCTTCTGCCTGATGTCCCTTTGTGGCAGGGGTGAAGAATCAAAGATCCTTGCTCATCAGTGTTTCCACAAGCCTAACTTTACGTCAGTGCTTCTAATGCCCAGTCTTTCTGGGATCCATTTTGCCATGACAATGGAAACAGGACTGCTGACGTTAGAAATATTTTTTTTTTTTAAATAAGTAATCTATCTAAAATGGCATGAGGCTTTGTAAGTGAAGCAAATGCAAATAAATGTTTCTTAAGATAGACTACTTAAACCCATGCAAGGGCCAGACTGATCTTAGCTATGTGTTCTCAGCCAGGTTTCCACCTGGCTTTATACTGTTGAACTAAAGTTTACAGATTTTGTTTTTGTAAAGTTTGTTGCTATTGTTAAGTCACATTGACGTTTGTCTTATTAAGCGGTATGCTAAAACACAGCCTGTGCTTTATGATATACGTAAGTGTATGTATCAACATATGGTTAGAATCAGCAATCATTTAGAGTGCTATAAAGGTTTTATTGCCAGCATGCCGCTTGTGAGTTATGCAGGTCATCTCAAACAAGTGGCAAAACAACTTCTACAGCAACATGCACCATTATATTTCAGTCATGCCACACAGACTACATCCCAGCAACAGCATTAAAGAAAAAAAAATTTAGCAAGCTTTTAAAATAAAATGTTGTTATTGAAACTGCTTTTATGTGACCCTCCACCTGCAAAGCGAGGTGCCTTGGTTGCCCATAAATCCCAAAGATTTAAGGAACTCTTTGCCTTCGTTACAATGTGCACATATTTAGTGAGCATATTTAGTGAATCTATAATGCTGTCTACTTTTTATGTTCACCTCCTTATCTTTGTTACACAGTTTAGCTTTTAAGATGTGTAATTATTTATCCATATTCTTAATGAGAGGAAATTCCACTTTAATTCCTCACAAATCAAAATTACTTTTCTGCCACAATGTTATTTGTAGTTACGCTTTAAATTTCACTTGCTGCCTTGAGCTAAAATATATGCGAAAGGAAGTGCAAGGTCATCTACACAGGATATTAACAGTTATACAAAATGGGAACCAATTCTACCCATATCACGCTCTGCTTCCAGTCCTATGGTATTAATAAACTCTGCTTGCACACTGTAGTTACATCAAAGCCTATTAAAATGCCAGGGATCACTTATTCAAACAGGGCTTTTATGGTTAATCAGGAAATTTAGCATGGATTATACTGCATCTGTTCTTAAAAAAAAGTAAACAAAATTTGTCCACTTAAGAGTAATGCTCAGTCCTTTTGGGACAGCAAGGGCAATTAACATATTTAATTACCCTGTGTTGGATTATTTTTTTCACTTGCTTAATATTTAAGGCATGTGGTATTACTGCAAAAGGTGACCACCTACTTTATGAACTGCGCAGGAATCCCAGTGTTCCTGTGAGGAGGGGGGCTACTTTTATTTTGCACTGCTATAGGATGATGAATATTTTTTATTACATGTTCAAAACCAATTGATACCTAGAATATGCACTTCAAGAGGGAGTGCGTCCAAAAGTACAATGTCAGTAGTTGTCAATGAGGTGAAAGGTTGATTGAGTAATGGGCACACTCTTAAAAACCCAGTTCCAGGCTTCCAGCTTTATTCCCTCTCCCCAAATCCAACCTCCCATTTGGATTTTTGGTAAAGCTGCAACTGTTGCCATAATGCCTCTCCGTCTGCACCTATGATGGTGTGCAGAAGAAAACCCAAGACCAGGACCAGGGCCAAATTCACTTCAGGGCTGCCTTTGGGATAACTAGGATAGTTCTTGCAAAAAAACTTCACATATCCCTTAAAGCCCACACTCAGTAAGAATGTGGGTGATCCCAGAGCACTGGGCAGCATCAGCCTATTCACTTTTGCACTGATCTTACATGATCAACACTGGGCAAAAAAGGTGGTTCACAGTCCTTCCTAGAAAGGCAGATATATCACCTTAGGAAGAAGCTGAGAATCTGTAACAGTCTGGGCATCAGGAACAGGCTTTCATCCCTCCCAGGACTCAGCAACTCAGTGACAGTGCAGATGCGGAGATAGTTCATGAAACCACATCTCTGAGATGTGTGAGTGTGTCAACACAGCCCATGGCCCTGCTGCCTACAGATCTCACTGCAGACCCTGCTCCTCCTGAGAGCTTTCTCTGTTGAGCCCTTGGTCATGGCTTCTGGTCTGTGGCAGCTACTCTTCCCCACCACACCTCTGAGAACTGCTATGGCAATTGCATTCCTCCCCACTCTGAGAACTGCTGTGGCAGTTGTACATCCCCCTTTCCTTTAATGGGACAGTTAATGGCTCTTTTGTGAGACCCTGAGTCAATTAGCCAGGGTTGTTAGCAGAGAAGCCGAGAAGCTTCTGGAATGCCCACAGCCAGATCTGATCAGACTATAAAACGGGGTTCCCGCTGCAGATTCCCTTTGGGTGTCTTCTCGGAGCAGCGGGGTCTGTGCCAGCGTCCTCCCCTTAGACTGGGATGCCATCTAAGGAAACTTCACGGGATTGGAAGCGCCTCACCTCCTTGTTTGGGTGAGTGATAATTTACGTCCTTGCCAGATCAGGCAAGCGTAATCCTTGACGAATAAGGCAAGTGTAGTATCCTGGAGTTAGAGGACTCTGGCTTTGTTTCTTTTGAGAGTGTGCATGCATGCTGTGGATCATCATTATTCTAATTTGTTGCACCCCAATAATTTCCTCAACTGATATTTGAACCTTTATCTTATGTTATCAGAGTGCTAATTAATTGTATAAACTCTGTTTTGGTCAGTTCATTGGCTGTACTTTTCTGGTCAGAATAAAGTCTGTTTTGGAACTTGTTTTGCCCCCTAAAACTGACTTTGGGGTCCCTCCGTGACATGGTCCTATGCAGTTTTTTTCCTTCACTCTGATTCAAAATGAAGGAAACTGTCTATTCCCTTATATGAGCCTTTCTGTTAATACCTCATCTATACTTTGTATAGAGTTTCTTAAACAAGGAGAAGGGACTGTAGTTTTTCCTTGGTGATTATTTCTGGATTATTAATTACCTTTAATTATCGTGTAACATCAAGATTAAAATGCATTCTAAAACCTGACACTTCAACCTTATTAGCTTACAACAAGTGTACGTTAGTTTCTAACAATACTATTTATCACAGGTAAACCGCTTATTAAGACCTTCTAATTATTAAGGTAGTGTAATCAATCTTCAGCAAAATTCCATTAGAGAGATACAAGCCCTTGAGAAAACTGCTCATGACTCTTATGAACTTGACCAATTCTGAAATGTATAAGAAATCTCTTTTCTCCCACCATGCTTTACGTATATTCAAATTTGCTACCTTGACATTAGAAAGAAAGGCTTTTGGTTGGTTATTGATATACCACTGGAATGTTTTAATCATCTTGTAAATGCTGATGTTCCTATTATTCATTTTTTTGGTAACAAGCAGATCATTCGATGATAAGGAAAATAATTCATGAATCCATTAGAGGGCACAATCTTTTCCCCAGAGTGTTTACTGTCTAAATAATTTAGAAATACCCTTCCCCTTTTAATTTGCCTCTTTACTGCATCACCTGGATGTCATCTTCTTCAGGCTACTTATTCTGCTCCAGTTTTCACTACACAGATGGACTTGGTATTTCTTAGGTCCATCCACACATTCTGTATCAGCCTTGATCTCATGAGCATTTTGAAGTTTTCACATCTTACCCTATATGTTCATTTTGGCTAGGTCTGTATCATTGGATTGGAAAAGCTTCCCACCTCCATGTGAGTGACTTAATTGTTCATCCTGTGGCAGGATGCAGACTGGGCTTGCAGCACTGTCCCCTCCTCACTCTCAAAGCTGTGTGCTCTGACCTGCCACCCAGGCTGCTCAGGGCCCCTGGCTGTGGGACACAGGTGTATTTGTCAGGCTAGACAGGAGGAAGAAAATTTTACAATGAGGGTGGTAAAACACTGGCACAGGTTGCCCAGTAAGGTGGTAGATGCCTCATCCCTGGAAACACTCAAGGTCAGGCTGGACGGGGCTCTGAGCAATCTGATCTAGTTGAAGATGTCCCTGCTCACTGCAGGGGGGATTGGACTAGATGACCTTTGAAAGTCCCTTCCAACCCAAACCATTCTATGGTTCCCACAGTATAGGCATAGACTTACTTGATCTCTGAGCTCACCTCCTCTCTTTTTTTCACAAATGCCAGACAAGTGTATTACTCATTTTAAGATGCAAAAAGAAAGCAGAGATTCTTTGAATGTGTTTCAGGCTGTTTATGAACTTGCTTTTAGCTTGCCTAGTTGACTCTCTCAGGGCCATATTGCAGCCCAAGACAACAGAGATACACAGAGGTAAAAAGACACCCCACTAGCCTTCTTGGTTGATGCATTACTGCTTGTCTGTGTCACAGAGAGACAAGGGAAGCTCATGTAGTAGTCTTTCCCACGTGAAAAGAAAGCAGTGGACTTGTGGCTCTTAAAAAAGTCTATCTGGGAGAAAGAACAGAAGTAAACTGTCCTGCCTACAAAAGAAGAAAACAAGCAGAGTTAATTTCCAACAAAGCAGTAAGTTCCTTTATCCCAGATGAGCTGTGACCTTCAGAATCATGACTACTCTTTTAAAGATTTGTCCAGCTTGCTGACAGGTTATTCAACACTAAGGTAAAATGCTTGCTTTCAATTTCTGTTCTTTTTCTCCCAATTAAAACTGTATTTGCTTCACTTTACACCAGCATTCTGAATGTGTCCTCATCTATACCTGCTACCATTTACCACCACATTCTGCATTTCTCCATCTCATCAACTTCCTACCTTTCTAAACCGCATCAGATTTTTTTCTCCTTCATATATGCCTCCTAATATCCCAACTCAATTTATTCTTTATAATTTATCCTACAGAAAAATGTTTGTTCACTCACCCCAAAATAACTCTGCAACAGCTTCTTGCAATTTTTGGTACATACTTTACTGCATTGTTAAGAAAATAAATGTTTTGGATAAATTTGAATTTAAAATGATACCAAGGCACATTACTCTGCAGTTTTTACAACAAATTAAACATGAAAATCATCTTTATTTTAATGGCTCTTCTAATAAGCTTTTAGAAAATGAGTTTTCTGCTCAAAGAACAATTAGAAAATTGAAATAACATTTTCTAATTCTCCACTGGCAGAACTTGTGTCTTATTTTTTCGGTTTACTTAAAATACATCAGGATTTTATACAAGAACGTATCTTTCAAAAGTAGTGCATAGCAATCCTTTTCATTTGCTACCACAAAGAAATCTATTAATAAAAATCATAGTCATCATTAGAAGAGGCTGTCAATAGTGAGACTCTTTTTAAGGTTCCTTAGATGGAATTCGAGCCCAATTTTGTTATGGATACCTTTGGCCTGTTGAGCCCTAGACATCTGGAAAAAGTTCAGTGTTTTTTTTCATAGTACTTTTGGGGGGTATTCTGAAAAGCATAATAAAATTTTGGGATATGAAAGATTTATTGATGCTTGTCTGTTTTTCTGAAAGCATAAGATCATTTCTGCTACAGAACTGGGTTTATATTCCTGGTGTATATTTTCATTTGAGTTATATTTTGTTTAATTAAAAGACTGAATTTGTAGGAGAGTAGTTTTTATTTGAATGAAGTTACTTTAAAGCAAAACATCTAAAGACAAATATACATTAAAGACAATAATTTATATTCTGGAATAATCATAAATGCTTTGAGCCATCTTATACATTTTAAAACCTCATCTATACCTTCCATACCTTCCACAGTATAGAATTTAATTCTAGTTAAAGCTAGATAGTTAAAGCCAGCAACATTATATTGCAGATTTCATTAAGTAGGATCTCACAGTATTGTATACAAATACCTGCCAGATTTCTGCAGAGCCCTCGTATTTCCACACCTACGCAGTTCTTCAGGACTACTTCAGAAAGGTGCAATTAAGAAATCAGATGTATTTAATGAGAATTGTAGTACAGTACAAATAGGTATCCTTTTTACTTTTTTTTCCCTTTGGCTCAAGCTTCACTGATTTTAAAAACATGGGTTATAAACAGAAGTGAAAAAGTCTGGATGTGCTAGAAAATAAAAGATGGAGGGTTACGGCATTTCATTCCTTTACAAACTCTTTCCTTGTTTTATGAGCTCCCACTGTTACCTGTGTTCTTTCCTACTGACAAAAGGTGATGTATTCTTCCCCTAGCATACAGACCTCTTCAGCTTTGTTATTCATGTTAGTATGTTTTTTTTATTAAGCCATTTTCTGCCAAGTTAATACACCAAAACTTTAAAGGTGGAATACAAGAGCTTTTTAAAACATTTCAGGGTACCTTTGTTCATACAGACAAGAGTAGCTGCAATCCATTTGAGTCAAATGCTTCATATGAAAAGAAGCATTTACAGCAGCAGGGTTGTTTTTAAAGCAGTTTATTTTCTATAATGGTTTTGGCCCAGCCCTTTAGTTTTTAATAGCATTTAGCTCATAGAGAGAAATCTTAATTTTCTCCCCGCAAAGCGTAAGTGACGGTTTCTTATGTAACAGCTCTTAAAGCTTGAATGAGTGTAAATAGTTATTCAGGCCTTGTTATTTTCTTCTGACTTGCTTGTAATGGCTTAGTATTGTGATAATGCAATTAAATGCTGTGACTTACTACAAAGCAATGGAACATACAGTTGCCATGTGACTTAGTTTGACTGCGGAGTATGGTCAGTGTCGGTAATGGATGCTATTAATCAGAGACAAATGTGGATGTAAAATTGCAATGTGCAGGTAATAGGCAACTGATAATCAGATCATCCATTTTCAGGCATTGGATCAAAGAAAGATTATTTTCATTATCCAGTCAATTATGTTAGGTTTTGAGCTGCTCTGGCTTGATGGGTAAGGAAGATCTAAATATTGCCATTCCCACCACAAGTAAACCATTTACGTTTTGTTTAAACATGAGATACTGAAGTGTCCCCCAGGCCCCTGGGGTGCATCCAGGCCCTGTCCCACCTCCATCTGGGATAAAGTTGAGGTGTAAAGCTCTCCTTCCTAATTTCTGATGTCCATGGTAAGTGTGGAGGCACAGAGACGTACAGTGCAGGAGAGCAGGATGCTGGGGGTACTGCAGAACACAGCCACCCACAGCATGGCCCTGGCTTTTAAGGTAGCCACTGCAAAAATGGGCCTGATTCGATGAAACTCTTAGCTAGAACGTTCATCCTTATATTTATATACTCTTTTGTACTCCATGTGGTGAAGGTGCAAATCTCTTTGGCAATTTCATATGGGATACATGGGCTTGCTTTCCTTAAGCACTTTTTGCGGAGAAACAGGTGACAAACACCAGGTGTTCTCTTGACCAAGCATTGAAAATTTAAGGTTGAACCTTCCTGGGCTAGAATGTAACTGTTTACATGCAGATTTGGCTTCTGAGACATCTAAATACAGTATAAGGCTGCATCCAAATTTTGGGAGAAGTATTTAAATCAAATTTATTTCCAGATAACTCTATTCTTTACCACATGCTTTCACATTAACCTATTAATTTCCTTTAAATAGATGATTATTTTACCTGTTTCAAAATGTAAAAGTTTGGGTTTTGCTCTTTTTCCCCAAAGACATGTAAATTCAGCTGTATTTATTTGTTTCTTTAGTAAGCCCTGGGTATATACCAGATGGGAAATGACAGATCTGCATATCTCTGTATAATTCTAAAAACACAAACTTATATTTATAAGGGCCTCCAAAATGAAAATACATGCACTTTAAGCAAAATGTTTGCAGTTTGTTTATCCACATAACAACCCTTTCACAGATCCCAAAATATTTATTTTCAATATTGAACTTCTTTTTATGGTTGATCCACTCTCTTTCAAAGCTGTTCAGTTTATACAACCAGTAAATTACTTTTCCATAATTGCTGCAATTACAGTTCTCCTCATGTGCTTACTCTTATCTCAGAACTGTGCTACTGTTGAACATTCTGGTAACAGAAAACCTCATGTTTATTTAGGAGACAACATAGAACACTCTGTTAACTAAAATATCTATTTGGGAAGCTTTTTGTAGTTAACATAATGTGATATTACTGTCATTTAAAAGGCTGTAACAACATATCAGCCATACAAAAAGCTTTTAAAGACAACATATAGCTCAATGAAACCTTGAAATGTTAATTTTTTTCTTATTAAAAATCAGGCTGAAACCACGGCTTTATTATGTAAAGGGAAAATACACTAATAGTAAGAGGAAAACTATATGACACCAAAATAGTCTAGGTCATTCCTACAGAACATGGGAAAACCCTATTTCCTGTTTAACCATCTCTGAAGAGATGGTTATTGTAACAACTTGGGATTGTGAATTGTGTACATGGACAAGAAATTGTATTTTACACATCTTGACTAAGTTTCATCAAAAGTGATGTTCCCTCATGTGCACAAACTCTTCCCATTGTGTTCTAGCTCCTGCTAATATCTATACAAAAATCAACCCAGTTATTTAAAGTACAGCTATGAGGAAATGACATTTCATTGCCTGAAATACTCAGTCTGTAAGATGGAGAGGACTTCTCTTTCTAAATTATAACTTTTTCTTTTTTTTTTTTTGTGAATTTAATCATAGTTTTCATCTTCAGCTCCTCTACAAATGCCTTCCCTCAGTTCTACTGTCAGTGTTGATTACCTAAAAATGTTATTGCAGTTTTAATTTCCTCACTAAAACACCTCAAAAATACAAAGAAAGAGGAGGATCATCAACACAATTCTGAGATGGGGTGAAGCAGTGTTTCTCAGCTCTTTCTGCACTGTTGGTTTGCATTCATAATTACTTTGCTATTTTCTCATGAATACAATGAAATATAAATATATTAAAAATGGCATTAATTTCAGAATCCACATTAAAGCTGACCTCTCGTAACACTTTGACACATTTACTGCAAGGTACCATCCAGACTTTCTCTGTGCTTTATATTTCACCACTCCTTCTGTCTAATATCATCTTCTTCTCTGCCATTTTTTATTTTGTTGCCATTAGTCATGCAGGAGCCTTCTTAAACAGAGCTTTTGCCAACTCTATCAGCTTTCCTACTTATCCCTGCTTAGCAGTCTGCTATTCAAAATCACATCAGAAAACATGATTTTTATCCTTTTCCACCACTTTCATTGCTCTTTCCCTCACCTATTTTTTATTATTTTGAGTTCATAAATGTATTTAAGTCTCTAAAACATTTTTGTTCATTGCATAAAGGAGGATGCAGTATACATTACAATTGCATCCATACTGTGACATGTCCTTTATGAGATCAGATAAAAATTAAAATAAAGCAAAATCACAATTTCTTCATACTAGAGCATGAAACAGAACAAATCGCACAAATGCAAAAGTCAAAAATTATACATAATTAATTTTCTCATTTGTAAAAGGGAGCTGGCGAACCAGGAATTATCTACCAATTACTAAAACTAGAATAATAAACTGACATATATGGCAAGTATATAAAGTAATTGACAGTATATTTTCTCTAAGGAGGTGCACTTTTTTTCAGCATTGTGCTGCATATAACTCTAGTGAAGAACTGAAAGCAGACTTTTAAAATGGAGCTATAGGTAAGAGCTTTTACCAACCTAGTAGCATTAAAAGGATAGAAGGAGATCCCATTCTCTCACCTCACGTCTTATCCATGCTCTTTGTTATAAACACCCCCATCACCTTTTGCAATGGCTCTAGCTTGCACTGGATGGCGATTGTGGCAGTACACTCTCCTCCCACCCCCTCCTTCTGCTGAGAACTGATGTGGCAGCTGCGTGTGTGCACATCTCCTCTCTTCCCCAACACCTCCCCCGCCTCTCCTGCAATGGGGCAAGTTAATGGCTCTTATTGCGAGACCCAGGCCAGAGTCGTTAAGAGAAAGGAGGGGGAGCACCAGCCACAGTAGGGGGGTGCAGAGAAGCCGCGAAGCTTCTAGACTGCCCACAACCAGACCCGACCAGACTATAAACGGGGTCCCGCCGAGGCTGCTTTTTGTGTGGTCCTCTTGGAGCACGGGCCAAATGCTGCTGCTGAGAGCCTTCCTGGGACTGGGATGCAATCTAAGGTAACCTCCCGAAAGAAAAATGGGACTGCCTCACGTCTGCATGTGGGTGAGTGATAACTTAGATATTTCCTCACCAGATAAGCGAGTGTATTAAATAATTCCTCACCGCTTGGGTGGGTGTTTTCCTCACTAGCCCAGTGAGTGTATTCCGTACTTAAATATAAGCACGTGTATTTTCCTGGAGTCAGGGACATCTCTGGTGTTGTTTATGACAAGCCACATGTATGCACACTGTGGATCTCCATTACTCTTATTTTGCTATACCCCAATAATTTCCTCAACTTGATATCTGAATCTGTATTTTATGTTATTGGAGTATTAACTGATTTCATAAACCCCGTTTCTAATTGGCTGTTTTCCTGGACTTTCCTGGATGGAATTAAAGCCTGTTTTGGATCTTGTTGTCTGCTTAACACTAATTTCAGCATCCCTCTGTGACAGGGATCCAATTGGATAATAATAATAATAATAATAATAATAATAATAATAATAATAATAATAATAATAAATTGGATAGCAATCGACCAGAAAACCAAAGTGGTAAAACCAAATAAACAAACAAACAAACAAAACCAAACCAAAACAAAACAAAACAAAAAAGAAGGAAAAGATTGGGGGGAGGGATTATTTCATGCTTGGGCAATGATCTCGTTCACAAAAATCTATCAGTATCCAAGTGAGTGCAAAGGAATCAGTGCAAATATACAGCCTCAAAGAGGTCACAGGAACAGAGAAAAAAAAAAGGTGAAAAGCAAGTGTGACCTCAGCCATTTCATGTAAAGCTACGATTTACATTTCTGCTTGAGATGGCCACTCTTTGAGTTGATGCTGCTCACTAATCTGGCTGAGAATTTCAGACACTTTTTCCCCTCATGGTTCATTTTCTACCAGGCCTTTTCAGGATGCTTCACCTTAGGGAGGTGAAATCCACTTGAAGATCTACTGATGAAGATGAAATTACCATTGCACCTTGTGTCCTGAATTATTTCCTTCTGCCATAAGGTGACATTGTGGCATATGAATTAATTCAGGTAGCTGAGGCAGCAGAAAGCCTCTCCCAGTTTTGTGACTGGGTTAGCTTCCTGCTGATTCTGGTCCCAGTCAGCTCTCTGCAGGATGAGTGTTCCACTGCTGCTGGAAAAGACACAGCAGAAGCACATGACGAAGGACGAGAAACCTGACTGACCTGTTGACGGCAATTACCCAAAACTTCATGTCTCTGTAACGTCAAACTAATCTCTTAAATCACAACTTGGCCGGTATTTCTATTGACGCTGCTGGCCTATGGAGCTCTTTTTCTCTCCCAGCCATGCTCTTCTCCCACTGGCTCATTCCCACCATGCTGCCTGTCCCCAGTCTGTGTTGTCAGTGTTGTTTGTTGTGTGCAGGATCACACCATCAGGGCACCTCTGATGACAGAGTGGCGCAAACACAACTGGCTGCTGTGTTGGGACGGCCTTCATGGGCACAAGCAGGGCGGGTGCCAAATGTGAAACCATGGCCAGACAGAGATTCCAAAATGTAGCATACTTAGAAAACACTTCATAAGACTAGAAGTGTTTTCTCTCACACCTTCCCACACTGTGCCAGACCATATGTTTAAGAGAAAACGTGGCACTGGCCCCATTTCCCCCTCCCATGTGAGACTGTAGTAACAGCAGTGGCAGATTCTTGCTTCTTCACACAGGAGGACACACAGGAGGAGACTTTCAGGCTCTCCTTGTCTCCCCTGAGGAAGAGGAGGGAGATCAGGTGTTAGTTTTTGGGTATTGTATTGACTTCTGAATGTCAAAAGTTGACTAGTTCATGGAAAGAGTTGTCAGTCATTGGAACAGGCTGCCCAGGGAAGTGGTTGAGTCACCATCCCCGGATGTGTAGATGTGTAGATGAGGCTCTTAGGGACACGGTTTAGTGCCAGTGTTAGGTTAACGGTTGGACTTGATGATCTTGAGGGTCTCTTCCAACCAAATTATTCTATGATTGTATGACTATGGCTACACCTCACCCTATTGAATCCCTGAGGAGGGTCTGGCTAGACTGTTGCTATTGTGAGGAAAAAGGATGAAAATGTTTTGAACTAAAATATATAGGGTTTCTTTTAATTTGGTTACAAACTAGGACAACTAACACAAAGAAATTAGAACACAGAGCAAATTAGGGTGTTGTTTCATTGTTTATCGAGGTCTCGTAGCCCACCACAAATCCTGTCCCTTGCCATGGTGCCAAAACTCCCTGAGTCACATGAAGATCCAAATCAGAGAACAAGTTCAGCTAAACACACACTCACTGAAATAAATAAAAAAATTAAAAAAAAAAAAATATATAGAAAATGGGGGTTTCATAGAGATCAGCTCTCTGGCCTCAAGTGCTGAAGCTGGAACATAGGAAAATGCAAGGATGTGTCTTGGATCACTCTTTTCTGAAGCAGCATTGGCTTAGATCAAATTAGGTCAGCTAATATTGAAGTCACACCTTCAGGAAACATGCAGAATTCTGCATAAAATGCATGTAAACCACACACCTACTCCAATCTCTGGGTGCAATCTGTGTTGTTCAGCAGCTGCTCAGAGCCTGTGAGATCTGTATTGTTTTCTTCCAATACTATTATGGATCACTGTTACATACATTATGTACACAGTGAGTCTCTGCAGAGAAACAAATAATTTCGGCTGTCTTGGGTTAAGGCTTCCTAAAGGCACAAGTCTCCACATTTGTGTGAAATTTCAGATAGTCATGATAACTTATCTGAATGTACATCAAAATATAAAAATTATGGCTGTAAAAACTGGGAACTGAATAAGCTTTTTTAGATTGAAAGTCAGTGATGTAGAGACAGACTCTGAATCATTCTGGGAATTTTGAGATGCTTTAGTAGCAGTTTATGAGTACATAAGCCCTAAACTGTGATAATTAATCTCTTTTTAGGTTTATACCTGCAGGAATTGTACATATTGGAAACCAAACAGATTAAGACTGTTATTCAACATCTCTTCTTGCTTGTGCATTTCTTTCCTTAAAAAAAAAAAAAAGGCAATTAACCCATTCCTTCAGTCTCTGTAGCAAGAGGGAAAATGGCATTCTACTTGGGAATATCTGCTTTAGCTTCATAGGTACCAATAGATGTGACTGGGCTCTCACCAAGCTCAATACAGGTTATAGGACTCAGCTGGGAGATCAGTGAAAAGTAGACAGCAAGCTTAGGCTCAACTCTGTGCTTCTGTTTTTTTTTAATTAGTATGCAAACCAGATATTAGTATCTAAACTTAATAAGGGTCATGTTGCACCTTGACTAAAGTCAAAACATGTGGCACAGCATCTTATTGATATCTGTGTTTTACTGCTCATTTAGTAAAAACACTGTTTTTGATGTGACCTGAATTTCCAACCTATACAAACTCCCGTACTCCAGTAAGCTGTTGTGGGAATAGACATGCATTGATAAAAAAGGTGCTGCTCTCACTAGGCAGGCAGGCAATCCTCCATTTAATGAAGACATTTAGGCTTAATTGTTCAAATGGTGGGAAGTGATGTGTAGGTCATCATGGTGCTCCTAGGTGTCCCAAATGACAGCAACTCACCCCACAATTTACTGCAATAATTAGAAAATTGTGTGTGTTAATCCACGTGCTCTGTCTATGTTACTGATCATCCACATAACTCCATGAATGTTGTGAAAATTTTCTAGTTTAAATATTAGGAAAACAGGAAGAAACCTGTTGTTCTGTTGGCCTACGGTCAAGTAAAGAAAAAAATATGATTCCCAAAGGCCTATTTTTTATCTCTCTGTGTTTCTTTAACTCACTGATAGGTGACACGAACATTTGCAGAGTGTTGAAACATTATTTCTTTCAAATAGTAGTATTGTAAAAGATGTTTTGGTTGCGATGGTGCCCATTCATATCCTTGGCAATTCCCTAAAGCCTATGAGGGCATTTGTTCCATCGTCCCCAAATAAACAAACTACAGCTGTTATTCTTCAAGCAGCAGTTTGTTGACTCTGCTTAAATACAGCTTTTTAATGTAAGAACATTTTAATGTGCCTAAATTTTGTTTATTAAAAGGTCTTGTAATATACTCCTGAGAACTCACTCACCTCCCATACCCTTTCATTCAACAAATAAGAACAATAAATAAAATGCTTCTGTATATGTAACACGGAACAGCGTATCTCTATGCCTTTTCTCCTTCCTTTCACATACATTACCTAACCTCTCCAATTTTATCTTTAATGAGGTCACCTACAACGGTTTGGATTTGCTGAGCTTTTTTATACGTATCTGCAAAATATCCACTAATCAAATAGACATTAAACAAAAGGAATTTTCTACCTTATCTGTATCTGTTTAAATTAAAGGAATCTGATAGATAACCAAAGCTCTTTACAGATTAATAGCTATGGAATTCAGACTGAAATGAAGTAATTTCAACAGGTACCCAGTTCCATTGAAAATAATGATATTTCATAAGTAACTCATTTGCCTTGAATTCTAACTCTTCTGCAAGTAGTTCTACAGCAATATAGTAGCTATTTATTCTATTAATTTCAATAGAATTTCAGTAAAAGTAATGAGAAGCAGAGAGTGCACATCCAGTAACTACTGATTTAATATCGTTTTTACTTTTTATTCTAAAGAATATATTTTTATTAGTATTGAAAAGCAATTTGGTCTAGAGGAAAAGCTAATTATTTTTTTTTTTTTTAAATACGCATTAGGGATCTCCAGTGTTTGAAATAATACTTTCATATCTGAAGGTCTTGCAGTCTACCCTGAGCTCTACTATGAACTGGAGAGAAAAATTTCAGAAAATCTGCTCCTCCACCTCAAAAATCCTCTCCTGAAACACAGTAAATCAGAGATCCAAGTGTCTTTCATTTCTCTTCAAAAAGGTTAGCACATGTGTATGATATATTGAGAGGCAGATTTTCCAAGAAAAAGATGTTATGATAACATCTGCATATAAACTGGTCTGGAATACTAAAACATCGTAGGAGATAAATGGAGACTTGTTTTGAGGCAGAACTATTTACTTTGTATGGTATGCCAAGATCTCAAACTTCATGTAGGTTTACAGACAAGAATTCAAATTTTGAACAAAAAGATTTCTGATAGCACATCGGTTTTGTGACCAAGTTAAAAATCAAAAAGAGAGATTGTCCTTCTTAAGAAATACTTATTATTTTCATCCATAGCAAACACAATGTTCTTCAGTTTAAACATTTGTTTCAGAAGACCACGGAGGTGAAAGCTACAACAAAATACAATGCTTTTAGAAAAATAAGTGAAGAATTGTGGCAAGTAGAAACACATTTCCTACAGTGCTGATTAAGCTACAGTACAAGACTCTTGCCTGCAACAGGTTTCGCATATTTATATGGAACATCAAGAATCTAAGAAGTGAGCACAAATGGAGAAAACCCTACAATGAAACTATGTATACTGGCATCAGCTGAAAAGGGCTGCATTCTTGCCACTTATGAAATACTATAAAGTCATGCAACTTTACACAATTTGGGCCTATATTACACTATTTGTGCCAAATGGGATAAGGGTGAAACAAGGAGAAAGTGAAAATTACAAATCGGTGTAATGTACTTTGAAAAAATCTATTAGTAACCTGTTGTGACTGCTCATTGTTCAAAAAGTGCAAGTTATGTTCATTCGATGATTTCTTTCCCCGTAAAGAGCAGCTGTGTAGGGGCTGCACCTTGTTCAGGCTGGACAACGGCAAAAAGGAAGATTGGAACAGGGATATCTTCATGTAAACTCTATCTGAGCTTGTGCTGGGGTTTAATATTGCCAGATTTCAAAAAAATGTGAATCCAACTTGAAGCGTTATGCAAGACTCATCTTCCCCTACCCATCGGACTTAACGCAGAAGCTCTGCCTTTGATTTCCTGGCCTATAGAGATATTCAAACTATCAAATTCCTTTCTGTAAGGGCAGAGAAAACTCCACAAATTTTAGAATCGAGAGCCTTTTCTATTCCTGAACCAAATGGGGGCCAGGGAGCTTGAAAGTTTTTTCACAGAAAGAAAAATAAGTGCTTGGTTTATTCATCTGTCGGTAACAAATAACTGGACAAAATTAATTCATTTTGGAATTATTTTTTTAGAGATACATTCAATATTAGTGGAATTAGATCTTCATGTATTGTTCACTGTCATATTTCCATTACTAAATAATTTTCATCTGCTAAAGTACTGCCTCACTGTCCCTCCTGATTTCAGCCTAATTTATTGAAGCCTTTATTAAACTTTTGTAGAAAAGTTTGATCACAACTGAAATGTCAGAGGCTTCTTAAAAAGGTGCTAACATATCATTACCATAGTTTTGCTTCCTTTTAATTTTTTAAATATTAATTTACATATGCACTCTTCAAAACATACATCAGTCAGACAACTAGGTTTTATAGGTATTTTTCTGGCAGCTACGTTTGAAAAAAACCAAATATAATATGCATTTATTTGAATAAAAGATTGAAAGATACTGTAAGAATATATTACCCATATACAGAGAAGACAGTCAAACCAAATATTATGAAAGGACTCACAACTGTCAAATAATTTAAAAGTGATTTACCTGCGTGTAGTTATCGTGCTAAAATTAGAAAGTCATTAATATCTAGAATAGAGGATTTACATATTACTAAAATGTGTTTTTTACCATCAGTATAGCTTGGAGCAGTCACCTCTCATGCCTCCTACAGAAAAGTTTTCCTGACAGAAATTCTCCCAGGATAAAGTAGAAAGGAAAAACAATGATTTAATTTTCTAATTGGCATGAAAAGCTAACCAAAGAGTAAATACAGTGCAAAGAGGAGAACCTGAATTAGAGCATGTTTTCAGCACTGCAGATATCAGCAAAGTTTTAACTAACAAACTATTGATGGATTAATTTTATTTTGTCATAAGAAATACATAAATCCCTTCTTTTGATTGTATAAGTGAAACACAAATCATAAACTGTATGCTATGTGTGCCAGAATTATCACTCTTACGTTCCTATAGTAGAGACAGTCTATATCCTGTTTATCAGCTTCCTGTAACCAAAACATGTAAATAAAGATGCTGAAGCATAACTAAATGCTAGTGGGCATGATCCTTCATGTTTTATCAGAACAGTGAAATCTACTGGAAGACTTTCTGTATCTTTTCATCTATGAACCTGAAGTTAGCTATTCGTGAGTGCTCTATGTTTTATTAGTTCATGCTCAGGGTAACTTATTGCCTGTTTGGCACTTTCTGTTTACTACAATACATCATTTGGTTTTAGTGATGGTTTCCATCTCATCCTACAGCTGAGCTAAGTGCAAGATACTTTTGTAACCTGTAAACTGAAATCAAAGACTGATATTCATCTCATTTCATGTCACAGTGAGATGCAAAGCCTGGTTGAAAAATTGGTTTCTCTTTTGAGGTCAGCAACAAATATCCAGTGGAATCAAAATTTCATTCTTTATTTTTCAAGATGCTGTTTTTTCCTACATAGTTATCTGTATTTTAACAGTTAACAAGACAGGACAGATAGAAAGGCTTTTTACTGCTGCTGCAAATTGAAGTGTGATATTATGAAGGTGAGTTTCTACAGTCGTGGAAAGTTCAGTATATGCTTCTCATGGCTAAATGAAAAATACATGTCATGGGAGTTCAAACTCCCATAGGTTAACTTGCAATATAAATGACATTAAGGGATGTTGAATGTTATATTACAGGGCAGGTGACACAAAGTAACACACAGAAATAAGAAATATAAGAGCTGAGTTTTTCACATTACCTTCTAAACACATCAGAGTCTCCCAAATGCATCAGAACACTCTTGGATTTCACTGTTGCAAAAATGCTCAATGAATTTTGGCCATACCAGTCCTTTCACAGCACTCTGGGCCAAACTAGTTCTCTTGACTATAGAAATGGTAAGATTTTCTGTTTGTAAGGCAGAGAGAAAGGAGGAAATATCTATGCTTTTCCCAATAAACCCTGCATCTGAAAAAAATATTTCTTTACGTGAAGAAATGGAGGGTAGACATATTGCAAGAAAGGAATCCATAGGACTCTTACCAGAAATAAATAGTTATTTCCTGAATCTTTTGTTTTACTAAAAATCTGATCTCTTTGATGGTTTTAAGTTTTTGCTCCACTAAATCTGGCACTGATATGGGGTACTGTGCAGGGATCTTTATCATAGCCTCTTCGCCAACTCATGAGAAATTTATAGCTCAGTCAACCACACTTCAGCCTTTGTTATCAGCTTATCCTTAAAAAGTCATTTGGAAACGAGAACATTGACTGAGTGTAACCTGTGCCCTCACATATCTATGTGGCTTCATTAGAAAAAAAAGAAAATTTTGTTTACATTAAGGATCATACATATTTAATATAATATCCATATAAAATTATATATTCAATTAGGTTTTGACATATTGCTGATAAAGCTTGGAGCTTCTGGTAATATAAGGTCATTTAGATATGGTTCAAAAAAGACCTGCATAAGCATTTAAAAAGTAAAGAAAATTTAGTGATTTAGACTGAGATTGTCTACACATTTGAATTATTTTACTGAGTTTTTCTTCAAGAAACATCAAATTGAAACTTGCTCCTTGCTCTGAAATTCAAGCACTAAAAAAGCATAAGGAAATGAAACTAAGAAACCCCCAAGTGTTTTATTAATATAATCTGGTAGATTATTATTAACAACCCAAAATCTTTTTTTTTTTTTTTTTTCTTTCCCTTTGTATTGTTCATGTATAGTATTAAGATTTATTGGTAAGGAGAAATTAAGGCTGACTGCCAACATCACTTTCTTTCTGTATTTTGAAAAGAAATATGTCTGGTTTCCTTTCAAGCTCATGGGACATGACTATAAAAAGATAATGTACTACCTAAGACATTATCTTAAACAGATAAGCCTTCATCAGGCAATGGCTCAAAATTATAACACAAAGCTAATCAATGTCAATTTTACTTTGACATCATTGCGGTAAGGGATTTGCACCTATCACCTTTTATTGATATTGTATAATAACCTCAGCAAAGTATTTTCAGATATAACCAAGTGTTTCAGTAGTATTAAGGTAGGGAGGTTTCTTGCTGTAGAAGAAATTTGCCCTGAATTACATGCAGCTCTTCATTACATTTATCTGAATAATGGAGAACATAATTTGACATTTGTTTCTGATATGAAGTTTAGAAAATCTGAAATAGTTGATAAATCAATCCACCAGAAAGAACAGATCATTTAAAAATCCACACAGTTTCAAGTTCTATTTTCAGTGTATGAAAACTTATTCTTATTTATGCAGGTACACAGAGATGTAACCCTACATAAGCATAATTAATTGAGACATCAGTTCCTACACTGAAAAGTCTTTTGAGGTGTTAATATACACAGTAGCCTAGGACAGAAAGAGCAGCGCTGTTTATTGCACTCCTGGAAGCAAGGATTCCCTTGAGAGAGCATAGCTATTGACTTGGAAAAGTACAAAATAATAATGCTTGATTCATGCAGGATTTGAGTAATAAATAATTAACATATTCTCCTTTTTCTAGGGGATGTCTGATGTAACAACCGACTGCTCATTCATAGGATTTTGAAGGGCAGTGGCAAAACAGCTTCCCCAGCACTTCCCCTGAATGTAAACACTGAGAAATTTGCTATTGTATGCAACTTCCAAACTGTGCTCCTGTGTACTAGACAGACATTTCACTTTGATGTAAAATGATGTGAAGGAGTTGGAG
Organism: Streptopelia decaocto; assembly: GCF_964273445.1. Lineage (NCBI taxonomy): Eukaryota > Metazoa > Chordata > Aves > Columbiformes > Columbidae > Streptopelia > Streptopelia decaocto. The sequence continues at coordinate 159,046,794 of NC_138663.1, forward strand.
ATGAGGAATGAAAATTGAACTAAAAAGTCATCATTTGGGTCCAATAGTTTCATTATAAAATCTTTTAAACTTTTTTGACAATGCTGATCAGCCTTGTTATTTTTCAAAAGGTGCTCTGGCATCTAAATGCTACAGTCAATTTAGGGCTCTGTTGTGCCTGGTGAAAATGCTGAGTCTGGGGCTCTCATGCCACTTCAAGTCTGGGAAGCTTTTTCCTGCAAATGCAGAAATCATACAGTTCAAGAGTATGGTATACAGCTAGCAAAGGCAGAATTCTAGAATTGCTGTATTTGTAATATCTTATATTTGTAACTGTCACGTGACATGATGATGGATAACGTGTTTTACATGCATGAGTATCTTTGTATCCTTAACAAAAATGGCACAGTTAAGCACCATACTTCATTTCCACAAGTCATATCAAATCTCAGGAGTCCAATAAGTTTGCTGCTGTCATTGAGCTAAGCATCTGCATCTTCAGAAATCTTCAGCCCCTCTTCAGAAGCTGCAGTTTTTAAGAGTCGCCCTGAGTGAAGCCATTAGTATCCTTCCAGGATACATCCTCCTAGTAACCAGCTACCCGTGGTGTCAGGGAACAGCATGATCAAGCCAGATGAGTCCCAGCCCTGTGGAACCAGTAACTGGAGCAGCAGCTCCCCACAGTCCCACAGAAGGGGACCTCCTTCTTCAGTGACACATCTTAGAGCAAATATACAGGGCAATGGATGCTGTGAGCTGCTTGCAAGAAACTGTATTGCCACAGGGGGAGGCACAGAGATTTTGCAGGGTAAGTAGAGTTTACGCAGCAGGCAAGTGCTGGTGTTATTCTCATGCTGCTGGCAGCCCCACAACTTCAGAGCGCTTCTCTCAGGCTGAATTCATTACCATCTGAAGAATTACATGTCCAGGTTGTGTATCCTTTATACTTCTGAGGGAAGAGAAACTGTAAGGAAAGAGCAAATAGAGTTCTTCTCTTCTACACATTATTTACCTCACTGAATGGTTATGTTCCCTTTGTTTCAGGTGCGCTCCTATATACTCTGACTAAGCCATCAGGTCTTGGTATTGTATTTAAATTGTAGGTAGTGATTCTACTATTTCTGTAAAATGAGGCGAAGATGTGGGATCACAGAGGCTACAGCTTATTAGAGAATTTTAAAATACTGTAACCTTTTAATCAAGTATCATCGAGTTCACTTTCCTTTTGTGCAACTACATATTTTTATCCTGAACTGATGCAATTGTTTTATGATGTTAGGTTTGATGTTTTCATAGTACTGCAAATTCCTTTACCTAGGCTACCGATGCATTGTGGAGACTGGTGGGCCTAAAGCACACTGAAGGTTTTTTTTCATAAACAACATTAGATTTACATCCAAAAATCTGGTTGGTCTCAACTTTTGAGCAACTGAATTTGGAGTTGTATCCCACGATGGAGCATGCTACTTATTTTCCCTGCTAAAGCAGGAAAAATAATTCTAAACTACAGATTCATTTTTTTCATATATAATCAGGATCAGGCTCCACAACCTTTAGAGCCACCCAACAAACCCTGCCACTTCAACTAATGGGATAGACATCGGTGTACAATAATAGCTACTACAATCTGTACAGACAAGCGACTAAGAGAAAATTTTATTTCTCTGGAGGCACTAAAGTTTCTCTAAGTATAAAAGATGAAAGGCATTAGGTTAGGCTAATTTCACCTATTCTTATTCTGATGAGTGGCAAAGGTGGTTTCACTAGAGGTGTCATGATGCTTTTCATTCAGGAAGAAAGCAAGAAAGGATGATTTTAACCAGAACAATTACATGTTTGCTAAGTTGACACTAACTGAAAATAAGACTTTATTACAGGTTTTGATTTCTTGGCTGCCTTAAGTATGGGTGCACATCATGAAATGTTAGTGTTTCAAGTACCCATTCTATACTCGTCAAACCAGAATTTATGAATTTCTACCAGAAACTCTGAATTTGGAGTAATGGCACCCCAGGACTGCAGGAGCCTTCTGCAGCGCCTCCCCATGGAAGGAATAATGTAACTTATTTTTTCCCCCAGAGTCCTTATGAGAGGCTAACATATAATAAATATCACAGCATGCTTTCATACAATGATGAAGGAGGAGGGTGGCAGAGAGAAGAAATCCAGGTGCCAAATAACCAAGTCTGCTAAAATCCCTTTTTTTGGCTCTTACTTACCATGATCAAGCAGAAGTAAGGCTTTTGCCTACTGAGAGTTACAGCAGATTGCCAGCCTTCAGTCTTTAGTGTGTAATGGAACTGTCAGATGTTTCAGAGAAAAAAGGGGCAAAAACCATAATGTGTTTTGAATGTTATATTGATAAATTTCAGAGGTTCCCTATTTTCATGAACCTAATATGTAGCTGCCTACACAGCTATGGCTGTATTTATTTCCAGTAGCTGCACACACAGGAAAAAGAAAATTGTAAAAAATTACTACTACAATAATAGACAGATTTTTCTATGAACCAAAGGGAGTCTTGAAAAGCACAGTTGTTCTTGTAATAACTCATTAAAAAATGACAAATCTAGGTGGTCTCTTGAAGCATTGAAAGGAAAATGTTTATCCTTGTGCTTGCACACAGAACAGAGAAAACACAGAGTCCCGAAGGCTTTTGTAAGCAGTAAATAAAACTGCATATTTTAATCACTTTAAGGCTTTTACTAGGAGTGAGTAGTTAAGGGTTTGATGGGCAGTTTTGCTCAATATGATCAAGTTGCTGTGAGACTGCATGCTATGCTCTGCCTCAAGAGGTCTCCTACGGTGTCTGAGCCATACTGATAGGAAGAAAAAAAGAGGGATTCTTCAAGCACAATAACTAGAAATTTTATTAGTAGTGTAGAGCTGCTGTAATGACAGTAAGTGAAATAACTTCAAGACTGGAAGGAGAAGCTTTTGCTGAAACCTTGCAGATGTGTTTTCTCCTGTGGCTGAAGTCTAGCAGGATGGTGGCACTAAGGGGTGGTTCTGGGTCTCCAGCCTGGATGCTGGCTTTGCTGGCCTTGAATACTGCAGTGTGAGCATCCTCCTTATGAGGAAAGGCTGAGGGAGCTGGGTCTCTTTAGCATGGAGAAGAGGAGACTGAAGGGTGGCCTCATTAATGTTTATAAATATGTAAAGGGTGAGTGTCATGAGGATGGAGCCAGGCTCTTCCCAGTGACAACCAATGATAAGTCAAGGGGCAGTGGGTGCAAACTGGAACACAAGAGGTTCCACTTAAATATGAGCAGAAACTTCTTCATGGTGAGGGTGACAGACACTGGAACAGGCTGCCCAGGGGGGTTGTGGAGTCTCCTTCTCTGGAGACATTCAAAACCTGCCTGGACACATACCTGTGTAGCCTCATCTAGGTGTTCCTGCTCTGGCAGGGGGATTGGACTAGATGATCTTTCGAGGTCCCTTCCAGCCCCTAACATTCTGTGATTCTGTGAACACACCACATGCTGATCTGCCTCACTCCATTACAGAGCTTGTCAAATATTGAATACCCTGCTAGCAAAGCCACTTGCTCTCCAATCTGAGCAGAAGAATGGCTGCGGACATGAATTAGTGCAGGAGCCCCTTGACTTCTTTTCACAGACAGGGATGCGATCTCGAGCCATCATAATCACAGTCATTTGCACGTCTCTGTTACTCCACAACTTATAAAGTGTTTTCCACTGTCTCCCACCTATTAAAACACAGAAGCAAGGTCAAGGTGTGCCTGATTTACCAGTGAATAATTCCTAGAAAAAACAAAACCACCTTGTAATTTCTGCTGCTATAAGTAGCCTCACAGTGCCAAACCTCCATGGATTGCAGCAAAAGAATCAGTCCATGGACTACACTACTACACAGGCACTACACTAGTGTACCCTTTGTCACTAAATACAGCAGCAAAACGTATAGGATTTACTATAGATGTCCACAAAAAAAGTCCTGGTGTACTCATTGCTATGGAATTTCAGTCCTGGAATTTCAGTCTTCTGTTGTTCTGAATTACTTAAGTAAGGACTATCGTATATGGCTCACAATTCTGCTTGACATTCAGATTTAGTGTCATTTGTGTTTTTGTCTCAAAACAGAGGGAAGTTAAAGCCACTGCTAATCCTGCAAAAAGAAATGTGTCCTGACCCCTTTGCCATCCTGAGCCTGTGGATAAGGCAGTGGTCAGAATGAGATGCACTTGCTTTCATGGAAATCTCTTTTTTGTGGGTGTTGATTCTGAAGCTGAATGAGGGCACCAAGGGAAAGTGTGATGCCCACTAGGGGAGCTAATTCCTCAACTGACATTCTTGCTTGAGAAAAAGAGCAGTTAAAGGGAAATAAATGATCACTTGTAGAGAAAGCTTATGTTAGAGAAAGTCAAAGGATCTCAAGACAGGGACTGAAATATAGGCTAACTAGAGAAAGAAGAGTAACAGTATTGCTAAATAGAATGTAATTCCCTAAGATAGATGGGATTTGAATCTTTGTAAGTGGGAATAGCTTTCTCCATCCCTTCTGTGTTTCCATGACAGAATGTTCAGTGGGATCCCTGATCTTTATCACTGTTAATTGGTATAGTTCCATGGAGAGAAGCATAATTTTGACTATATCTGTTGGGCCATGAGACGAAGAAAATCCCCTTTTCCCCATTCGACAGAATCAGTCAGCTCCTCCCCTGAAGCAATCCCCTTCCTCAGCAATACAGTTCCTCTACTCTTTCTTTTTATCTTGCCTTTGCTAACTTTGCTTGAGACTGGTGCAAAGGAAATTATGAGGGGTAACTAACAGGCAAAACATGAGAAGCAAGCTTTGTCAAATACATGTTTTCAAAGTCAGTGTGGCTGGTTTACTTTTAAATACCTCTTAAATATTTTACATAGGTACCTGGAAAAAGCATGTATTCATTATAGTTTCATAATTATAATACAATTATTGAAGACTGTCTTCCTTTCTCAGGCAAATTTGGAGTTTCAGAGGAATTTTGCTAGAATGGGATGTGCTACATTTGACTTTTATTGTGCAATAATAAAGGCAATAACAAAGGCAACAAAATACAAAAAGCCTATAATGAAATGTTACACAAAAAGGGCACAGACCTTAAGGTGACACAAACAGGAAAAATATCATAAACCATGTCTCATGCTGCTGCAGCTGTTTCACCTCTTACCAGTTTTCACAGTCTATAAAATCTTGGAAAGCAGCAGATGTTTAGAGGGAGCTGTCCCACTCTCACCAGCTTTGAAAGTAGATGCAAGATTTATTAGTGCTATATAAATGTGATTTCAGTCCTGACATTTATATTTATAAACTAGGCAGAACTTGTAACACATCCTGTTGTTAGAGAGCCTCTTTACTTTCCTCTGCTCTTCCTCCTTGTAGATCTTAGGTGTTGCTGGACAATTGCAGTAATTACAGAGCAATACCAGGACATGCAGTCCGAACTACAGTATTTGCTTGCTTACTTACTGACAAATACATTTGAGAGTTTTCTCCTAGTACCAACTTTTGCCAAAACAACCTTGCATTACACAGATTATGAGCTAAGCAAAACTATCCTGTTGTGTATGAATATGCACTAATATTTGGGATTCCTGCCTACGCAGAGACTGTTAGTGCATAAAATTATATATATTTTTTTTTTCTAGTGCATGGTTCCTAGTATCAGAACAGGGATAAAAACCGTTCATGCATAATTTCCAATTTTTCATAGCTCACTGGTGCTGCAAAGTGCTGCAGTTCGTTTTAATTCAGTGAGTAGAAGTTTTGTTGTGTTTAGTACTAAGGGAATTGCATATGTTATTAGAAAGCCTCTGACAGCTGCCAGAGACGGAGACGAGTTGCTGTATTTCAGTCTTTCATAAAGGAAGGACTAAGGACCCTCATCTTCAGCAAAGCTGTCAGGGAACTCAAAAATGGGATGAAATAGAATACCTTTTCCAAACACAGGAGCATCTCTGTCTCTCTTTCTCTATTCCATTCCCCATCAAGTTGTAAAGGGGAAGTTGTTTAAGTAGAAGAAAGAGGAAATACATCTTGCTGTATTTGTACTTTATACTGCCTTGTCTCTACTGACCCGAAGGGACAATTACATAGCAGCCTGCCTTCCTTTAAGAAAACACACAGTGTATTACACAGTATTTAATAAATTAGCACTATTTTAAAATAGTATATAAGCTTTCATGCATTTTTTTTTTGTTTTCTGAGAGTAGGAACAATCAAAATCTGAAAGACATTGATGAAGGAATGGGCTTTGCATCAAAGACTCTCAAAGTCTGAATCTGTAAGCATTTCCACACTTTCCAACACATACCTCAGCCTGCCCAGCACTCTTACTGAATTTAAAGCACGAAAAAGGAAATCTTCTCTTAAGACCTGAACTCTTACCTTCTAGCTCTTGATTTGAACAGGTGCTTGCCTTAATAAAACCTTTGTTGTTTATTTTCGGTTTGGGGTTTTTGTATGTGTGTGTTGTGTGGTATTGTTTTGGTTTGTTTTTCCTAATAGCCTACATTATTTTCTTTGATCAGAACAAGTGACAATTAATCTCTTGCATACTCTTTAATGACAATGGGAAAGTAGCTTATGCAATGTCTTTAACGGGTTGGCATTGTTTTTCGACCAGCTCCTACTCAGATTTCTGAGGATGAACTGAATCTTCTTTTCACACCAGTAATATCACTGGCATTCCTCCATATAGTGCTGCTTCCAATGTCAGCTCCTTTAACTGGTACAAGAGACTGAGAAGTCATGTTCATTTGCATCATTTGTTTATTATTGTTGTTTGCATTTTTGGCTTATGCTATTTTTATAGCACACTCAATGCTGTCTTTCACTTTTCATACTCTGATTCATTTTTCATCCTGTTTTCTTCTTCCTATCCATCTTGTACCACCTCCGTGCTGAGTAAAGTGAAAATCCATGAATGAGTCAGAGTCAAACTTTCAAAGTCACATTGGTTGGTGGGGTTTGAAATTAAGCAAAATGAGATTGATCATTTTTTGTCTTTCCAAAAGTAGAAAATAACATCTCCTTTCTTTGGTTGCAAAAAGACAGCTTTACCCCATGTTTTCCAGCTGCTTTTATTTTCCTGATCTCTAATCTGAGTTTTGATGCTAATTAGTGACTGGTGTAACTAGCTGTTTCTGTTCTTTCTGTATTATCATTAGCCTTGTCTAATTCCTCATCCTAACCTGTGTATCATCAAAAGCAACTTGAAGCTCTTATTTCTTGTTAAATGTTACTCTTCTGGAAGGTTTTTTTTTTTTTTCTTTTTTTCTTTTTTTTTTTTTCTTTTTGGCTGTTTAAAGGATATTTTTTTTTCCCTAAGTTAACTTGAGTGAAGTATTATGTGAATAAAACTGTAATAGCTGTTTTCCTTAAATATGTATTCCATGCTCCATTTTAACATTTTGATTTCATGTTTGGTACTTTCTACTCAACACATGAAAAGGGAGACATTAATGCATTTTAATCAAAACGAAGGAATTAATAATTTCTCATGTATGCAACCTTTTAAGATTTTTGCCTATATACTACCAGAATGAAGAACAGCAGCTGTTGTGATTTATGTTGACTGGATATTATACAATGTTATTATCATCTTCTCAGCTTGTAAGAGCCTAGTTCTTGGTTGTAATACATCCTATTTCTGCCATGTTAAGCTTGTTATCAAATTCTCAACCAAAGCTTTCTCAACATTTCACATATCATGTAATAATTTAGCTCAGAAGCTGTAACACCACACCATTCCTTTTGAAACCTGAAATACGAAATGCGATTGGCTTGGGGCAGGGAAAGAGTAATTTCTTATGACAAGCCAGGAAGGTCAATTAGTAAATGAAGTGTATCTGCAGTTGCTTCATTGGGAATATTGACAAACAGTGTCTTCTAACCTCACAAAACCCTGCAGATATTTGCTATTACCAGCATTTCCTTCCACTAATATTTAAACTCTTCTTACCTATGAACAGATTCCACTCAGTATCCAAATCAGCCTGATTTGCTAGGCAGCCCTTCATTACATTGAGGCAATAGTTGTTGCAAGGTTTCACAGTGGGAAGTCCTCTGCAGTAAGGGCAGTACAACATCTTCATTAACGCCCGGATGCACCCTGGGGTGGGACTCACCTGCAGAGTTTAAGGGGGGGAAAGAAAAAGAAAAAGGAGGAAATCAATCTCCCGTTCTGTGAAGTTTGGGATCACTGAGATTATGCCTCTTGAGCAGTAAGTGCAGAAGGGGCAATTTGTGAAAAGAGCTCAACCCTTAATAACATCCTCCTATGAGACTAATCGATTCCTGCCAATTATGTTCATTTAGCACAGCCAGCAGTGATTTTCAGGAATGTAAAAATCAACACTCCCCTACTGATGGCAGCACTTGCCTCCCCAGCCCTCCCACACAAAATCTACTGGAAAGTGAAGGAAAAACATCCAGGGAATCAGTTGGACAGTAACTGACTGATCCTCACACAGAGGATCCTGAGGAGACCGTACGCTCTTCCTAGTTAAGCTGGAACTGTCGGTCATGCCATCACTGGATCAGATTCTACTCTATTAAAGCACAGTAAATCCAGGATAATCTTGATGATTTCTAGAAAACTATTCAGAACTACACCATGACAAAAGGATATCATTCTGTTTTCAGGCAAAAATACCCTTTCGTTTTCTCAGACAATTTTCTAAATAGATCAGATAAGGTTTTGTTTTTTTTTTAATATGCTTTCAATGTCTCTAGTGACAAAAAGCATTATAGACAATAGCAGTGTGTTCCTTCCATGTTCAATGGAGAGGAATAGGTCTCTTCTGGGTTGGTTCTTTATCCCACTTCTTGAAAGGTAGGATAAATTATACTCTGGAGGACATCCACTGAATCCTCCGTATCTAAATGCAAATAGCACAAACCGGTCTCTTTCGACAACCATGTAAAATACCTCGGGTAAATATTATTCCCCTCACACTTTTGGTTCTATATTTAATTGTTTCATCTCAGACTTTTAAAATCATATGTACCACTACAATGTACATTTTCAGGTCAGAAATTCTACCTTGGAAAAGTGCACGTTAGGTACTACTTGCAATAGCATCTTGTCATGGTGCAGTGGAGCATAAGTTTCTTGTGCTGGAGTGACAATCTAGAGCAATGACAAAGGGCCACAGGTTCCTCAGTGATTTCAAAATTCCTGGACAGGAGAGTGCAAAGCAATGGCACTCCTTTCACTCATTCTGTTGGTTTATGAATAAATGCAATACTTCTAATATGATTTGGAAGGGATTAAACTGTTTTTCTATATTAATGGTAATTTGTGCTGAAAGCATAAATCTGACTCTGCACTGTAACAGTACATCCTAATCTGACTGGTGTAGTTTCTGTTATCAAGATTGTACTAAAATGACACTTCCTTTTCTCTGGAACTTCTTTTTCCCTTTTTGACGTTAAATCACTGATTTATAGAGAACTATGCAGAACATACCCATTATGCTAGACATTTTTACATGAAAATGGCTCTTTTAAGAGTTATATCAGATGCTTCTGAGTTTGCTCAGAAGTGATTTTTGCCTTGGTTTCCTAGGGAAATGCACTTTACTAGCACAACACTCTGATGGTGTTTGTGAAGGTATATTTATCCATCCTTTTCCAATAGCTTTTGAACTGTCAGCCAGATTCAATCAAATTTGACTGACGACTTCTGGTTTCAGTAAATTAAGATCCTACAAGTTTCTTGAAAATAGACAACTGGGAGAAGAAAAGGAGAGAGGCTCTATTACTGATTTTATTGAGGAAAAGGCTGAAGCATGAGGTCAGTTCCTCACAGATATAAAAGAATCCACTTGGAGCAATGATGCTATGAATGACCCACAAGTTAAAAAAGCACCAGGGGAACTTTTGCCTTATTAAACAGCAGAAAATCCAAATTCAAGAAAAGCTGGACTTCATTATTTCCACTGCTCAGATCTACTTTTTAGATTCACTTATCCAACTGTTTTATCTTTATACCTCCAAATCTTGAAGAGGACCATTTTTACAAAAGGTTTAGCATCAAAACCAGGACATAAGCAGAATATATATAGTTATGGTCAACAGTAGAATATTCAAAATTACTTTGAAATTGCTGCTTTAAGACAGAGATATTTCTGTCTTTTGTAACTGACAGTTTTAACAGTTAAGTTTCTTCCATGCTTAAAATTATGCGTCTTCCCAGGCCCAGAAGTCTTGTCAATACAAAGTTGTCAGCACCTGCTTGACTCCTAAGTTAACTGAAATCCACATGTTCTCTCATCTGCACCTTCCCAAGGCCTCATTGTTATTTGTGCTGACCACATATACCTATAGGATCTTGACCTTACACAAAAACTTCTTGGCAATTTCATTATAGAAAAACATAGCTAGAGGAGAGAAGACAGTACCTGTCTTTATATTATATTTATATAAATCACAAAAGTAGACTGACAGTTAACTAGTTATCATGTCTTTCTCTGCCAGAGGTCCAGGTGATATCCCTGAACTGCTAGAACAGGACCCTAAAGGCCAGTTAGAATATCTATTTACACCGGCCCAGTGAATCTTGAATTCTTGTTGCATTACAGAACATCTTTAACCAGAGTACTCCCAGATACAGTCCACTGCAAAGCAGTCAGGATAAATTCTTACCACTCAAAAAGGTGTCTCATATCTTGTCCGAATGTTTCAATATCCCCCCGTACAAAATGGTGACATCATCAACATCATTTTACAAGAAAGGATCGTGCCCTGCTTTTGTTTAGAGAGAAGTAACACAGTTTTCGAGATAAGAGGCCAAGCTGTGACTCCAAGCAAGAAAACGGAGAAATTTTCTAGGGAAGCCTCTGACACATCTATATCAGGTTCTGACAAAGACCGACACAAGCAGCTAGTTGCTGATCAAGGTAGATGTTGCAGGCCTCTGTTTCAGAAGATGCTGTGCTGGTGAAATAAAATACAAGCACAGATCAATCACTGTCTCTCAGGCCAAGTGGCAGGGACTGGTTTACATTCACATTGCTTACTGCTAGCACCTGCTGCTCCGAGATGGCCACATCCCATATATAGTATTTGGCACTACATTTCCTCTGGGTCCCACCTGGTGCCTGGGTGACTAAAATACATAATTAATTTTGTGTGGTTGTTTTTCAGCTCAAAGTGTTTGGAATAATAAATGTCAGTACTGCAATGGGAGTAAATGTCAGCTAAATATAATATTGCATGTTTTGAAGTGAGACAGGACATTACATTTGATAGTGCTCGGATTAACATTGCAAAGAAGGGGGGGGACAGCTTGATGCAGCTTTCTGGAGGCAGCCTCTGTCCTCCAAACAGTGCAGAGGCACTGTGTGGAGAGAGCCAGATGGAGAGGTCCAAAACACACCCAGGAGGAGGGCTAGCAGGTAGGCAGGGAGCTGAATACACGATGAGCCCTATTCTCAAGCTTGCTCCATATTCCCCCATTACTCAGCTGTACTGGTGTACCTTTAGGTGACCAACTCTTCCTACTTGTGGGACAGGGAAACAATGAAGTAGCCAAGTTTCTGTTCTCAGGTTCAGCTGTTTTTTTTCTGTACCTTTATTTTCAAATAATACAGTCAGGTCGTTTTCCTCCCTCAACAACAGCTGAACTAGCTTTCATGCAAAAAATAATAAATGTTGGTCTTACATTCTGAAATCTTGGTGAAAAAAAACCAAAACCCAACCCAAAACAAAACATAAAAAATATTCAGCTTTGAGTAGGAGTATTCCAGAATGCTATAAATACATGGAATGTGGAGATTACCACAGAAAGTTGATTTTCAACCACCTATAATTGGCTTGCTACTTCTTGCTGCTGGCATATTTTATGAAATGTATTTTCAAAGCCCATTTTTCACTCCCATTGTCAAAAAAAAAAGTATTCAGAGTCTCTCACACCTAATAATAGTTTTCTGCAGACCAGTCAAAAGGCAGATATTAATTTCATTCAGAAGTACTCAAAACCTGCATTTGCTGAGGAGAGCTGTTCCTCAGCTCAGGAGATTCAATGTTTTTTCTGTAACTAATATTGGATATGGCTTTATTTATTTTTTTTTTTTTCCTGCATGTCTTTTAAAATACATTGTAATTTGCTTTATGCTAAAAACAGCAGAGAAATTTGCATAGACTTCAAAGTTTAGAAATAACTGGTCCTTATGTAAATCGTATATTAGAAATCAAGCAGATCACACTGAATGACATAACTGGGGAAACTGCTGTAGAGGAGTAATTAATTATATCATGCTGTCTCCCTGACTGACTAGGACATCTTCATTTTGGCATAAGCATACATGGAATGCAGCACATCAGAAGAGTGCCTTTCTGAGCTTTGATTGAGTCTAGTAGCTGCAGGACATGTTACATTATGGCATTTTGTAACATGTTTTGACAGCTTCAGCATTATCTAGATATATGTTTTTGCATACATACAAAAAAATCCAAAAAGCAAGAATCTTATGGGCTTCAATACTGAACATTGCTTTCCCCCTTCAGAAATTCTAGGAGGAATATTGTTTCGTTTAGAAGGCAGATTTTGCAATAGTGGACTTGAAATATAAATAATTGAGAACTTCTTTGTGTAAAAGCCATGAAATTGTAGTTTCTTATAACACTGCATTTGCAAAGACTGCTTTGTTATGTATTTGACCTGTTTTCATAATCAAAAGCCTTGGTTTTGTCAGGTACACAAATATAAATCTTTTTTTCTGATACAAAAAATCAGATGAACTGATTAAGCAACTGGTCACTTTTAGAACGATCAAGTGCACTGATGTGGAGTTTCTCTACTTGTATTTATAGAGGATTTCTTACTGAAGTAGCTCCTATATGTCATCTGAAAACAAAGTAGGGCTGTTCTTCCAAAGTATCATTGATTGTACCTAAACTCACAGCATAAACCCCTACCTAGGTCCAGATCCTGTGATTTCTTTGCATATAATAAAATCTGTCAAAGATGAGCAAAATGAATCAAAACTGAGTGCAATCTCAGAGACCACAAGAGGGTACATGACTCCTTCCTACATTTCTTGTGCACCCAAAGGAACTGATCTGATTTGGAATCACATGGAGTCCCTCCTTAGCAAGATGACCTTGGGAAGAAAATAACTGGGAAGACGCAGTCGATTTCTAGCCAGCTGGCCCAGGAAGTAGATACTCTTCTAAAATGCTTTTACACTAGAACAACCCGTAATCTGGGAAGGAGAAGAGGTTTGCATTTAATTTCTCACAAGCTTTATGAATGCATTAACAACCAAGCTGCTCGAGAAAAAGTGGAAACTTCTACTTCCTTCCAATTTGGTGTTCAAGAAGAGGTATAAAATGCTTTGCTTTATACAAGAGGATGAGGTATGTTCCTGCAGTCCCATGTAAATGGTCCATAATTGGAGAGAGTTCTGAAACGAATCCCTGTCTTTAGCACTTGTGTATTGGTTAAATCATCCAGCTTCCCACTTGGCAAGCTGACATGTGTCCAGGAATGATACACCATCTGAGAAATTAGGGCACCGACATCTTTAAGTCACTTTTTGGATGTCTATGTAGTCCATATACAACTTAATGATGGAAAAATGAGCTAAGTTTCCCAAGCATAATTTATTTCATAGCCTAATTATCTCAAGAGTTTCGAACAGGACTAGGGCAATAATAACAGAATTATTATGTATGTGGCCAGGTCAGAGTTTGATCTTGAACACATCAGCATGCCTTGATCAATACCAGGAGAAATGCAAACTCCACTAAGAGTAGCAGTCCCCTTGCATTCTTCCACCAAAAAGTTAATATATCTCTGAGTAATTCCACAGTCCAATTCTAGTGCTTCCTGTCCTTTTTTCTTTCCTTTCATCTTTACTTAACTTCAGTACAAAGACTAAAGTCCAGTACAATCACTCACTACTTTTCATTATGTATCTTTGACACTGTCTTCTCAACAAGTTACAATTACTCCCTATTGATTTTTGTTGTTGTTTGGTTTTAATACTGGGAGAAGTGGGTAAAGCTTAGCTGGCAATGACGTTTTTCTTCCTTTTTACCTTTCTTTTCTTCAAACAAGATTTGCTCACTGTTGGATGCCAGTGATTCATTTTTCTCCTTGTCCATATTTTTTCTGTTTTCATGAGCAGTGTGTTACTGCTGATTTCATTTAATAATCTAGATATCAAGCAAGTCCTTTTCAGCAGATTTCAGCAGAAAATATGTCTGTGTGTATCTATAAGAACTTTATAGAAATATTCATAATATATTTGAATGCTTAATTGAAGTAATTCTCATTGTCCCAATCTTGCTCTTAGATGCCTTTATTGCACAATCTGGGATAACAATGGAAATACTGTATCAGCCATGCTCAACTGGGTTGTAGAAGGTCAATTTGAGAATAGTTGCTTATATCAACTGAAAGTCTAGTCTAATACTAACCTCCTAAAGTTAAAAATAGCTATCATTTTAACAATTGATAGCATCCCAGATGACTGAAAGTTAGAAGGCCTGGTTTCAGTACTTGTCCTAATGCCTTTGACTTGGTGTTTGAGTCACACCAAAATAAAACACTATAGCCAGTTGAACAACTGCAAGATTCCCACAGTTCTGGGATATCATATCTCAAGAATATGATTACATAAACCACGGTAAATTTAATTTTAATATTTTCATATCCAATAAAATATTATTCTAGAAAATATATAATTTTTAGATCTATATACTAATTAAACTCTTAGAAAGAATTTCAGGGCAATACAATTGAGCCCTAGAAAATGTTTATATTGTAAAAAGAGTAATTACACATTTACCATGTGATACAAACTGTACAGCATTAAGAACTTAGCCCACTGCAACTCAGAGGAATCACCCAAATTTTTTCTAACATAAGAGGAACATTTAGCCATTGTTCTTGTCCAAGTGAGATGTCATTTTCCATTATTTATGATTTTGAAATTGTGAGAAATATGGCAGCTGGGTTTCTTTGCAACACCTATTAAAATTTGAGCCATGTTTCACACTTATTTGGTCATCTCAACACATCTGTAGTTATATTCTGGTTTGTTTATAGTTTTGGAAGGAGGACAAATATTGCTCCTCCATTTTACAGGTGAAAAATTAAAACATCATAAGCAATTTTTAAAGGTATTGAAATGAATAAAACCCTTAAAGTTATGCACGAGAATATTTCAACACTGCTCATAAGTATTGCTCTCATCTGTGATTTGCCTAAATTATCGTAACATGTAATTCTGAAACTGGCTGCAGGAAAATAAGGACTGCAAATCTCTAAGTGATTACATCAGGAAGCTGTACATCAACTAATAAATCAGTGTTGGAGAGATGAATTGTGGAATTTCACAATATCCTCAGAGAAGTCAAGGGCAAAAAAACCACAAGGACAAAATGTTCAGATGTTTACTTGGGTGAGACTGAACCTCTATTTTCAGTGGAAAAGAATAGCTTCTCCTATTTTTAGGAAAGTAGGAAAATTACTTACCAGATTATCTGAATAAAGAAAATCCAGACTTAGAAAACCACTTCAAAATCTGCAGTCACAAGGATATTTTGTGTATAGCTATATTTTAAATCTCTTGAATCACTTCTGAGTAATGCTTTAAAGCTATTTTTTTTACAATGTAAGTTTTTACAAAATAAAATATTTGAATGTTCAGATGTAAATATTTAAAAGTTCTTCTTGAATCCTGTTTTACCTGTCAGAGGCATAATGAATTTCAAAGAAACAGGGTGGAAAAATGCTGTTTGATTATAAATATGTTTAAAACAGGAATTTCTTACACTGAAAACAGTGCAAGCTGGAAAAATACTCCAGGATATGGGGTTTACATCCCATTAGATATTATTGACCTGAAAAATCTGCCCTGCAATTTTTCTGGAAAAAAATTTATCTTGCTCATCTGTTGTTAGAGTAAGTCCACATTAAATAGAATTTTAGGTATGGATTCCATCTGTTATTTTCCCAGCATTTCAAGGGTAAAGCTAAGGTGAACAATCTTTGAAATAATTTCTTCCTTCTACTCCCAGGAGATGAGAAGTTTTCTGTTACACAGAAGTAAGGAAGGAATCTCACATCTGTTAGGCTTTTTAAATCCCACCATTTCTTCTGGAACATAAACTTTAAGACATTCTCTTAATAAAAAGTAGTTCCTCTGCTTTCTTCCCACAGAAAAAAACCCACTGCATCTCACTTAAAAGAGAGTGTGCTCATTTCTTACAGCCTTGTTTAGAAAAGTCTATGGCCTCCACAAGATAAGAGGGGCTTGGTTTAGAGGAAAGCATGTGCTAATTCTTCCAGGACTGAAAATAAAATAGGACATGAGTGCAGGCAACAGGGTCAGAAGACCCCTGAACATCCTACTTCAAATAAGCTGGGGAGCAAAAAGAAAATCCATATAAGTCCAGCATTTTAGAAGAGGTCCTTAGTATGATTTCTGGACAAGACACATATAAAAATCTGACCTATACTCCCTTACAAAACAGATTCATTTCAACCTAAAACCAGGCATCTAAAACAGATGCTTATTACTCTCTCTTGTGGTGTTTTAATGACTCATCTGTGTGCAAATATCTTCATGTGTATGTTTAAAGTTAAGCAAGATGAATCTGCTGGTTTTTTTTCCAACTAGAAAAGCAACAGGATGTTACCTAGCAATGATGTGCAGTTGCCTTTGCAGAGCAGTCAGAAGAGCCAAGTTGGAAGAGGCATTAAGAAAGAATGGTGAGGAAACAAATGCCGGATTAGGCTCTGCATGATCAAGCAAAAGTGTCTTTGTGCTCACTGGGAGTAAAAAACTTCATCGCAGGGAAGTAGGTTGAGTATTGCCCAGATACAAATCAGAAATGGAATGGGAGGTCCTTGATAATCTGGAAATCAACCCCCCAGATAAGCAGGAGGGAAAACTCTGAGAAAGGGTTGAGATGATAGAAAAAGAGAAGAGCTGCCACAGCAGGAGATAATGATCAAATTAGAGAAGTCAGACACGTTGTGCAGCAGTGTCTGGATAAGAAAATGATGTGAAGAATGGTCAAAGTCAGTCCTACGTACACACCCAAGAACCTTGAAATGCAGAGTACATACCAGAGTCTTGCTGACTGCCTATCTATGGTTCACAGTGCAAAACAGAAAAGCACTCGAAACGAAAATCGGTTCTCTCAGAGAGAAAGAGAGAGAGAACAGCAAAAGTGTTCCGGTCACTTGTAAGTACTCACAAGTACTCACAAGTAAGTCTTGTTTGCTGTTCACTGACCTGTGAATTGTTTTACTGACATTAAAAGGGCAGGAAGCTCAGAGTGGTGCAGAGGGCTGGGGATGGTTTAGTTGTGCAATGTCAGCAAGAACACACTAGCCCTGATGAGGAAGAAATAAATGCATACATTATATTGGCAGTCTTGGTCAATGATGAGTTATGCAATAATTTGAGGTGACAAGTGACAACAGATTGACCAAACATGTTCCAGCTCCTTCCTGCTCTAATACACATGGATGGAGTCACAATGCAAAAGACACTTTATAGGAAGGTGATCACTATCTGAATTTGTTGACAATGGCAATCTCCTAGACACAGCAAATAAGGATATGCAGATTCTTTACAAGTACCTCCCTGCGTGACTGATGAATTTTCTGCCTATTAGCAGCAACTAAAAGATAGAGACTGACCAGAGTAGGACTAAAAGGAAGGTATTCTCCTAGAGAAAGAAATAAGATTGTAGGGATAGTGAAGCAGGCAACACCAAGGTAGATAGCTTTGTCCACTCTTCAAGTTTAATCATATTCCTACATTGTATATTTTTCAAGTATGTTCTGAGGGTAAAATGCCCTGGGCTATTTGGAAAAAAAAACCCAGCCAAACAAACCAAAAATAAACAAAAAAGAAAACAAAGACAAACAAACAAAACACAACCAAAAAAAAAAAAAAGACCATCCCAAAAACCCCAAAAAGCAAAGGAAGCTCCATAGAAACAAAACATGATTTTCCAGGTTGCCCATATCCTTTGTCTTTCTGCACAAAATTCAAAAGGCCAAATAACAAAGAATGCTGGGTTTGAAATGAAACTTTAAATCCGATTGTTAGCAATAAGCTCGTCACATCTTGTCAGAGACAAGATGGTTACAAAAATACAATCATCAGTTCATCAAGGAATGCAAAGCCTGCTTTAAAGACTAAGTATTTGCTGAAGACCCTACAGCACAGTAGAAAGCAAGATGTTGGTTATCTGGGACACAACAGAATTTAATGCTTTGCTTATGCTTCTGTTTCATTTCACAAAGTGAATGAAGCACAAGAAGGAACACAATAAACAGGACAGTAAAACAAATTCTATGTGGATTGTACGCAAGTACAGAGATTGAAAGGGAATATCTTAAACTATTTTCCTGATTTCTAAAGTGAAGAAGGGTATCAGTTCTTTAAGGTATCCCAGCAAGGATCTGGTCAGATCCATTGCTGAGTTCTAATAATCAACCACAGGCTCCTCATTATGATATGCAATGTCTTGGTAATATATTTAGGGTAGCACAGAAGTGAAGAGATGCTTTATAAATAGCTCACCATTTATTTATAGGATCCATAAATTCCCACTGTGTTATGTGGGCCTAAATCATGTGAGATCATCTTCTAGCACCATGTTAACATTTCCTCTTTTATGGTCTTTCAAATGCTCTTGTTAGATTTTCACAAAGTTATGTGTAAATATAAATGCCACATATAAAGTATTTAACAGACGCTCAAGTGCACCTTGGGATGATGACTATGGTCTGGAATGACCTGTTTATGGGATGTGCGCCCACTTTTCTGCTGAGTATTGCACTTGCAGCTTTTGGAACTGCATAGTAGAAAAGAAATTTGCATCTTCATCTCATCATTTAAGCATTATGTAATGTTATGTAATTTTATTTTATTTTAAGTCTCTTCCTGTTAAGTCCTTCTCTATAGACACAAACTGTAAAAAACAGAGGGGTCCTCATAAGCATCAGCATGTCCTACTTCCAAGTGAAATAGAAGCACAGGAAGGCAATTAAACAGGGAATAGTTAGGGGAACTAATGTCCCAACAGTAAGACCAGGGATGCCTCTCAGTGTTTTGTCTCTGAATTATGCATTAAACAAAAACATGGTCCAAAGTAGTACCCCTGGATGAGTATATAATAGCAAGTCATATACGCAATTGCCCTGAGAATGTTTTATTGGATTATATTAAAATATACAACTATCTTCCTCCTTCACACTCATGTCCACATAAGCATACAAAACCTAAAATTGTGTACATATATAGCAAAATCAGATGCACTGTCTTGTTCCCTGATAGCTAACAGGAGGGTGAACTGCATCAGCAAAATGCCTTTATTATACTTAGTATCATAAACTCACAGTTTTTATAAATATAATTTCTGGAAAATACTCTAATGGAAAGTAAGGACTTTGTAGCATGGGTATGAAATAAGCATATATCCAATGAAAGAAGATTTGTTGAGTTTAAACTGGTTATTTGAACAAAGTTCACACTTTACACTAGCAGGAAGCAGACTAGGACCTACACAAGAAAAGTATATCTGATAATAAGATTCACTTTTTCCTTTTCTGTAGAGACAGACTAAAATGTATAATTTACTATTAAATCTTCATTTAACCAGCCATGAATTTTATATCAGTGTACTAAACAGAATTAGAGTCTACAAGCATATGAAAACATTCTCTTTAATATTTTGTTCTTGAAAAATTCTCAGCAGCTAAGATGTTAACATTTTTTTTCCTTTACCCAAAACGGAGCAAGAAAATGCATTCTGTGTTGGACTGGCTATGGCCTAAAAGGCAGCAGATTTATAAATATGAAAATTTAAAGTAGATATGAAACTGGGGGAAAAATATAGCATAAGATTATTTTCTTTTGCTCAGACTTTTTGCCATAGTAACTTAAAAACCAACAATTTCAGTTTTCACTACTGACTACTGTAATTGTCTTGATTTACAGTTCCCACTTTCTTGAGTGCAGAAATCATTCATTTATGTATTATGATTTAGATATTTTAGTAGCCCTTGAAAGCACTGATGCTATATCATCCTCAGTGGGATGGAAGTGCTCTGCAGTACATGCTGAAGCCCCTCTTCCAGAAGCACACTTCCCAGCCTTTGGCTAAGATCAAAACAATCATCTCTTCTTCCCACTTTAATATCTGATTTATCCTCAGCATGAAGATTTTATATTAAATGGATTTGGAGGGAAGGGGAAGGAGTAACAACTTCCTTCATCCACTCCATACATCAACCCAAAACTGCAGTACTTCCAGGTACTGTGGCTGCATTGTGACCTTGTGTCAGGATGTGATATTTGTGCATAAAACCACCCTGTGTGCTTTTATCTTTGTTTTGGTCAAATCTAGAGCCATGGTGCTTCTGCAGATCTTCTGGTGATGCAATCAATAGCCACAATGTCACCCACCCCTCTGCATCTATGTACTCCATAGGGCTGATGCAGCCACTGCAGCTATGTGCTTCATGGAAGACTCCTGAAATCTCATGCCAGATACACAGTGTGTATGAGGAAGGCTTGTAACTGTGAATCGTAGGATCATGGAATCACAGAATGTCCTGAGTTGGAAGTGACCCACAAGGATCATCAAGTCCAACTCTTGTTCCTGCATATGACAATTCCACAGTTCATACCGTGTGTCTGAGGGTGTTATCCTATTGCTTCTGGAACACTGTTCAGCTTGGGGCTGTGACTGCCTCCCTGGGGAGCCTGTTCCAGTGCTCCACCACCCTCTGAGTGAAGAACCTTTTCCTAATGTCCAGCCTAAACCTGCCCTGGCACATCTTCCTGCCATTCCCTTGGGTTCTGTCATTGGTCACCAGAGAGAAGAGATCAGATGCAGCCCCTCCTCCTCCCCTTGTGAGGAAGCCATAGACTGCTATGAGGTCTCCCCCTCAGTCTCCTCTTCTCCAGGCTGTGACCATCCTTGTCACTTCTGGTGTCACTCTTCCCAACAGACTTTCATAGATTTTTCCAAAATGATTCAGACCAGAATTGTGCTGTGGACTGAGCCGGTCCTGAATACACCTGCAGTCAGACCAGGGCAAGGATTTTTTTATTTCTCTACCAACATGCTAAATTCTCCTTTAACAAAGTAAAAGATTTCTCTAGCTTGTTAAATAAGATGTCAGTCCTTTCTAGATGGTAAAATCCCCATTCATGTTGAACCTGAAACGACCACACAGATTGGACTGAATGATAATTTGACCCATGTCTCTAAGTGTCAAATGACTGAATTTACTGCCATCTAAGTCAGAAAATCCAGTAAAAGTAAAATACAGCACTATATAATGGCTACCTGGCAGTAAATTTGTATTTAAGCTATTTCATTGCCATTTGTCTTTATCTGATTAAGCCACCCGATTTATAAAACATGCTGGCATACAATTTATATACAGCAATATAATCCACCTAGTGGTCTGGCTTCCAGAACCACAAGGATAAACATGCTCAAACCATAAAGGTACTCTTAATGCCAGATATCCATTTATAATGCCTGCTGAAAGATGTCTCATTATTATCATCTCCGGTATGGATGAACTGTCAGCGACACTACCACAACCTCTTTCCAAACCTTTTAAGAGTAAGGAAAGTCTCAATCATGTCGAAAACACAAAGGTATCTCACAAATTGGTAGAGATTTCCTCATTATTGCAGTAACATCATTAACCTTCAGTGAAGAAGACAACATGGGTATTATCGCAGTGAAGTTAGCACTACTGTAAACTTTTGACAAAGAGGTCAATTTTTCCAGTGGATATGAGAAATGTCACAAGCTTGGTAGCATCCTGTGTACCTAAAGATGGACAGTGGAACAGATTCTGAACCCAACAACTTTGGTCCAGGTACCACAAACTATCATAAAAAAGTACAATTTCTCTGTGCCTGTCCATTCAACAGAGTATGTTGTTTCTGTATTTCTACATTTCTCTAGAAATAAATGTCCTAAGTAGAATACTTAATAATATTCTTAAAGACCTATGTCTTATAAAGCTGCTGAAATAACTACCAAGGTTTTTATTTACATGGGCAAGTACAGTGAAGTTCAAAGCTAAGTGAGGTCCCTTGGATATTCCATCCACCACCTGGATTTAAGGGATTACTTCCAGAGCAAGAGTAAATTTGCTTATGATTACTTGATTTTGAGAATCCCTACATAAGATACTTAGAATAGCCAATTAAAGCCAACAGTAACTGGATTTTGCAGCACAAGTATCTCTGGTCAAAGACTTTGTTCACTGTCGATGTGGTTCTGTGGTTCACAGCAGGTGAACGGACCATTCCTGCCTTCAGTTTTGAGCTAGATAGATGTGGGGTAATCTCACCTAAGTGTATAAATCTACAATTTAGGTAGCAATCTCTGATGTAGTAATTTGGAACCCTTTTAGAGATAATGGAGAGAAACAAACACAGGCCTTAGTCAATCTTAGGTTTAAGTAGGTACACATGTCACAGATTTTAGTTAGGAAATTATTATAAAACACACAAATGAAAAAGCTTGGAGTTGTTTTAATGTCAACACCAAACACTATCTATATTTGCCTTCACTTTCCCTCTACTGTTCTTTACTTGTCTTGGCCAGTTGACCTAGTCGGTTGTTTTGGTTGGTTGATTACCCTCCAACCACAGAAACATGTTTCACCCAGACTTTGTTCCTGTTCTCCTTGTGCAGGAGACTATCTGGGCTTTCAAGGAGAACAGAAAATGGAGTTGTGAGGATGACTGATTTTTTTCTTAATATAGAAAGGTCAGTTTTTAGTAACAAGATCAGAGTATGTCAGGTGGCTCAGACCTGCCCTTCGCTCTGTGCCAAAACACCAGAGTTGATCCTGTTGTTCTTCTGTCTGCTACAACTGCATGTGTAAAAACAAAGACAGCTTTACCAAATACCATTCAAATAACAAAGTACAAAATAATGCTGCAGAAATATTTCCTTGTACAAAATGACTCCTGGAAGTGGGTTCCTACTATAATGAGCCCTTTACAACCCATGTTCCCATATCCCCTCTACCTACCACACTTTCGACTTATTGCATGAATGTACTTAAAAATGATGAGATCACTGACATCACTGCTGCTAGAGACTGGATGAAAAGAACTGCTGAGCACCTATTATGATGAGGAAAACTTAAATAAATAAATAAATAAGAATGGCTCGACAAAGAAGAATACATTGAACCAAGTCTCAAATTTTGAAACGCAGAAAGTGGCCTCTCTCTCTCATGCTCTCTCTTTCCCTCTCTCCCTACAATTGTCAAGGGCAGTGACAGACAACCTGAACCAGAAATAATTTCACTATAGCTGGCTGTCCTCATTCAGAAGAAAAGCATTAACAAAACTCTTTGTATATTATCTTTCCAATTTAGATTTATATATTCCCTCTGTAGTAGGTGAAAACAGACGGGAAAATTTTAACACTATTAGGAACACAGATGTATAAGAAAGAAATTTCTTTAATCTTCTGGTTTTTAATATAAAGATCTTGCTGTATTATCATTTAATGACTAATCACAAGATACTGAACTAGCCATCAAATCTGTTATGCTCTGCTTTTTATTTGTTTGTCTTTTGAATGTCTGACTAGGAAGTGGCAAGTAGAGATGGATATTACAGGAAGTTATTATGTTATTTACTCATCTAATACACTGACTTTTTATGTCTCTTTCTCTCTTTGGAAAAGTTTTTAAATGAGAATAACATTTGCAGGAGAAAAGTCCACACCATGGACTAAATAACACTTGGCTATCTCACGAAGAGTACAGTACATTGTCTTGCAGAAGGCTGTGTTTGTTTCACACATTATATTTATTATCTCTTATGACCTGTGAATTACATGTTTTATTTTTATTTTATTTAAAAATAAAGTAAAAATACAGTATAAAAGACAAAAAAGAGGCCAAGGAGATGAAAGATTCATAAGTACCGTGGGATACAATGAGGATCAGATTAAACTCTGCAGGTTGCTTTTACTTATTACTCCGATCCAAAATGAGAGTTAATTTTACTTCCTTTATTTAATTAATTGGAATCTAAATCTCTCAGCAACTTTATATGAAACTTTAGTTCCACTGAGTTATGATTTTTTCCTCAATACAATTATTATTTATGTAAGATTCTTGTCATGACCAAGACTCTGTTTGCATGGTACTATGCATTATACAAGCACAGAATTAGATGTTTCCACATTCTAAAATGATAAACATAATAATACATTTAAAATCTGAATTCTTCCCGTTTTTACATATTATTTTTCAGACATTAACGTTATAATGACTACCTGTTATGTTTTCTTAACTGTTGAGTCTTCAAATCTGTGTAATTACATGAAATGTGGGACTTGGTCCACAAGAAAAATTAAACCTGAATTAATGATAACTTCATATTAGTCACAATTTGCCAAATAGGTCTGATTCAGAATCAAAAGAACCAAGGATACAATAGGAAAACAACATTAATGTTGGTTGTTCAGTGAATGTTGGTGTCATTTTGTAGATTCTTAAGCTTTTCCTAATAGATTCCTATAGCAAAGCCCTTGCTGTTGTATCTTAAGTTCCAATGAACTACTTATTAACTCCTTGTAGGTCCCAAATAAATGACTTGCTTTAGTATGAACAGTAACTTTAGAGTCTTCTTCTAGAGATGGTGAAAAAAAAATGTTTTTTAAACCACTCGAGAGGAGCAGGAAGACCATTTGAACATTGATTTGTTTGAATGAAATTCAGAGAAATTTTGATCTGAAAATCTTCAGAGATTTCAAGACATGTTTACTGCACTCTGAATTATTTGAGGTCACAGACTATTCTGAATGGAAGAATGAAAACATTTGCTTGCTTGCATTTTGTGGGAAAATGACAGCATGTGAAAGTATAATAAATGAAAATCTTCTTGAGTGCTTATTGCCATCCCCTACTCACTTATGAACACAAAAGAAAAGTGAAGATGAAGTTGCAGACATCAAAATTGAGTGCAGTCTATTCTGGGAACCATTTATAGTGTAAGTAAAAGTGTAATTAAATAATGACTTCATTTCAGTAAGATCCCATGATAAGAATCAATAGTCAGGCCACTGATCTTGCATTAATTTGCCCTTACATCGTCACTAAATCTTGTCACAGTCACACTTTCGTGACACCCTGAATTAACCTTGACTATAACCTTGGCTTTAAAATAGAAGCTTTTTTTTTTTACTTCCCCTCTCCAAAGACTTCAATGGCTGCTTTCTGGGATTAATCATATTGAGCAGAATTCATGTATACAAGACACGAGCTTCAATTCTAAAGGATGTAACAGTGTATCGATGTAACAGTGTATCAGTCCTTGCCCAAAAATGTCTTCCATAACATAAGGAAAACTGTTACATGTTTAACTTAGGAGAATCTTTACTGAAAAACAACTTGAACCCTTGCATACTCCTTGGAAGTAAATACTGCATTTTAGTCATTAATCCAAAAATGTGTTAGAAAATACAACATGCAAAGAAAAAACAATGTCAAAAAGTTACAATTTTATTTGTAAGATTTTGGGCCTACTGTTGGTGTGTATTTTTTTTTTTCCATGTGCAAAGAACCTTCTGATCTTCTGCAAGTCGACGATCAGCACCTGCAATACATTTTCATTTTGACTGGATTGTATTTTCTGGATGAGACTTTGTATTCCTGCAAACATAAAAGGCTTCTTGCTCCTTACATCTCTTTACAGATTTACTGAAAAATGAATTGCTTCAGAAAATTTTATGGATACCACTTTATCACTTTAAAACCATATGAATGCAAACATAAAGTGACTCCCTGTCCAGGCTGATAGACCGGGTTTTATGGAGAGACAGCATTTTCACTTCAGGGTTTGTTAAGAAATGAGAAGCCGCAATGAATCTTTACTGTTCTGGAAAAACAAAACATGCTCTTTCAATCCTGTCTAAAGATTTCATATCATGCAATTTCTTCTTTGGTGATACTTCATTAAGTTGCACAGAAAACTCATTATCTTCCCACTCTGAAAAAGTCAATACAATAACTGGATCTTTTTAGTAAAAGAATCAGTTTCAGATTATTTGCTTTCCCAGAGGCTTAGAAGCATCCTGGCTTTTGGAGCTCAATGTGATCCTCGCCTTCTTGGTCTGAGGTCCATGGAAGGCCCCATCAGCCCACCATGATCCTGGTGCCAGACCTGGCTATGTTGCTTTCAGCAAGATACTGGATTGTCTTCTGCCTTTGTCTAGGAAGTGGGACAACTAGCTGTTTACCTAAAAGGTGTCTTAGTTTTGAGAGTTGGCATGGGTCGATGAAGCTCAGCCTTCAGACTGCAAAAATGGCACCAACAGAACAGAGAGAAAGGAAGATCAAACAGCTGGGTATCATTTGCCATTTTACATTCTTGTATCTGTGTGTTGTGCAACATGGAAGCAGAAAACGTACTGACATAATTTTCTACATCATAGCATCCATAGCAAGAAACTTAGTTACAAGGAGTGAAAGGAAGTTTAGTATTTTGTATGTTTAGAATTCCTTCATGAGTGTTTTTCATGGCAGTTCTATCTTGTAATATATTGTGTTAATATTTCTGGCAGTTTGGAAGTATGAATACCAGTATAAATAAATGAAGGAAGAGCACAGACTCAGGAGTTTGGTGATACTCAGGTACTCATAGCTATGACCACTCCAGGGCGCACTGTTGGCATCCAACACCCACAGTATCGCACACAAACCAATGCTAACCATAATTTACTTACAATTTAATTACAAACCAATTTACTAACCGTAAATCACAAGTCTGTTTTATTTTGTGGAGTTTCCCAATACTCATTGTTCATTTCATTTTCTAAATTTAAACTTGCAAAACTAAGCAAACAGGAACTCAGCTGGTCTGCATCTACTGAATTCTCCAAAAGACACAGAATCCTAGGGCAAATGAACAAGCTTTTGAAAGGTTATTATTTCGTCCAGCATAATTTACATTTTTAATACAATCTTCTGATTAGTAGTACTTTGTTCCTTGTTAACCATTTGTTTTGCTTTCCTGTATTCAAGGACACTCAGAAGCAAGAGAAGGCAACAGCTCAACAAGAAATTGGTACAAAATATATAAAATTCTTCTTCTAACTGTGTTTTTAGAAACGCCACTGCCATACAGATTTGCACTTATTTCTGTCTTAATCTTCATGCATATGGATTAATGCCTGGTTTTGTATGACCAAAGAAAAGACTTATCCTTGTTACTTAACTGAACAATTCTTCTATAAAATTCAGTTTTAGAGTTTTAATAAAAGCATAATAGTTAGTAGTAAAGGTTAATCTACTCTACAGTATTATTTAAAATCCATATAAAAAACTAAGGGAGCTGTTGGGAGTTAGAGCTGACAAGCCAGCATTACATGTGCTTTGTCAATTTTCTTACTGCCAAACATCCAAACATAAAAGGACCATTTTCCAGCACTCTCAGTATTTAGCTGACATTAGGTTCTTATATTAGGCCAGAGAGGGCAACTAAACAAAGAAAACCAAAGTAACATTGATGCAACGTTGATAAGCCAGTGCCTGCCATTCCATCTTCACAGCAGTCAGAGTATCCAGTAGCACCAAAGAGAATCAAGCAAGAACAAAATAGATTTATTGCCACTAATGAGTGAACACAAGAGTGTTTGGAAATGTGCATTGCACCCCATTTTCTTTTTAGTTTTGACATTATTATATGGTAGGGAAGATACAGGCAGTGGGTTTACTTCTAACAGGATGAACTAAGAGTTAAAGAAAAGACATTCTGTGTTCCATACTGGCAAACTAACTACATTTTTTTCCTGGAAGCTAATGAGACAAAGCTAATATCTGCTTGTCCTTCATCCCATAATACACTTATTACAAAACCACTATTCAAATTACCATCACATCTTATTAAACAACAGATGGTCTTATCTAAATTGGTTGGTTAATTCAGGTTCATGATTTCTTATTAATAAAGTCACAACAATGAATCAAGCCTTCCAAGAACTCTTCATGAAGCCAGCCATGTCTTGCAGTAAATGACTGCTAGTCAACAAGAAGCAGCTTATGGGAAGGCCATTTGTATAAAGTGTATTAGTGCAGTTCCTTATGAATCTTCATTATTTTCTCCTGTAAGAGCATTTCTTCTACCACTGATAGGTCTCAGAGTCTATTTTCCCATTGTGGTGTATACACCAATTCCGTAAAACGTAAATGAAGATAATCATAGTAGAAAAATCTATGAAACCGACATGACATTCAACTTTATAGAAAAGATTTTTTCTCCCAGAAGAGATTTCAAATCAAACAAGTTTTTCTAAACATATAATAATTCTTCTGCTATAAAATTTCAACTACTAAAATATTAAAAAAAAAAAAATGAACAGGAGAAACCTGACTACAAAAACTTTCTGATTGTCATATATGGAAATGGAAATTTTATTTTTGCTGCATGCTTTTATTTTTCATCTAAGCATTTATGTGTAATATTGCACTATGGCCTCTGCCTCACAGAATGTAAATTAAAATTCACATTGTTATCTCCCTTATGCTAATTCTGCTGATAAAAAACTGAACTGCTCACTGAAGACAATACAGTATAAGTCTGTCCTTCTTCAGGAAACACTAAAAGAGGGCTTAATTTCCAGTGACTGAAAAGTTGTCCTTCCTGCAATGCCTTTTTGCATGTGGCCTGAAGATCAGGGTCACTGGAATAAATATACTACTCTCCTCACAGGGCTTGCATACCTCTGGTTTCCCAAACGAGAGACAGAGCTCTCCTGCAAGCTAACATGCAGTTACA
Source organism: Streptopelia decaocto (assembly GCF_964273445.1). Taxonomy (NCBI): domain Eukaryota; kingdom Metazoa; phylum Chordata; class Aves; order Columbiformes; family Columbidae; genus Streptopelia; species Streptopelia decaocto. Next base: position 159,075,596 of record NC_138663.1, read on the forward strand.
ATGCCTGGAAGCTATTTAATGAGATTTCTCTCTCTTATACAGAGGATGTATGAGCAGGCTAACCCATGACAACAGCAGAGTTGAAAAAGATGCAAGCCCATGACAGAAAACCTAGGGCAAACTCTGCCAGACATCGAAATGCCCCAAATACAAAGCTGGCTCACTTCGTGCGCAGCTGCCAGTGTCTTTGCTCTAGGATTATGATACAAACTTGATGGCCACGCTCAAACAAGATTGGCAGTAAGGCTGGACTTTTCACACATGAAGTGAAAAATTAGTCTAGTTTTTAGGACAAGTCAATACTTTACTTGTGCTTAGGGAGATTGCTGAGACTGAACCAGTTGTGCTCAGAGGAGTCTGATCTGATTGATATCTCCCTGTGGCAGAGTCATCAGAGAGTCTGCTTTGGCGACAATGGACCATGGTTTTGAGTGAGCCCTTTTTCTAGGATTGCAGAAAGCTTGAGGCTGAGCATAGATAGAAATTAATGTCAGAGTGGAGATGAAACCTCTTCATTGGGTCTGGAAGCTAAAAGAGAAGTGACTGAAATCACACCTTCAACATCCAGTAATATTTTTTGATTCAGAGAAAATTAACCTGAAAGCAGTTGCAAAAATAATTGAGAAATCCTAAGAGAAGAATTAGAAAAACACCTAATAGTTGGCCCACCCAGCCCTTTTATGGGTTAGAAGTATTAGATTCCCAAGTGAAAATACCTTTCAAGCCATTAAATTAACAGCTATACTATACTCACATATCTAAAGCACCCCATGTAGAACAGAAACAGATGTAACAAAAGAGGACACAGGTTTTGAAAGACAAGGACAACACTGCTGGTAACATTTCTGTGCTACAGATGTAACACGTAGTCCTTATACTCACAGAAGATGAAAACCACCAGAAATAACAAACAGCTTCTAGGAATGAAATCCTGACCCGTGTGAATTTGATAGGAAGATGTTACCTGGCCTCAAGAGCCAAACAGCTACTTCCATTTGGAAACTCACCTAAGCTGTTAAAAAAAACCCACTGAAAGTAAATAATTAAAGCAGAAGTTCCTTCTGAGTCAAAGGGCAACAGATTCTCAGTATTGGACAAAGCAGTCCTGCTCTTTCTTAAACTTATAAAGATACCACCTACCTCTACCTCCCCACCCTTTTTTTTCATACTGATTGCTGTTGTTCATTGATATCATGATTTATTTGCATTACATTTCAGAAGTAAAGATGTCATGTGCAGGAAAAGAAAAGGAATTTTGAATCCACATGGTACAATTTTTCATTTACACTAGACAATGCACATGACACCTCATAAAGAAGATAAAAAGGCACATCTTTTTGTTGAAGTGAAACACACTTATATTTCAAAGTAGAGAAAAAGGATTTGCAAATTTTGAGCTTTGTCTGGAGAGTGCTACTGTTTACATTTAGTTCATCTCATTTAACAGGCCAAATTTCTTTGAATTCTCTGGCACGATAACAGTTTCCTTCTAGTGTTATTTCATTTAAATTTGATTTTCTTTATAGTTGGTGCCAAGTTTTGTGCTTGATGATCATTTGCAAATGAGGAAGGAGCACAAGGTGGGCATTGAGAGAAACAGATGATAAATTACAAGCTATCAATAAAATTACAGCTCCTAATTTATGTTAAAAATCCAGCTAGGTATCTGGCCCGAGGTTAAAATAAACAAACAAACAAAAAAAAAAACAAAACCACCACCAAAAACAACTAAGAATCTGTAAAAATGTTGAGCAGATGAGTCTTCAGGTAATTTCAAACCCAGACATTTAACAAATCCTGTTAACTTTAATGAAAGAGACTGTCTGCTCAGCCCTTTTGAAAACTAGGTGATTAAACTTAAGAATCTAAATATTGGATTAATACCTTATCATGAGGTTCCTGTCATAAAACAAAGAAACAAACAAACTAGAAGGAAAAAGACAAACACCCCTCCACACCCCCCCCCCCCCCATTTTCCAGTAAGTAAGTTTTATCAATTGAAAAAGAAATGTAATGCTTCATAGAATTTAAAATAGGACTACTATTTAAAAGTGCAAGAAAATCAAAACAAAGACACATAGAAACTCTTCTAGACAACTGAGAAAACATTCAATAGAAGTATAGAATCATAGAATTGTAGAATGGTGGGTTGGAAGGAATCTTAAAGATCATGTAGTTCCAGCCCCCCCCTACCATGGGCAGGGACACCTTCCACTAGACCAGGTTGCTCAAAGCCACATCCAGCCTGGCCTGGAACACTTCCAGGGATGGGGCATCCACAGCTTCTCTCCTTCCAGTGTAACACATAAAGTTAGAAAAAGAGGAAGACCTCTTCAGTTTAAATACTTCTCTGCTGCTTTATCGTCCAAGTGTCTAATGTCCAGTGCAACAGGCAAATGCAACCTTAACAGAGTCAACTGCCTTGAAAGCTTTTACGGTTTTAGAGTGCAATGAACTGTAATATAATAGAGGTTACTGTAATGTACAGAGGCAAACTGTTTTTGAGAGTGATATACCATTTGTGATGCCACAAATTTCATAAAACATCCCTGAAAAAGGAGGGTAATAAAGCAGTAGATGAACTGATTGCATATATAGGAGGTAAGTGATCAATGACAATAGTATGGGAACACAACGAGAAGTAAAAAAATAGCTTGCAGAGAAGTGAAACTGCTATATAGTTGTAGGGGTGAGTAGTTTGGCTGCACTTTGTGCAGACATAGTTAACTGTTTTTGTCTAGACCCTCTTTCATCTATCTTTGTCCAAATTAAAAAAAACCCACCTCTCTTGCCTAGCCCACTCCCCAAAGTCAGGGGGATCTCCTGTGAAAAGCCCTCTTCAAGTCCATCAGCAGAACTGAAAGTTCTGAATGCTTTTTTGACAATTCTTTCCTTGCTGTATTCACACATCTTGCACATACATAAGTATACTTTGGGGTGGTACAGGGGAAAGTTAGTGCTCATTATGTTTTAAGGTAACTGTAGGTACATTAGGCATCAGGAAATGTACCAGGAAAGAAACATATAGAACTTGCCTTGAACTACAAGCATTTTTAGAATTATTTTCAAACAGTTCAAACAACTGTATAAAAATGTTTTCTTGAGCAAAAAGAAATTAAATCCAAATGAAAAACTTATTGCAAATAGTACTCTTCCTAATTTGAATCCATACTCTGGTACCACAATATCTTCTGCCAAGTATCTCTTATTTGTGTTTGTCTTGTCTTTTCACTTTTGTTACACAATTTTTCCTACCCTTTGTAGGATTTCCTCATTCCTGCCAGTGTGTCTTGTAAATAATCTACTTATTCAACTCTCTTAACTTCAAACAATTCATTTTTAAACAGGTAATTCTCTTATACTAATGTAGCTTTCATGAACTGAAATTTCATTTCATAATTCAATAGTGAAAGGATCTATGATAACTCACTCAACACACATTCTGATGTTATTAATAATCATGATGATTGATCCACTCCAACAATTTTTTCTTCTCAAAATGTTGGCAGTTTTGTGTCTTTAAAAGGCTATTGACTGAAAGGCAACATGTTTGTCTCTTTATATATGTCATACGGTAATCAAAATAATGTTGAAAAATAAAATGAAAAACTTCTGTTACAATTTCTTAGTCTTTTCATCTACCTTGAAGTTCTGCAATACCATGGTGCTTCCTCTGGAAGTGGAGATTTTAGAATAAGAGATGAAGCAATTAAATTAAATTATAATTAGTAAAATAATTAAATATAAGGTACAAATATAAAAATAGTGTGGAATTTACTCTCTCTTTACTCTTTTTAAGAGTTACAAAGGACTGGTACTTATTACTTAATACCAAAATAGGAGAATCAGCTTGACAAAAGACTAATCAAGTGATCAACTTATTTTTTTTTCTCAATTTTGTATGATTTACAAGAAATGAACAAAATCTCCCTGCAAGCAGCCCTGACATCTTGGGATTGGATAAGAAAATAAAGACTATTGAATTTTCAGCCTCTGATCTGAAGGCAGACTGATAATGGCTACATTATGGCCCTAATCCTGTGACGTATTCTTTCCATGCGGAGATCACTGCAGGATCCTGGCTTCTGTTCATACTGTCTGATGGCTGTTTGGTGGCCAGTGTGACACAAAGAGACAAGTTAGTGAGCTCCATCCACTACACCACCACCATCATGTTTTACATTAAGTGGCATTCTTGCTGGCAAACTAAACTGAAAAGATATATTGCGGATGCTGGATCAGTCTGCTATCAATGTCAATCTCCAGGAAAATTAAAAAAGAAAAAAAAGGATAAAAACTTTCACTGCTTCCTTCATTCTTTGGCTAAACACAGCATTTAGTTCTCCATTATATTAATATGGCACTATTTGTAAGTTCACAGTTTTCTAAATCCTTATAAAAGCTTTATTAAAATTATATTGGTTGTTCTTGGTCATAAATGGAAACAAGCACAAGGTACATTTCATTCCCAGGGAAGAGTTATGTTGCACTGTGAAGGAAATATAACTGACACTAAGTAATTCTGAAGGGTTTTGCCTTTCTGTCCAGAAGACAGACTGATGAGCTCTCTTGCACAGTGGGAATGTAAGTCTGAATTGCACTGCATGAAATTATGCTTGCCTAAGCTTATCGGAGAAACCACCTGAAAATGACTTACAACTCACTTTGTTGGTAAAAAAATAGCAAAGAATTCTGGGATAGTGAAATGAATCTTTTCTGCTTTGAAGATTCTGGATAGGTTTTTTTTTACAATAACTGTAAAATAAAATAAAAGAAACTACAGTTTAAGCTTCTCTGCAAAGTATAAATTTATTGATAAGTGGTTGTTTTCTACTATTTCCAAATTATAGCTTACTGAATTTTATTGAAAAAATATTTTTGCCTGAAAACTACTAAAGCTAAAATCAAAAATAACTGTGGCCATCTAGTGCTTATTCTTGAGAATCTTGGATTTTTCATCTCTGTGCAATCCTCTCCATCTCTCTCCTGCACAAAGAAGTTATTTCCCCATCATGTTTGTAAGGCTAGTACAAATCTAGATATGGAGTTTTAGCTAATATGTGAAGCAGTTTCCTTTTCTGATTTATATTTTTCTCTCTAGTTTTTGTATCCTTTTGACATCTATTAAATATCTCCTCTTTCTGCTTGAAATTTAGCTCTTCACATTGGACATTTCTGTCTAACATAGTTAGTAAATTCATGCTCAGTTAGCTTTTTCTTTTTTCTTTAATAAATACTACTTTATCTCTTTCTTTTCTTCATTAAATCACTCTGATTTCAATATTTTTGCCTGTGAATTTGCTTTCTTTGTTTCCTTTGGGTATGTGGTTGTTCATTTTTCTAATGAACCCCTAGAAAAAGACTTTTTGCCCATGTTTTCAGTCTCTTTCTATTCCCTCTAATTATATCTGAGCCCTTCTCCCAGGCTGTGATACTTACAGATTTTTCTAACACATTGTTAGCTCTGTCTCAGAGATCATTTGGAAAAATACTTTTGTAATAGAATTGACTTTTTAATCATAATAGTGTCTTCTCGTCCACCCCTTCCTCACCTCCAGTCTATGAACTGATCACAAATAAGGTGTCTGTGAGCTAATAAATAAAACCTTTTCATCTTGGGTACCATATTTGGTTGCGATACTTTTAGTGTTGTTCAGTAACCATAGCCCACATTCAAAACAGAACCAGTCCTCTGTACTTCTCTCTGCCTATTTACAATATATGATATTGATCTGAAGCATTAATGATCATTCATGGAATTGCTGTTCCCTTTTCTTGTGCTCATTCAGAACAGTATATTAAACTGATGGCTTTCAGGTCCCTAAAACCTTTAACAACTAATTATTTATATTTTGTCCTAACAAAATTTATTGGTAGCCTTGTTTTAGGAACTCAGAGATGAGGAAATTTCCAGAATGATCCTCTGTTCCTGCTGCAGCAGATGAACCAAATTTGCCTATTTGACCAAGCAGACTTGGACATTTTGGGACACTGTTTCTTTGCTGTCATGGTAGGGGCAGTTGTGTGTGTTTTGTCTGTAGACAAAAGCATCTTGATGAGTTTTACTATGCAGGAAAAAGGGACAAAGTGAATCCCCAAAAGGCTTTGGATATTTCCAAGGCAAAGGCTGTTGGACTACAGTCCAGTGGATCATATCACTTTTATGATTAGTGCCCTTAGCTTATGTGAAAAGTGCAGAGTGAATCCAAATTGTTAGTTTCAGCTGATTAATTCCTTTGTCACCTTTCACCAAATCCAGCAAGGATGATGAAAATTAGAAACGCCTCATTCACCATGGTGTCCATGCCCAGGCTGAGGTGACAACTCTGCCTTGTCGGGAAAGGTCTGTCTGGTGTTCACAAGTGCCTGGCTGAGCTGCAGCCACCAGTGTGTACAGAGGGAAACAGTTCTGTGATGTCTTGATAGCATGTCATGTAAAAAACTAGATAATAATAATCTCCATCTTCTCCATGTGAAAGAAATTCCTGTATTTATGGCAATATTTATCTAATTCTCATTCAACCATACTGTATCGGAATAGGACACTTGCTCCATAATTAGGATAACTTGTTTTACCCATCAAAGTCTTTGCCACGTTTACTCAAACTGACACATCTTGAAAAGTTTAAATAAGGAAGAGAGGAAAAAATAACGAGATGATGCACACTGCACAATCAAATATATACATTTAGGTTAATAAAAGTTTCTTCTTTACAGTGCAAGGATACAAATGACAAAGTTAAATCAAATTGCAGAAAGAAAAGGCTTCTTTACAAAAGCACTATATAGAAAAAGTTTAAATAGCAAATGCTTATGGCTAAGGATCAAAAAAGGGGAGTTTTTTTTATATAAAGTTATAGCATGTGTTGAACCAGCTTATGCTTTTAGTGACACCAAAACCAAGATCTTTTTTTCTGTGCACGCAATGCTTTTTCAGGCTGGTACATCATCACTGCCCCATGCGAATGCTTTCTTGATACAAACATGACCTTGTGCTCCAAAGCTGCTATCTCCTGAAAGCAAAGCATTCACTGCTTCCTTAACAATCATGAAGAGCTGTACAAGTCAAATCAGATGTAAAAGAGATGTGTCTTTGCTCTAAACCATCATGTGTTGTGCCATCTGAAAATGTGAGTTGCTATACTTGTATCACAAGGCCAAGGAAACCTACACATTATTGTTCAACAAAGTAAATGAGACTGGAAAAAACAATAGCAAAGCTGCTATACCTGGCAACATCACCTGCTTTTTGTCCTAATCTTAGTAGAACTGCCAGTTAAAACAATGCAAAATAATGCTTCGATGTTAATACTAAGTAGTGGCAGAATAACTGAAAAGTAACCTCTTGTTATAAAGGTCGGCGCTGTCCTCTTCTTCCAAGCATCAGAAGCTTCTTGACAGTACTGCAGCATTGGGGAATATTATAAACTGCTTTTAAGAAAACAATTTCTCATCCTATTTTTGCTATTTTAACCACAGAAGCAGTGAAATTTACTACTATGCTACTTCTGGAAGGCTTAACTCTGTTCACATAGTAATAGGAGTCTTGATGCTGTAGAACACCAACTTTGATAACGCTTTATGATCTTAAGAATGACTTTTAAAAATGTACTTCCTTATAGTAATCAAGGTTGCCCTTCCAAAACCACAAGCAGATTATTAGAAATTTGAAGTAATACTAAACTCCAGCCACTTAAGGGCAAATTTGTACAAATATGAAAAATTTGAAAGAAAATAAAAATGTAATAATTTCTAATCTATTTACTTCTAATTAAAACAAGTATTTCTATGGCTATTTTGACTTTGAAAAATCTAAATAGTCTTTCAGATCATTTCAAATCAGAATTAAATCAGATCAGATTTCTATTGATAAAAAAAATGAATTATCTGCTTACATAACTTTGACTGAAACTCTACCATGGAAAGCAGTAAAAGGGATGAATTTCCGTACTTAATGAAGTTTAAATGACAATGAAGAAAAAGCTGAATAGGCTTCAATCAGGAGAAGTATTCCTAAGAGGGCCACCTGACAATTACATTTAATATGCTAATGCTATTACAGTACATGAAATTTTCTATTCTGCCCATAAAGGCCTTGTTAACAGTAATTAAATGTTAAGACATTCAGCAGTGTAAAGAAAAGAGATATAGTGAAATTATTATCACTAGAATCAGTGGAAGACTTTTTTTAATTAGTATTTGAATAGCAAAAGATTGAATTCTCACTATCGAGGGACAACAAGGCTGATCAGGTCTCTGTTAAATTACATGCAATCACACCTTCTTCATTAGAATTGCAAACATTTGCGTAAACCACTGGTTTTGCTACTGAACAGATGACAGGAGTTAATACTAATTCTCACTCCTTTCTACTCTCAATGTGTTTTACATCCAGGAGCAGTGACCTGTGCTGCAGGCCCTAAAGCTGGCCATCTCCCTTTGCCTAAGTGGGAGATCACCTGGGATTAGGTGAGTGGTAGGTCTCAAGTGCTGAGAAAACACTGAGTAGCCAAAAAGATGACCCACCGGAGCATATGCACTCCTGCTGCCACTGTGGGTTGGTCTGCATGGGATACAGAGCATTCCTGTCCTCAGTCTTATGGCTCTGGCTCTTCTTTTCAAACAGTAATAGTTTATGGTTTTAGTCTTGGAGGTCCCTGGCATCCTGTCAAAATGACAGGCATCATGTTCACACAAACAGTTCTCCAGGTCCATAAAGAATATTTTGATAACCTCTTAAAAATGTTCTCTCTTTCACAATAGTGAAGTAAACTCTTTACCAAGACCAAGCACTGGAATTACACAGCTTGGCTTCCAATAAAGAATAATTGGATTCAGTCTATAAAACTAATTAAGACTGCCACAGCCTCCTTAAGATCCTAATGCTGCTTTTAATACTTGCTCATAGGATTTCACAAAACATCCATTTGCAATGAAATTTATTTGCATAGATGAATGTATATCAGCTAATTCAAACACATAAAGAAAAATGAAGTCCACTTTTTACTTAAACTAGGTAGAAACTTCAAAGCAAATTTATCCAGATTAATATTTAACGAGGCCCTAAATCAAAACTGATGTAATGAGAATACAACTAGGAATAATTACCCATATAGCCCATCAGCAATTGTTGTTCTTTAACATTTTGGCCCAAATTCCATAGCATCTAGCATAGTATAGGAATATTTACCAAATATTTGAAGCAAAACTCCAAGAAGTTAAGATGACAAAGTACTAAATAAATACTGTAAAACTTACTGTTTGCTGCGTACCAGCTCAAAAGCAGACAATTTCATCAAGTAATACACAGTTTCACATGTAAAAAGGCAAAGGATATACCATGGGAAAACTGCTAAACTTTAACTATATTTTAATTATTTATGTGTATATGATACTTGTCTAATGATTTAGTATAGTGAGACAGAGTTTCTGTTCTGTACGGATGGACAATACAAATATTTGGTCCACTGTTAAAAATGGGTCTGTTGCTTGCTTACCCAAACATCTCCAGCTTCCACCATGGCAATACAGCAGTTATACCTGGGAGCAGAGGAGGATGAATATACACTGGTAAAGTCTTTGTGAATCAGTAGATAAACTTCATGTAACTCTGAGCAAACATGGAACCAGTGTGGGTGACTGACATCAACATATAATTTCTTCATCGGACTTCCAATCAGTCATGACAATCAAGATCTCATGGAATAGAAATGCCGCGAATGCCAGTGACTTACTTATCTTAAAACTAACTTATATATCCTATAACTTTATTTACAAAGAGACCTGAAATAGCATTTTTGCTTTAATGGGAGAAACACCCTTCCCTTCCTCTTTCCCACCCAATCTTATCTTTTCACATTTAAAACTGGACAAAAAACTATGGTCACTGTAACAACTGGAGGGCTTGCAACCAGAAAAGAAGACAAGAGAAAATGCTTGCCAAGCTTTCACAACATATATTCCTTCCAGCCAACACTCCTTTACTAATTTCTATATTCAGCTTGCCCATCTGTTTGCCAAGAAGACTCTAATGTCCTCCATCTGCAGATCTGCAGTTATGCCAGGTATCAGATGATGAGATGGCCATGTCATGTAGATAAATGGGAACTTGGCTAAATCTTGAATGAGAGAAGGTGCACTATGTCATATGCTAATGTTTTCAAAGTTAGTTTGCAGAGCACCTGAACACAGTAAGTCTCCTATAATGCATTTCAATCAATAACTTATTTATTTCAAGTTGGTAGAAATTTGATAGGAAGGAATTAGGAAACATAAAAATAGCACTTTCAGGTCACTTGACTAGGATTTACAGAGCAAACTGACAGCTGTCTCCTTTTAGAGCTGGAGTTAAAACATGACCATTTATAACAACAATTAATAATGATTAATAATAAAAAGCCTACAGAATCTGATGTAGCTCATAACATTAAGCATCTTCTTTTCTACGCTTATAAAGTATTTTGCATTACTAGTCCCATCGGAAAACCGATGGGATTTCCAGAAAACTGAAAGGATTTTAATCACCTTCAATGTTAGCATTTATACCAGTGTAGAACTTGCTTCTGAAAAATAAAACAAAACAAAAAAACCACCACAAAAATGGGAAATTGGATTTTGTACAAGTTCTGGATGGAGCTTTCTTAGAGTTAATTCAAGAATCCTAAAGCTGAATCAGTGAAAACAAAAGATTAATTCACCAGGACTGAAAAAGAAAATCTTGCCTTGTGCTCTACATCTTCCTATTTTTCTTGAGTAATATGGACTGCTTACATTCCTATGGATGCATACCACAAGCAAAACAATTATTTTCCTACAGCAAGGAGCCTGAAAAAGCAAGGAATACAAATTGCAGTGCCAATTTCTGGAAACCTCAAGGTCTTTCTATACAGCAAGACAAACTTTGCTCTACTCAAAGTTAGCAAACGGCAAAGTTTGTGCCTTTTGAGATGACCAGTTTCTCCCTGATTGTTGTCATAACCCTTCTGACAAGGTGGATTGTGGGAAAACCAGTGAGTACTTATGTCTCAGCCTCCAAGTCTGAGTGGAGATGTACAAATGTACATTTAATACAAAACACAATAATTTAGAGTCTGTTAAACTTGCTTGAAAAAAATAATTTCTTTTGGCTCAAGTCACATATTTGCCAACACAGAGATCAAGCATTCCTGCTGCTTCTGCATCCAGTATTCTGACTGTGCTGCAGTTCCAATACTAATACAACTTTCTTTCAAGTGAAGATGAACGGAGCAAGCAGAGAAAGGGAATTGCAATTTCATTTTCTAAGCCAATTCAGGCTGCTATACGTCTTGGAACTGCACCGACTTCGTTCTGTCTTGCTCCTGTGATCCTTCACTCTGTTTGAGCACTTGCTTTAGACCAAGAGGATTGACACCACAGTAAATACCTGTTACATATCTGATATACTTAGTGGCAGCAAAAAAAGTACTTTTTTTTAAAAATTTCATCAATTGTCTCACAATCTCCAAGCAAATGAAGGAGACAGTAATTCCTCTCCCCTTCTGATTTTTAATATTATGTTTAAATAACAAACTTCTAACCCATATTTGACCCACAAAAAACTCGCCTGTGGTTATGACACATCAGCTACCCAGTTCTTCTACAGCAGTCTCCACAAATAATGGTACTTCTGATCCCACTGTGTAATATAAAAATTCAAGTCGTGTTTCCTTTTTTTTTTTTTTTTTCTTCTTCCCCAAAATGCCAGGGGAATAAGAAATGCCAGGGAAAGCTTCAATCCGAATGATCAACATTTTTATGTCCTTAGAAAACCCAACTGATGTTTGAAAATGAACTAAAAAAACCCTGAAGCTATTATAGTCAATGACTTAAAATTTATACAGAAGTTCTTCAAACATCTGAGGGATTTCTTAAATGGGTTTTGTTAAAAATAAATGAGTAGTTTAAAATAAACATTCAGAAATCTGAGAAATCCTCAAACACACAAATTAGACTAATGTAATTAGTGCATGCTCAGAGAAAGATCTACTTTTCACATTTGTAGTAAAATGTAATTTCTCACAGACTAACTACATAGCACAATGTTCCTGAAATTTTAATTGTTTGAAGAGCTTACATAACTTCATTTAAATCACTCACTCAAGACCTGGCCTCATCTGAGCTAAATTGCATTTAAGTCTCTGTGTCCAGTGTTTCTCAAAAGATTGGCCTAGAGACAGTAGATAATGAACAACCACAAGGATTCATCTACAGCTATGTTTGATATCACAAGTAACAAATATGGATAATTCCTGTTGCTAACAATAAAATGAATGGCTGAAGGTTTTATATTTTAAAATTCCACTTTATATGGATAAGAAATTATTGATCTTCTATACAACCGTCATCAAGCTAAGATTGTGCAGAGGAGCCATTTACAACACCGGAGAGTCCCTGCCTTATCACCATATCTGGTTTTATTTTTAAATGATAACCTTAAGATTTATATCACCTTTTCCCTTTAGTTTTAATGTACATGGATTGTTTTAGTTACTGACACATACAAGTGCTCTCAATTTATTGTATTGTACATTGGTTTGAAAAAGATCTAGAAGGACTTTTCCATTGATGCAGTCTTTGACCATCGGTATCACAAACATTTGCCATTATTTGACATCTCCATCACTGGTTACGGGAGCTCTTCCAGTTTCTAAAGAAACCCAGGTATGGAAGTAGGAAGGAGGCATGGATGCCTGGGAGATGGGGTCTCCTGAGCACATTACCTATGCATCCCAGAGGGATCTGGAGCATCACAGTCTGTACTGGAACCTCAGCTTGGCCAGGGTGAGAGCTGGTACAAGTGTCAACATGCCCAACTGTTGCCACAGTTGCCATGTGGCAAACATGACTATGGCTTGTATTGCCTGGAGCTTTACCAGACAATATCTATTCCCAAAAGGCACTCTTGGAAATGTCAGCCTACTTTGGGGTAGAAAAGAGTTTAGCCCTTATGGCATGACCTACACCACGCCACCACTGTCTACGACACTACTTTTACATTTATACAGTCCTAAAATTACATTCGGCCCATTGAAGGTGACCATGAGGCTGATGTGGCCCCTGATGAAAATGAGTTTGACACACCTGGTCTACAGGCTAGAGAATAGTCCCCAGACCTGTTTCCTGGTATATGCATAGTCTAGCCTACATCTGTTGACCATCTCAGAAGATTTGCCAATAAATTAATATGAAAAGAAAATGATATTGATTTTACAGGCTAATCTTTACAACAGACAGTCAAATGACCTCCTGTTCAGGTTACTGAACCCTTGACATTGTAAACATATTTCTGGCTTTTAAAAATCCTCAAAGCACTCTTTAGCAAACTTATGTCATTTATAGATAATGTCTGAAATATGGAAGAGATTAGAAAAATGTCTGTGGCTACCCTTAGGAAAATCTGTTCAAATTTGATTGAGCTACAAACAGGGGAATGTTACTATTTGTACTACTCTCAGCAGTGCTTGCTAAACGACTAGGAATAAAAATTGTGAACATGCTGTCTGAATGACACATGTCCAGTCCCATTGAGACTTCTGTTCCATACATATGTAGGATACATATAACACATAAACCGTATTACAGCAAGAGCCTGGATGTCTTCACTGAAATTCTCTACCTTACCTTAACAAAGATTAATGTGTACCATCATTTTGTAGCATATCGAAACCCTAAGAAAATGCAACAGATGTATTTGGAAATTACCTGAAAATTTAGTAACAAATTACATTCTTTTACTTTGGGAAAAATAGATGAATACACAGTAATCCTTCCAGACCTGAGAGTATATATTTGTTTTCAAGTAAAATGGAGAACTTAATTTTAGTATGTAGATAATAACATACCCTTATATTAACATTGGATAAGTAATTTGCTGAGTTGTTGATGTGTATTGGGTCTTGTGCAATAGTGTATGTTTTGAATCATAGCTCTTTCCTTCCAAACTAATAAACAATACCCCTTATGCATGTCACTAACAGAGAGTGATGAAGCCCTTATATGCATATGTTTCAGGACTTTGAGAAGCCTCAGATTTTTTTGGTGTTCAAGTGAGTTTGAGACAAAAGTAAAATCAATCAATTTTGACAGTATCAATTCTGAGCCAGATTCTGTTATCCTGGATTCAGGTGGAACGGTGCCTTTTTTAGCAAGTGGTGGAATTGATTTCAATAGTAGTTGCCAAATAAGAAAGTATTCAGACTAAATAGGGTATCAGAAGTCACCTTCCATAGCAGAAAATGAAAAATATGATGACTACTAGACATTTCATATATGCTGAAATACAATTTTTTTTATTTAAATGTAAATGCTGTTGTGTAAAGACAAATTGATTTTTTTATTTTAAAGGAGCCTTTTTGTAATTTTATTGCTTTTTTCTTCTGAGTATTTCAATAAGCATTTATGAAATGAGTTTTCAAAAAGCTGCAACAGGAAAAAAGAAAAAAGAACCTACAACTTACACTCTTAAGTAAGGATACACTCAAAACATACTTAATATGAATTAGTATTTAAAGAAAAAATTGACCTTTGATTTTGCCTGGGAAAGTCCCTAAATTTTTTCTTTCATCCCTTACAGAGGAATTGCTATCCATGGTGTTATTTCCAAAAATGAAATACCTGTAAGCTGCCTTGAGAGTGTGAACCAATTAGCACTATGAAACTCTGTAGAAGTTAAGAACCAAATGTGGCAATAAACATCTGGGTAGACAAAATATTCTTTTTACCTGCAGGTCCTTGAACATGGCAATAAACATATGGCAGAGAGTGCTGGGCTTGTTCAGTGCATTTCTAATAAAAATCTAAGTGACAAAAATACACCATGATAGGTGTCATGGAAACTAATGTAATGACCTTTCACATCTGGATGCCTCGTTTCTAATTAAGAATGAATAAGACATAACAAGGTCAGGTGACACTGTCTAACAGAGCATACTACTTGTATATGGATGAGGCATTTTGCTGAAAAACTTCCAAAGCGTTTTTACCAGTTATCCTACCTAACTCAATATGACACCAGACTGTGTCCCCTTAAAAGAGCTTCCAGATGTGAAAGGTCAGAACTTTTATTTTGGAGTATGTAATGTATTCTTCTCCCAGTTCTTTCTTATTTTTACATTAGCATCAAAGGAAAACCGAATTTGTTCTATCCACTTCCTCTGCACCTCTTTTGAAATGTCATTTTCAAAGCACACCGCTTGCACAAGCTGCTTACACCCCTCTGACAGCATGTGCACATTTCACCAGTCATGACAACAGATGGTCAGATCCTGGCTCCCCTACTTTGAGTCTAATCATGCAGTCAGTCCCACTTAAATCATATTTTCCCATCACCACTTAGGCTGCTTCCCCAGTTTATAACTTCCCCAAAATATGAGGAGGAAAGAAAGGGCATTTCTAGACCTTTGCAAATCACTTGAATGGTGTGACCTTAATAAGAAAAGCAAATTCTGCAGCACTTCACCCTTAAATCGAGTGGTCTTGCTCTATCTCCTGGGCCAAGGAGATAGAGCACAAGCACAGGAAGAGAAACAGCTGCATCTTTGCAAGACTTGACACCCAGGAGTCCACCCCTGTGGAGCCATAGGGAGGGGGCTGGGACCATCAGTAGCAGCTCCTGGTAGCCAGCAAGCATCCCTTGTGGTTCTGGTGCAGTGAGAGGGGGAAAAGGGATGTCTGTGATGGCTCCTGACTCCAGGCGCCAGCAGGCAGCTGCCAGCGGTGTCTGGTTTTGCATGTCAGATACCATTTCCAGGATTTTGGGTACATATCACATTCTGCTTGATGTTTGTCCTCAAGTGGGAAGGTAGGTGCGACCAGGGGAGTGCTGCATGAGCTGTTTCCTCTGATCTGGTGTCACCTGAAGGTGTCTTGATTTTATGGATCTATTGCACTGGGAGGTTTGCAAGCAGCTTTTAGTCCCTTTCAGCTGTGAAATGTCAATTAAAAAAAAAAAAAAAAAAGGGGGAAATAAGAGGAGACAAAGACATGTAAATGGAGCTCTGAATAGCCCATCAGTTTGTTTTACAGGTCACTCAAACAAGGTCATTATTGACTGAAAATGATCATTCTTTCTCTTCCCAGGCACATGTAGAATAAAACAAAACATAATGTTGGCATGCTCAACTATAGCTTATTTCCCTCAAGTTTTTAAATTACTGCTTCCTGCTTTGTATTTTAAGATAAAGGAATAAGAAATTTTTTTTACTTTTAAGATCAAACTCAAGCCACCTTAATGCAGAGCTGAAAAGTAAGCAGAGGTTTTGATGGTGAAAGAAATAACAGGAGAGGTGATGTAAGACATGATGAAGTTCATAGCATGTTCAGAATAACATGAAGACCATTGTAAAGGTTCATGATGTTGTTTAATCAAATCAATCTATGGAGATATATCAGGAATTGTTCACTTGATCTTTACTGGATCTGAAACTCATAACTAGTTATAACCAAGCTAAGCTTTCTCATGAAGAACAGAATTCAGTAGCTGGCTTCAAAGTAATTTGATTTGAGTACTTCCTTGATAGATCTTTATGAACAGTGTTCTCCAAAGGACTGCATCTTCTCCTAATGACTTGGCAATCCACTGAATTTGCATTCTACCTTTGTTAACATATGCTGGTTGCTTAGGTATATACTTGAAGTAAATAGTAAAGCATATCATGGAGACTCTTGAGCTGGAAGATCATTAAACTCTGGAACTGGTAGCAGCATACTACTATGATCTAAGCTAAAAAACCTTCTGGAAGTTATTATACACTTACAACATGGTCAAGGATATCCCTGCAGCTCACTTACACACATTAACAATATAAGCAGTGTAGAACTGGAATATATCCATTTTTAGATTTTCAGTTTTCTGAGTGGGCTTATGTACAGAAATATTGAGTCACTGAAAGCAGCTATTCTGAAATCAGTCCAGGACTTATAATATGAAGTTGTGCTTTCGAAAAAATACATACTGATGCATTCTACTTTCCTTTAGATTCCCTACTGCCCTGTGGTAGCCTACCTATCTCTACTTCATTCCTTCCACCTTTTCAATGAGTAATAGCTGAAATTTGTTTTAAAGTTTTACAGGACCAGGAATTATGATTCATGATGAGGACAGTAATGTGCCTAGCATATCACATGTGCTGTAAAAATAGCCGCAATAACTAGCATTCTGTGTTGAAATCCTGTGTTATTTCAAGCTCTCACTCAGTGCAAAACTGCATTTTGTAGATTTGCTTTTAACTTATCTCAACCTGTATTTCTTTTAAATTTTCTGATTTGAAATGGAAGGTTACATACCACACAGTACTCCTGGCATGGTTTTCTTGCAAATGAGTCTTCAGGTCTCAAAAGATTTGTCTGCGCTGACTGTATAAATACAGATTAGCAAAGAACTAGAAAAAGGTAGGTAAGTTCACTGCCCCTGGCTTTGGCAAATATGTCTGGTTTTTATATCTATTAATGTAAATGTTATCTTTGCATAGAAACCTTGTGTTTTAGGTATATAGCAAAAGATGGAACTACTCAAGCTCAGGCTTGAGTCCTGGTCTGTGGTGGGGCCCAAAGGTCAATCAGGAGTGAGTCAAAGTTCCGCCCTCAATGTCACCAATGCTTCGACCTATTTCAGTTTGTTCTGAGCAATCACAGTCAATTCAAGGATTAGCCAACATGGGAAGACTTCTAATTTCACCCAGTCAGCACCCTGAGGAGAAGAGGTCATGATCCAGGCACTTTACTACTCTCTCCTCCCAGCTCTACCATGTAGGGAAAAAGCATCCTCAGCTGGACTCAGAGCATCTTCTCTATTATGAAGATTTGCCTTCTGTTATAAATGAAATTCAAGACAGCACACATGATGTTTGCCTTATCTCTCTACTTAAACATTATCTTCTGCCATATTGCATCACCTTGCAATTAAATGATCATGATCAGAAATATGATACAAGCCAAAACAAGTCATTCGAAAAACCCTAGATGGAAATAAACAACAACTGTTGTTTTCTGATGAAAAAAATAAGGAAAAGGAAAACTGATACACAAAGCCTGATGGTTTCCCACAGATCTTTAAAGACTACTGTTAAAAAGAATGTTTTTAGTAGAGGAAAAAAACCCACAGACTTTCCTCTGTGCTTCATGAGACCAGAAGAGCAGGTTCTGTTAGTCAAATTGATTCACATAGACTTTCTCTCTTTTTAATAACGTTTAAAACTTTCAAAATGCCACAATTCATGGGATTTGACCACTGCAGCCACACTGGACCACAATGAAGTGTATGCTATGGATTTTGACCCTGCAAATGTATGAATTCTTAGACTAACTATTCCAAGCCAGAATGCACCTATCAGATAAAATGTTAGACTGTGTGTTTTTATAATATTTCTTTCATATAAAGTACCATAAAAATACATATAGTGCAAATCACTGTTATACTATGGAGCTGAGAGACCCTCTGCAAATTACTGGATTTTGGAAAATATTTGTGAAAAGGTCAGTTGAAAACAGAGAAGGAAAATAAATTCTTGTACTGTATTACACAAAGATACTTAGTTCCTCAGATGCCTCATAACAGAAGAAAACCCCCACTATTTCCAGTTACCCATAATCAGGTAATCTGCACTTAACAGGAAAACCTCTGTTCTTCTGCAATGAAGGAAGGGTCTAGGGATCTAAAGAGAGATAGTCTGCACCAGGAGAGGAAGGGGAGAAGGAATCCAGCTCTAACCCATACCAAAATCAGAAGTTAACAAAGGGGCTCTATACTGCTGTGAAGAAGTGCCTTTCATTCTACATATCTTTATTTTCCTCTAAAGAAAAAACAAACAAACAAACAAACAACAAAACCTATTGCTGCTAAGACAAAGGTATTCGGCTTGGTTTTGTTTTGGTTTGGTTTTTGTATAAACTCTGTAACAATCTATAGGCTATGCACATGTAATTATTTTAGTTTGGCATTTTTTCAGGCATTTTGCAAAACTAATGCAGCAGTATTCTCAGCTGGCTGGAATTAACAAAATGTTTCTTTGCCAAGGCTGAGGTTTTGGTCCTTGAACTCTGGTAAACATGCAACCTCACACCAATTGTTATTAAGTTGCTGCTAATGGCTTGTCTGTGATCTCTCTCTGTCTACATGGACAAAGCAGGTGATGAGCAAGAAAAAAAAAAGAGAAAATGTTCAAAAGTGTCCAAGGAGAAAATCTAAAAATCTATTCAGGAGCTTAACTGTTGTGTCCTAAAGCAATTTAGAAATCTAAGGCCTGTTGAATTTTGATAGATTAAACTTCAAGTCACTGGAACACTATTGGAAATTTCATTCAGGGCTCAGACTATGTTTGAGCATCTTCACCAGCATCAGGTTAGTTCTAGATTCTCCATAAAGCTGCTGCTGAAAGATAGCACAACAGCACAAGACTCCAGTGCTGGGTTTGCTCTTTTCTTCAGCTTTTGGAAGTGCTTGGAGACAGGGGTAAGAATGTTGCACGCCATGCCATCTGTGACTGTGGTAAAGTCTAATCTGACTTGAATTCAGGATCTAATTTTAACCCAAACTTGTTATTCTTCTCATTTTATTAAAATAAAATAATGTTTCATTTATAAATAATTTAATCAGTATATTTGACAAGTTTCAAATTATATTTTCAAGTTAATTCTAAAAAAGTAGGGAAGGGGACTGCATATGAAAAGTTAAAATCCTTATTTTGGATCATGACAAGTATTTCAGAAGGCTAATTTTTCCTCATTTAAACTTTATAGACCTTCCTTTTCCTGCTCACTTTTTTCGTATGCTACCCCTAGCTGACTGTCATCACATGACAGCATCATGGTCACATTTACTTCAATTAGTCAGAAGACGCTATCAAGAAAATGGTATATCATCATGATATTTAGAGCTCCGAGACCACTGTAAATGATATTTTTGACATTACCCCATGTGCCGTATAAAGGCAAGTATCTGATCTCTTTTAAATCTTCATTAGTATTTTATAAAGTAATAAATTGTCAACTGTGACAACTAGCTTTTTATTTGATTAAAGAAAGTATGCTGCATATCAATCAGCTTCACACTCCTTTTCACTCCTGACATGGATTCGCAATTTCTCCACCTGCCTACATTTGTTTCACATTCTCTTCTTACATCATCTAAGTGCACAACATCAATATTAAAATTCATGGCACTATCTATGGCATACCTTTCCCTCAGTATGTCAACATTACTTTCTGTTTTCTCTAAACTTTTCTATTCAGTTTCCACTGCTGCAAAATGGTGAATCAATCAAAATACCCTGAAAATCAGGCTACCACTATGATTGTGAGATAGGAATGACTGTTTATCCCTTAACCTTTCTACAGAGTGTGACAACAAATGCACCAATTAGTGTCATTTCTCATCTTGATGTTTATACACTGAGAAATGGACAGACAGAAGAATAGTTTGTCGCCTACCAGATTGAATTCATATAAATACTTATTGAGTTTACTAAATTGCAATATACTGTTGTAAATGCAGAAATCTCTTTCAAAAAGCAAATCTCATTGGACAAAGAATCCAGACAACACATCAGAATTCAGGCTGGTGTTTGGATTATTTTACTTACAGATAACAAATTTCACACCGATATCTTAAAACAAGAAGCGCAGAGAAAAAGTAGAAATGAAGTCCTCTCCTCTCCTCTCCTCTCCTCTCCTCTCCTCTCCTCTCCTCTCCTCTCCTCTCCTCTCCTCTCCTCTCCTCTCCTCTCCTCTCCTCTCCTCTCCTCTCCTCTCCTCTCCTCTCCTTCTTCTTCTTCTTATCTTCTCTTCTTTGTCTCTCTTCCCAATATAAGGATCAAGCTTCATACTTTTAAATGTCTTATTGATTAATTAACAGTATTTTATGTGGGGAGTTTTGAGTAACTTACATTGTTTCAATAATTGAAACATGCATTTAAACACAGTGCATTTATGACTCTTGCACAACACAACACAGAATAACTGAGACTGTAAAATACTGAAGGCAGAGATACTGTCTCTCAGAGACAGAGAGACAGAGCCTGAAAGCTAAGGCTCTCATCCCTCATATCCCTCTTCTGCGTGACCACCTGTTTCTGAAGTAAGGTGGTTTTGTTTGTTTGTTTTGTGGTTATTTTTTTTTTCTTTTTTTGAATAATGACTGTTTAATCTCCCATGTAAAATGGAACAGATACAAAGTTTAGAAGTAGACTATATAAGCAGCCAATGCTTTGCAAATCTCTTATTTGGGCGGTGGACAATGAGATTTTGGTGTTTCTCTGTTTAGAATCCGACACAGCAAAGATCCTTACACTTATTCTCTAAAGAGATCATCTATCCTTTTGGTTTCTTCCCTTATGTCATTTCAGGAAAACTTTTGCCAAAATCAGTTCTATTCAGCAAAAGAGAGGAAAAAGTTTCACAAAAAATTTGTAACCGTGGAGCTACCAGAATATCTTTACGTAAGAATTCTTGGTGGAATGAGCAAAATAAATTCTCTCACAAAGCATATTTAACATATTTCACTAGATGCCTTAGGCAGACTGTATTCCCAAATATCTGGTATTTTTCAAGTGTGGGACTTCAGTGCTGCAAATGTTGATTTTTTTGGTCTTTGTATTCCCAGTTTTATTTTGGCAAATAGCACAAACTAGGAAAATCCTCTGCTAAAGCTTAGTTTCCTTCATATCTTGACCTCAGATGTAAAATTCCTATGCTTATGGTTTCCTTATTTTTTATTGCCAGTTGGGAATCAAGGATCACATTTTAGTTTTGGTAATATTTATTTGTAAAAAATACCAGAGAGAACAACATTAAGTGCAAAAAGCAAGGCCCAGGGAAGGACAAAAAATTGATAATGTGCCATCTACAATGATCAAGTTGTCAAGGTTGACATTGATATAAATTCTCTTGTTATTCCAGATGAACCAGTATAATACCAGGGGACTGAACATGAGCCAGATTTGATTTGTCAACTTGTTGCCATTATTTTGACAACATTTCAGAAAAATTGTCACATCTGTCGAAATTCTGTTAGAAAATTAGATGTAGTAAAGAACACAAAACAGACTTATTTTATCCTACTGAGTGTGCTGGGATTTTCCTTTGGTGAGTCATCAGCCAGCAGCAACAATGAAGAGTCACAACAATCACAAAGATACCATCTGTTTAAGGGAGATGATCCAAAAGCAAACGTATCTTTCTAAACACAAATTTCATCAGCACAAAAAACTACACAAGCTTGTGGGTTTGCATACATATATATAGTTTCTATAATTCCTGACATTTTATCAAAACACCCAGATAGTAGCAATTACAAACTTTCCCGTCTGTCATCAGCGAAAGCCACAGATGATAGTACTTGAACTTTGTATCAGGGGAGCTCATGACATTTGGAAATATGGAATATGTTTTTCATCACATGGTGCCTCTCACACCTGGTGCCTGCAGAAATTAGGCTTTAATGATTAGATTGCTTCCAGTTTTCAAAGTATTTGTAACAAATACAGGTGAAATGCATAGCTCTGCATTACCAAGAACACCTCCAGCAAACTAACAGTCTACAGGATGACTACTGCAGTACGACTCATCTAGATGACTTTTTTTGTTCCTTTTCTAACACTATACATATGGAAATCCTTGTTCCATTTTAAAGAAAACTTCAAAAAAGCCTAGTTCTCCTTGCCAGTCCTGGCAGCAATGGTAAATGTCCACAAATGTAGAATTTTCATCAGTGTAGTACTTGTGTGATAGAAAAACATCTCTGGTGCATTTTCTAAAGTAAACATGACAATGAATAAATTGGAAAAAAAAAAAAAACAAAACAACAGCAGTATTTTCCAAAAATCTCAAAGAAAGCTCAAGGAAAAATTTCAATTGCAATTCCTGAAAATATTAACAATGAAAAGACTGTTATTGAAGAGGTAAACAGGGAGAACTGATTGCCAATATAAATCCCTCAGTCTTGTTTAAAACCTAATACAATAAATGAATAGCAATAAAACCAGTGTTTGGACAGAGACTTAAACTTATTTTTCTTTTATTCATACCATCCAGACTTCTGAAAACAAAGCGTAATGAAAAATAATGATCATTAGGTGACATAAATGTTGCTTTGTGTCGTACACATACTCTATCTGCTATGCATTATAGATTACTAGAGTAGACCTCATGAAGTAATTCCAGAAGCACACAGGCAGCTACTTTCTCTTCTTGACTAATGTTTAGATGGTGTGTCCACTCTTTTGCCTTTCTAAGAAGGTAAAATGTAATGTGACTTACGTAACACACTCTCAGAGCCAAGAGGAGTTTATCCAACAACAAAAATCTGAGGAGGAGTGGTTTAATGATGATATAATAATCATCAATATTTTATTTAACACCTGTGCTTATATTTAAACAGAAGGCTTAAATATGAGCAAGACCAGAGTTAACAAGTTTTTGCTTAAACTTTTGCTGTGGTTCCCTGATTATATTCTCATATAGCAAGAAATAAATGCTACTGTTTTCTGCTTCAATTGCCTAAAATACCTGCCTGCTTCACTGCCTGTCTTTCTTCTAGGATTCAAGTGATCTGTGACACAGGAGTGGAAAAGTTATACTTGTCTTCACTTGAATGTGAAGTGAAATATAAACATACATGTCCATGTGAGAGTATAGCAGAATGTTCAGCTTTATTGAAAAAAAATCAACAAAACTCAATTTGCTGCAAAGGAACCTTCCTAATGTATGTTATTCTTCACCCCTAATATTGTAAGTTGATCAACTTCGTTTTAAGTTTCTAGTGAAACATTTTAATTTTTTCTTGGGTGTACACTTTATCTGATATGATAACATTATTCTATACTATGAATTGCTAATACTATATAGAATAGAATAGAATAGAATAGAATAGAATAGAATAGAATAGAATAGAATAGAATAGAATAGAATAGAATAGAATAGAATAGAATAGAAATGACAAACTAGTCATTTCACATCTAGTATGATGATATTCACTAATACAAAGATTGATTACTAATGACTGATACTAATGCAATCTAAATTTTGAGAATATACCTGATTATTTTGTGATGACTGGTTTAATTTTGTATGTCCCCATGTTAATAAATAAAAAAGATAAATCATTCACTTTGAATCTGACTCTGTGAATACACGCAGTAGGAACAAATGGCAAAGTTTAAGCCTTTTTCTAAGTGGTATCAAAGTCTTACTTGTTCTTGCTGAGTTTTCTGCAAAGGTTCCTACAAACAATACTGATGATCATGATGTTCGTGTCACAAAAGAAAAAGATCTTCACTGATGAGAAATGTAATTGGAATAGTTAACTTATAATCAGACAGGTATAGTGCATAGTAGTACAGGCTTCTATTGCTCTCTGCCATGCATACACACAAATACTCTCACAAACATGCAGGTAGCCATTGTTCTGTTCTCAAAATCCATCCTTAAAGACTGTAGGTAAAATAAATAAATAAATAGTCATAGGTACTATGAAATATATAAAACTTCCTCTGACTTCAACAATAGGCAACAGCTTTAACGGTTCACCTTACATAAACATGTTGACATCAAAGCCAAAACCAATGAATGAGTCGTAGTTAAGTAAGCACACAGCACATGAAACACATTTAGAAAAACGATATTTTAAATGGAGTTCAAATCAGGTTTTGAAATGTGTTTCATCATTTGAGTTAGATGTGGCATAACTGGTGACAAAAGGTAGCTTTCTGCATTCAGTCAGCAGAACTATCGCATTAAGTGTATCTCTTCACTGGGAGTGAAGATGAGTGTGTTATGAAAACAAAGTGACAGACCAAAATGAAAGAGAAGTGATATCACACAGATAAACTTGTCTTGGACATGTCAGTACTCACTATTTTATTTCTTTCATATGAAGGATGGATGAAATAAAACCAATTTTGGTTGTCAAAGGCTGCCACAAAATGGAGAGAAACAACATGAAGAACAAAAAGATGTCAATAATAGGTCTATCAATAATACTAACTTATTTTACACATACACAGTAAAAACCCATCCAGCTTCTGACTTCACATAAATAAAATACCATTCCATTTCTAGTGGTTACCATAGTTGCAGAAGGCATCTACTGCTTCATCCACCTTCTCAAACTTATCTGAATATCTTAACATTCAAATACTACATCTGTAGAGTCTTAACATTCTAAATAACTTGTACCAAAACTCTTCTTCCACTAGGACTCTTGATACAATATTGAAGATCCTGCACAAAGTTCTTGTCGAAGACAATAGAAACTCTGGCTGCTCAGCAACTTTGAAAGTCTGTTAATATATTTTTATGTTTTCAATATCCATTTAAACATAAGCCCTGGAAAAAGTAAGAGGACTGTCAAGGCAAGAATGTAAATAACCCAGTAAACCTGTACAGAGTTTGGGAATTTATAGGAAATACATTTAAATTTAACACACAATAAGAAGTATAGTCATAATTACTGAAGACATATAGTTTTGAACTGAGCTATAAGAATGAGTGAAGTTAACAGTTAATTGACTAGCTAATACTAAATTGATTCTTGTGTTATATCTACGTGAAATATGTCTTTATTATCAGTAAAAGACCCTATGAGTTACAACACAGAACATAAAAACTGAAATGACAAGGAGTGTGGAATTAAGTTCTTGTTTTAAATTAAATCACAATAAAAGGAATCAAAATGCTAGAGATAGTCACATGTGATCTGTCCTTCTATCTCGCTATAATATGTGATCAGACTGAATTTCCCAGAACAAGTAATATCAACAGCTCCAGTCAGTACCTGCCAAAGTGATTCTGCTAAGGACTGAATGCTTGCTGGCAATGGTTTGATCCAGTGGAGTTGACAGGAGTGATAGATGGCCTGGTGTTTTCCTGCTATGACATGCTGCAGAAAACTAAGCAATTCTTTCAAGGGATTTGCTTTCTCTCATTTGATAAGATGTTTTCTTCAGAAAATAAAAATCAGTTTATTGAATCAACTGCTCTCAATAGAGTGAATGACCATATATTACAAGCAAATGCATGTGCAATGAAGGAGTTCCACTTTAAAACAACTATGATTTCCAAGAAAATCATCATTCTTATGTGGAAAAATAGGTGTCCTTTCAACAAAGTAATGTGATATAACAGCTATGTCTACAGGGATAAGCCGTCATGTTGTCTTTGAGGATCAGGAAGTGGTGCTGCTTTAAAATCTAATTACTACAAAAGTGATAAGTTACATGATTAATAAGAAGCATAAATGTAATCACCGGCACTGTTAGCTTTTTCTAAATGGCAGTGAGTGTATCCATACCATGCTACATAGAGATCTTAAATGAAGAAGATTCCCTTTACATTTGAGTGAGTGAACAGAGTATTTTCTCTTTCTTTTATACAAGGGGAATAACTATCACACTAGAGACCAAATTAAGCAGTGTTGTTGCAGTAATAAATACAATGTTTTGAGCTGGTACCTGCCTCATGTTTCACCAAGTCATGCAAGGAAATTCAAAAGGCAACAAGTGCAGCCCCTTCAAATTTGAAGCCATAGAAACTCAGCATGAGAGAAGATTTGGAAGGTATTTAGAAGATTAGGGTATCATAAAAAGCTATTAAGACCACTTTGTTCAACTTTTTTTGCCCATTTTCTGGAAATAAAGTTCCCTAATAGCTGTTGACACTCTCCCTAACTCACATCAAATAGGAATCTTTAACATGTGATGAGGCACAATGGTCTTGGATATTTTTTCTGCTTTATCATAAACTATAATCTTATTTTCATCTCTTTCCACCTTGCTTAGACAATTGGTGCAAATACAATGTCAGATGAAAACCAATTATATTCTTCAAGAAACACATTTTGGAGTGGAATTATTAAATAGGATAACACCTATTTTAATGTGAATCTCAGTTAACCCCCTCTGTCCTTGCATGTCTCTCTTTTCCTAGATGCTACCCCTTTCACTCTTTGAATTAGTTCATTTTCAGATAAAATATTCTCAAACCCAAATGTTTTAGGCACACTACATCAAAGTTTCTTTTTGTCAACAAAGTTTCACAGAATAATCAAGCCATTGCTGTTGAAACATGGGTTCCAGGAAACAAAATGACTCCTACTTGAAAAGCACCTTGGAGTAGATGTTGAAATAGATAACAGACTATGTGGCTACTCCACAGGAGAACAAATTGGAAGTGGTTTGAATGCCACTCTGCAAAATCAATGTGCTGATTCTGAAGCATAATTCAAAATGTTGATTTAGGCACCTGAGACCATTTAAATGTGAAACCGGAGAGACAGAGATTTCCAGGTGTAGCATATCAGTGGGATACTTGAATGTCTAAACCAACTGAGAGAAAATCTCAGAGAAGCATCTTCTCTGGGCTAAGCACTATTTCAGACTAGCAATTTATTTGGCTCTATGATATATGACTTAAAAGTGTTTGAAAACTTATCCTGGTTTTTATTGTTGCATTGGTAAATTTCATTAGCCTAGGAAGTAAGTCACCATGGCTCACAGCTCTTGCATCTCAGAGGCATCACACTATTTTTGAAAATAGCTTCCAAACAAATACCACTTACAAAACATCTTTAGATACTGAAGTGCTTGCCTTCTACTGAATTTCAATGGGAGCGAAACCTTATCAAATTGTTTGGGAATGTTTGGAGATCTTATTAAAAATGCAGAGGGAGGCAAATAAAGCAGCACAATTGCATTAGACTCAAAGAAAAAGAGATAAATGTTAAAAGAAGGGACATCAGAGACAAGCTTCTCTTGTATCAAGAGATGAAGAGTAAGATTTGAAGGAGCCATAGAAAGGTACTCTGTGATTCAAATCTCTAAAAAAGTAACACAAGTTGTGTCTTTCAGGAAATACGCAGAGCACCCATTAAATGCAAAGGACTCTTGTGAAAGGTAAATGAAACATAGGGAATGTCCCAGGTGAAGGAAAGAGAAGAATAAGATGGATCCACAGTGAAACTATTTGTGAAGAAGAAAAAATACCAGCTTTTAAATTAAGGAGGACAGGGGTCCTGCTCTGTTTTGGTTTTGATACTGCATCACTTACATTCTCTGTGTAATGTGATTCCCTTTTACATTGGTTTTACAAGAGTGTACCTCTATTGGCTTCTAAACCTCTAAGCACAGCCCAAAGAGCAGCTCTAAATGTGACCTTTCCTGGAACTGCATGTTACTGTAGCTCCTTCCCTTTTAATTCCAGTTTAGGTATTGTGGCACATTCTCTGTACATAGTTCCAAATCACTTATTTGAAAATGCTGTTTCCAACTTCATTTCTACAGCTGGTGCTTATTTCTTATTTATAATACATTCCCTTTGTAACCTCTGAGAGCTCTTTGAGCATGAGGGACTCTATTTTTTTTTTCTTTTTGTTTTCTCTAAAAATATTGTCTTCTGTAGTAGATCTACTAAAAGAACATGATGATCATACTGAGTTTAAAGAATACCAACTTATACAGTGGAGAATAAAGCAACAAAGAACAGAAGGATAGGAAATAGCCAAAATACCCTGGCAAGCTAAACTACCTAGTAATTTGAATGTATTCCTTCTAAACATATAAACCTACGGTTTTACACTTTCCTTGTTTTTTTCCTTAATTTCCATGCCCATTTATTGAGAACACAACACTATGAGAAACATGCTGAAGGACAAAATTTAATAACATAGTCTAAAAATTCTGGAAGTCTAGATTCCAGGGAATGATGATTTCCAATTTAAGTGAACCCAACTGAACAATTTTGTCACTTCAAAGTAAAAAGAACTAAGTTTCACATGCTTTATTTTGTGTGGTTTCCTTGGAATGAAATCAAGGTTCGTTCTCATGTACATGGAACTTTTTAGAACAGATGTATTAGTACACAGCTGCTGGGGAATTTGGAAGTTTTTCCAGTAAACTAGCTTTTCCATTGGGAAATGCTGAATTATCAAAATTGAGATCTCTTGATTTAACTGATTATACTGGGTCTGGCTGAGACTGAGTTAGCTTTCTTCATAGTAGCATGTATGGTGCTGTGTTTTGGATTTGAGACTAAAACAGTGTTGACAACATACCAGTTTCAGCTATTGCTGAACAGTGCCTGCACAGCATTGAGAATTTCTGTTTCTCATGCTGCATCACCAGTGAGTAAGCTGGGAGTGGACAAGAGACACAGTCAGGACAGCTGACCCCAGAGAGAACTGGAGACTGGCTGCACTTCTGTCTGCCTGTGAGTGTGGAGAATGATGCTGGCTAGACTGAAATTGAGTTAATTTTTATGCAGTTAGAAGCTCTTCCTTTTTGTATCTAGCATGCTCTTCCTTTTGGATTTAGTATAAGAATAATGAGGTAACATTGCTTTTCTCTGGGATAGACTTAATATTTTCCTTCTGGTGGCTTTCTAGTATTTGGAATTTGGTATGAAAAGAACATAAAAACTCACTGATATCTTGGCTGTTGTCAGGGAAACCAAGGATAACTTGGGCCATCCAGCTACAGATGCAAATTGGTAGGAGTGAGCCACAGACAGGACAGCACTTTGACTGACGTCCAGACTGATCAATGAAATATTCCCTACCATTAGCATCATGCTCCATATGTAGTTAAAGTATTTTTTTCCAGACAATTACCTCCATTAGTTCCACTTGGGAGTTCCATGCCATTGGGAGTTCAGTGTCAGTTTGGCCTTCTGTTGTTCTGTCATTTTTCAGTTTGCCTTTTGGACCTTTCTACCTTTGCCTTTTTGCTCTCTTCTCAGGATCAGTTGTCTGGGATCAGGGTGCTCTCCTTCCCAAGACTGGCTACTAGGTGCAGATAGAGTTTGTGAGAAATCACACTGAGTATCACTTATTTTATATTTTATTTTATTATTGTTCTTATTAGCGTATTATTATTATCATAATCATTATTTTGTTTTCTTATTAAACTGTTTTTCTCTCAACTCATGAGTTTCTCCCTTTCCTTTTGGTTCTCTCCCCTACTTGAGGGGCAAAGGGGACAAGTGAGCAAGTGGCTACCATGGGGTTAAACCACAACACAAGCTCTGTGTTTTTTTTTCTCTTTCCTTCACTTATTAAATTGTATTTATTCTGACTGAAATGCTTTCTTGCTTTTGCTCTTTGAACTGTCTCCCCCATTCTGGTGGAGGACAAATGGATGAACAACTGGCTGGGTAGTTAGTTGCTGACCAGGGTCAACACACCACACTGACAAACCAGTTATAGTAAGAGCATTTTGAAGTCAAGCATTAGGTTTTATAACAATATAAGAGCAAGTGAGGGGAGAGAGGGATTCCTCCTTTTCCAATCATTTATGACAATCTGTCTCTTGTTGATTTTTTTCCTAGCTAATACATACAGTTAAACACTCAATAGTGCAGAGAAAGCATAAGACAGATTAATTCTAACTCTCAGCAGCTACAGCTGTGTCCTGTGCTACTAGTGGAAGCAAAGTCTCAAGTGTCTTTTCAAGAGAAGGATTCATTACTTATCCAAGGTGGAATAGTATCAACAGGAGAGGCTACAAATTCCTTTCCTTTCCTCTCAGAGTAGGAAATAAACATTTAGTCATGACTTTTTTTGGAATGAAGAAGACTTAGGCTAAAGTTCACATAACGTGAATTGAACAGAATCTTTCTCATTCACAGGAGTTCACTGCTCACTTACGAAAGGAAAAGACTAGAGAAACACTGTTTTAAATTCTGAAACTTTGACTTGACAAGAGGCTACTTACTCTCCAGCTATATTTTTATATTCTTCACCAAAACATTTCTCAGTTCCTTCATAGGTATATTGAAGTTTCATGGGATTCTTTAAAATGAAAGGTACTACAAAACAAAATAATTACATAATTATATGAACATAAAATATTCTTATTCAATTGAACTTTCAAAGTGCAAAAGAAAGAAATGTAAATGTCCTTGGACCTCAATGGTCCTTGCATTGAAAATTTAATTTTCTTTGAAAATATCTCCCTCAATCTCCTACTATTCAAAGTTTTAAGACATACCCTGGTAAAATGCAATGGAACAAGTGCCATGTCGAATGGTGTCTTCAGAAGTTATGAAATGCTGCATAGCCTTCAGCAGTCCTCAGCAAATCTTTTTTAGTGTGTTCCTTGTAAGATTTACCATGTTTCATTTTGGCTAAATAGGTAGCTCAAAAACTGAAACACACATACACACACTCTCCTCCTGGAATCAAAATCTTAGATGCTATATAATTCAGGCAAGTATGGGGAGTTTGCTTGACATACCCAAGAAAACAATTCAGACTAAAAATAAACCAACAAAAGCAAGAAATTTTTTGTTGGATCTCACTGAATCAAAATTTTCAGTTTGGAGTTAAAATTCCACTAAGGAGACAAACCTACACAGATGAGCACAAAATAGTTTTTCTTTGTTGCTAAAGGCTTCTTAGGAAGGATGAATATTTGTGCTTACAAAGACAGTTTAAGGCAATTTGTATAAATTAGATGCAAAACGTATGTGAATGTAGTGGAAGATTTGGTGAGGAGGTTAGTTAAATGTAAATACGTTCAAGTGACTTGCACCTGTCTGGAGAAAAAGCACATACATCACACTAATTGTTTTACTGATCTTGTGTGCTGGATGAGTAGAACCTCTGTGTTAGATAACATAGGCCTGTGAGAAACTTCAGGCACCTTATCACTATGTCTGAGATTCCTGCTTTGTTGCGAGAAAGAGTGGGAGGCTGCGCCTGCCTGAAGCCTTGAAATACAGGTGAGCTTAGCAGGCCCAGTGATCTTCCAGCAGGGCTGAACTTACCAGTGCCTGCGTACCCACTGGTGTCACCTCTACCTGGGAGCTTAGGTGCTACTTCGGAGATCCCCCAGTAGAGAGGTAACTAAAATAAAACCTGCTCTTTGCAATGCATTCGTGGCCTCTGGCTCTTCTTGTGACGTGCCTGCGTATGTGCACAGACAAAATGAATCTCTTTGGAGACTCATATATACATGATACCCACTATACATTTAGATTATATTCATGCTTCAGTGATACAAATGTCCAATGCTGAGTACCACTGTCTTTAAGAGTAGAGAAGATCTGAGCTGATATTCAATGAAAATGCAAGCTTGGGCATCAGTTTCAAAGTGATCTAAATAATATTTTGATCTACATAAACAGGGAGCTGACAGTCAGCCTTTGCATAGAGATTAAACAGTTGGGGTTTTCTGGGTTTAATGGTTGTGTAAATCATGCTTAGAGTACCTAAGTTGCCCCTTGGTTTTTCACACTGTCTTATCCTTCATGGCAAAAATTTATTCAGATTCAAAATTTTATCTGGTTATCCAAACTCCAGATTGTTTTACTTTTTTTTTCTCCGATGTTTTTTCTTGTCAGAAGAGAAAAGAAATACCACAAATTATGTCAGATATTAGTATTGAAATTATTATCAATAAATTGAAATGAAATAATTTATCTTGATAGGATATACACAGTACAACACAAGTAAAATTTTTTTGGGGAAGAACATTGAATTACATTTAAAGGGCATAAGAATAATGGAGAATTCTCATTGCCAAGCAGTCTAATATAGTGTTATAATTTCTTCATTAAACATACAAATATGAACTAGTTTGAAATAAAACTACAGATATACCTTAAGAAATAACTTCTATATACTTAAAGTTTAGATTTAATCATATAAGAAAATTTATGATACTTTCCTTATTATTATTTTTCCCATCACCTTTGGAGACCCACAATCACCTTTCCACAACTAGTTACACAGGAAAGCTAAACACAGCTCTTTTAAATTAAAATCTAAATACTGTAAAGTGACTAGCTGTATTTCTGACTGTGCTTCACATTATTCTATCCCTCAGTATAAAAAATACCATACTGTAGAATTTCTAAATGCAACCCTTGGCTGGAAAAGGATATCCAAGGGCATGGTGTGAAGGTAACTGGGTGAAGCAACAGCTTTTGGGGCTCCCGATAAATGAATAGCATGTGTACCAAGGCACGAGCTTCAACATACAAGGCATGTTTTATTCATGCATCTGGACAGAAATGCAAAACAGCATCTACTGTCCTGTTTTTGTCCTTTCCCTCTTCCTCGGACCTAAGGAAACTGGTAAGCTGCAGCTCCTGGCCTGTCTGTGCAGAAGTCTGCTGGGCCTTCCTTCAGCTTCTGCATGGGAGGGAAGGAAAAGGCTTATTTTCTTCCATACCCCTCCATTTGTGGATAAGCGAAAAGCAGAAATAGGTCACATTTAGTGCTCTCTTTTGTCATGCAGTAAACAAGAGATGCTTGCCTGCATCTCTTTTTAAAGGGCTCTGTTGAATACAGCTGTGAGTTCATGGATGTGTATGATGAAGCACCATCAGGAGGCTTTGCCACCATCAGTGCTGATCTGTATGTAGTAAAACTGTATGTACAGATAATGCCCTGGAATTATTATTCCAGACAGCAATGTTAATACAAATGTTGAATGTTTCTGAAGGCTAATAAAAACATAAAATGAAATAATGCAGCAGACTTCTGGCGATGTCTCCATCCTGTGCAATTTACCACAGGAAATAAATCACTGAGATGGGAAACATATGCAGTGGCAAAACATGGAACTTGTCACATCAGTTCAGTGTCACTCCATATCTGTCTAGTTAATTCAGAATTATATTCACCTTTCCTCAGTGCAAACTGTCTTTCTGACCAAGAATTTTTATTGACTTTTCAGAACCCATAAATAGCTGTGTATTTTGAATAACAAAATTGGTAGACATCTTGTTTATCTAGTCACACAGGAGTATCTTATGTTTTCCTAAACATGTAAAATATCTGAATGCTTCAAGACATGAACTTACCTATAACATTATACGCATGGGTTTTTAAGTATACTGTGGTGTCTGGAGCATGGAGATACTACTGACTCAGTGCTTGTGAATCACTCAAGTGAAAATTTGTTTCAGACTTCTATTGACTGTGAACACTCTTAGGCAGTACTTTCTCCCTGATGGCTTTTTCATGATTTCCCCACTGAATTTTGTTTTTAATACATTGGGATAAGTAAATAAGCCATTTCATTTTTATTTTCCCTTCTGTGAAATGCTTCCCAAGTAACTTGATTAATGTTCAAAACCAATATTTGAGAAGCCACATAATGTAATTAAAATTTCATAAAATAGCTATAATCATCCTAGTTTGGTAATAAGCAACCTTGTTTATCACACAAATGATTTCTTTGGAGTTTCAACAAGCACTTTATTTAGCTAACTAAATAATCTTTTTTCTGCAGGAGGCTTGTGTTTTAAAATTGAAGTCACAGCGAGAATGCCTTGCCGTACAGAGCCAATATTTAATCACTGGAGGTTTCAGCTACATGTGCATTGAAGTTAGCCTGATTTATCCTGTAAAGTGTGCTTGACTGAGTTCTATTTTAAACTTGTCTGCCCAAACTGCTTTTTTTAATCTTGAAGTGATACTAAGTGCACAATGAGTTTAAAGGTAGAATGTTAGGTGAATAGGATTTTTTTTTGAGTAATGTGCAGCACTGTATTGGTATCTTTAACGCCATATGGGCCTTTGCTGTCAATAACAATAATGGTGAAATCTGCTAGTTGCTGGAGAACCTTAAAGCTGAAGAGAAAAGAATTTTATATTTTTCTACTGCTCTTTACATAATCTCTATCTCCATACTGTCCCTGTGGTCCAATTCCATTTGAGACTGAATGACTTAAAGTGCAGTCCTACTTTAAAAGTGCTTTTGCAAAAATTGGTAGCATAAGTTTTCACATTTGTTATATCCCAATGATTTTTAGATCAAATTTTAGCTTACTGACTGAAAGGTCATTTTTATCTATGCGTCTGTTCTACAAACCTTCCTGGAGTCTGGAAACTAAACTATGTTGTTTCTTCCATGCACAATATAATCTGAAAACCTTTCCGCTGGGCAAATGCTTCCTTCGGGTACAACTGGGAAAGATGAAGCTTTGCTTTCAAATTCCGCCCTCATTTACCTCCCTCCATGTAGCCTAGGGCCCACAGTGGGGCTGGAAACGTGCATCTTATTACTCATTTGAAGCTATAACAGGGAGGGTTCTGTGTATTTAACTGTTAAGAGTTATACTGATAATATAAACAGTAGAAAACTATCCCACTTTCTATTGCTGAACAGTCAGTTCTTTAAGGATGATGGGATCAGAAAAGGAAGAGAAAAAAAATAGTTTATTTTCCAGAAGTATAAGCTAAAAAGCTGTTTGCTGAGTGAAATGTGCACCATACGTTATCGGTTTTCAGGGAAGACAGAGAGTTAAATATTATTTCAAGATTCAGTACTACCACCAGGAAGCTTTTTCTCTGTGAAAATACCAGTTGCAGCAGCTGATGATTTGTGACATTGTGCTGTAATCCAGGAGGAACTTGGAATATGACCAAAGGGCGTTACTAATATTCTGCATGACTAATTATTGAACCTTCCTCTGGGTTCAAACATCCCAGTGTTTGCACAGATGATGCTTTTGTTCATCCATCATTTAAAATGTCTTATAGCTGGAAAGCTAACAACATTCATAAAAGTCCATTCATAAAGCCCTCTGGTAGTGGGGAAAGTGGGGTGACAGTTTGCATTTTTCTGCTCTTTTAACTTCCTTGCTGCTGACCATGATTACAAATACCATGTAGCCCTGGCCACTGAGAAGGTGATCTGTCATATTTTTTAGATAGAAAAATGAAAATAAATTACATCAAGGCAAAAGTCAACAGCCAAACCTGGTCCTGCTAGACAAACAGTTTAGTTCTGTGCTCCTGACAAGCTGGAGTTTGCTGGATCACACTGCTGCTTTCATCAGGTCTTTACAAATGGAAACTGGAATGGTAGGAAACGGAGGAAGGAATGAAGCATGTCCAAAATTTACCTTGATGTGGAGCCAGGATGCAGACCAGGTGTGCAGAGCTGGAAGATGCTGGGTTCTGTACTCCAGATTTATTTTGATTGATTATCGTAGCATCAAGGAAAAATTTAGGTTTCAAGTGACCTCTGAAAGTCATCTGAAATAACACCCTGCTCTAAGCAGAGTCCTAATCAGGACTCTGTCCATCAGAAGGTGTAAGTTCTACAGCAGCTTGACTCCATGATCAAACCCTGTTGATCTTAGTTGTCCCTTCTCACTCTGACCTTTGTGAATTGCCTACAACTTCTTCTAGTATCAAACAAGAAATCCTAATATTTTCCATATCTTATGCAAAGCTCCTGGAAAAAGGAGATTACGTGTAAGGACTGGCCTTAAATCTCATAAAAGCATTCGTAATTCCAACAGTTATAACAGTCACTGTAGGTTGAAGTATGTTGCTACTACAAAACCTAGATAGCAAGAAAAATGTATAAAATTTCAGTATTTAATTTCACAGTCTTTGCTTTGAAGAGAATACTGGACATCAAGCTTAAAGCTCAAAAAAGCATATTCTTCTTCAGAAAAAGAGGAGGCACTAAATATCCTATCTTCTTTCACAGAGCCTCTCTTCTATACTAGATTTCTTTTCCTTTGTCAGGAGCATTCTGATTAGAATTCCTCTGCAGAAAATCAATACTTATTTAATAAGAATGAAGCTGACTTTGAATTTGAAATGGAAATTGAACCTGTAAACATTCTGACTTGCAAATATTTGATTCCCCAAATATGAATCTGTTAAATGGACCTCAAAAATCTTGTTTCATCTCCCATTTTAAAGAATGGATGTACACAAAAACAGAGGGAAATTACTGTAGATCTCACACACTTGCAAAATAGATGAGAATTATCCATGAGCAAGCTCTAGGAAAGCCTAATGCTGTGTTCAATAACAGCTAATTATTGAGAGACAGCCCTGTTTATGTTCTTTTCCATTTCATGTTTGAATGACATAAATTTGTATGCGGTGTGCATAGTGTGTGTTAAATGTATGTATGCATTCATGTGTAAGTGCACAGGTGTCTTCACCTGTCAGATGTGGAGTCTGTGTTGAAATTCTATTTCTGAAAAGAGTAAAGAATATCCTGCTAAAAATAAAATGCCACTCAATGAAAGGCAGATATTAGACACACAAGTTGTTGATATCTGTATAGCTATCTCAAAATGTTTGCTGATTTTGAAAATGCAGATGCTGACTGCTAGGTATGAATGCGTGATTTTCATGGGCTGCGTAAAAATGGCGTTTAGATTTAACTCTATCATCTGAAGATTAAACACACTTAGTGACGCACAGTCCTTTCTCCTGCAGACCATCTCACAGGTGAGAGGTTACTTACAAGTCAAGGGGAAACCCCTCCAGTCCTTGTTTATGAAATTTTTAGTAACAGGATATTGTGAAGCTGAAATTACAGGGGAATAGAGTGCTTCATTGAAAGAACAGATGCAGCATAGCTTCTGTGTTGACTATATGATTACAAAGTGTTGCATTAAGCTTTTTCTTTTATAGCTTTTTTATCTCCTTGGCAATGCAAGTATGATCTGATCTACTGACATAGGATGAATTAGTCTTCACCATAGTACAAGAGAGTTTCTTCATATGACAAATGTACAAGTAGAGTAAGCTGATAAGTCTAAAGAGAATTACCTATTAGGAGTCTAAAGAGAAGCATCTATTAGAAACAAATATTTTTATCCCCCAGAGCTCCAGGAAAGCTGGTTTTCCCACTGGAGAGAGGCAGGTGAAGCACTGATGAGGATTAGGGTATGGTTCCATGTACATTAATGCCATATCTGAGCATTACTGAATTACTATCACAGTACAAAATAGGTCTGGACCAGGCATGAACCAACCAACCACCCACCCACATTTTTTCCTAATTAGTCTTAAATATTCCCAATTGTCCCCTTACAGAAGTGCCTTACAGACCACCAAAGCTAGTTACAACTGATTGATGTTGGAGAAATCCTTTGCATCCTGATGTCCACTCAATCTGGCAGCCTCTAAAAGTTGGCAAATGACAGTGCTCATTAGGCTTCGTGTGGGAACACATCCAGAAAAGTAAACTCAGGGAACTATCCACCCAGAGAGGCACAGCATAGTCTTGTTGTGGGCCATTGGAGAGCATCACAAAACTCTCACTGATGACAGTCTTAGCTGATCTGGCAGAGTACAGGATGCCCTGCCCTTGTGTTATACAACTCTTTCTTGAGCAGAGACCTATGAGC
The DNA here is from genome assembly GCF_964273445.1 of Streptopelia decaocto. Classification (NCBI taxonomy): domain Eukaryota; kingdom Metazoa; phylum Chordata; class Aves; order Columbiformes; family Columbidae; genus Streptopelia; species Streptopelia decaocto. The sequence continues at coordinate 159,113,717 of NC_138663.1, forward strand.
AGCTGCCAATCCAGAGCCCATTATGACAAATTGACTACAGTTGTGTCACCCTGATCTTTTCTCTTGGCCTGTCTGATGTTGCCCTCAAGGAACTATGGTCTAGGTCCCTCTCAGTTTAAAAGCAATAAAGAAAATGGGTAGTTTTCTCTACTTGGAGCCTGAATATTTTATCTATTTCACCGTTAATAACAGCAGTTACTGAGGAACGATATTGCCGAATGGACCAGTAACTCTTCACTTTCCTTCATACTTTGCTTTGCAGGAAGGAATGGTAAGAGCAGACTAGGCTGTGTAGCTTGTAGGTTGAGGTAGATGTTTTCCCTTCTCTGTTCGACACTTATGAGACTACATCTGGATGGCTGTGTCCAGTTTGGGGTTCCTCACTCCAGGAAAGACATTGACATACTGAAGTGAGCCCAGGGGTTGGTCATCAGGATGGGGACTAAGGCATACAATGTATGAGGAAAGGCTGAGTTGAAGGAACTGGGCTTGTTCAGTCTGGAGAATAGAAGCTATCACCAACTGCTTATTTGGAACTGTACAGAAGATAGACTAGACTCCTTTTGGACATGGATAATGATAAGACAGGAGAAAATCAACACAACTTCCAAGAAAGGAAATTCCAATTGGAAGTGGAGAAGACTTGAGTCTGTTCAGGGACCTACCTGGAAGAATTCCTGGAACTGTAGGATTGGAAAGAGGATGAATTCTGGAGAGCTCATTGATTTTCAAGGATCATCTCCCCTGAGCTCAAGGATGGTCCATCCCCATGTGCAGGAAGCCAAGCAAAGGTGGCAGGGGACCTGCATGGCTGAACAAGATGTTCCTGACTATATGGTTAAACTCTTCAGTAATGTCCTGAGTGATGGGGGAGGCTGCACCCTCTGCAAGTTTGTAGGTGATACAAAACTGGGAGGAGTGGTTGATATATCAGTTGTTTGCATCACTGTTCAGAGAGACCTCAATAGGCTGGAGAAATGGGCCGACAGGGACCTCATGATGTTCAACAAAAGGAAATAGAATGGAATGGACTAGTTCAATTTGAAAGAATGATAATCTAGTCCAACTGTCTGACCACAAAAAGTTAAAGGCATTGTCCGTAAGCCTCTTAAAAACTGACAGGCATGGGGCATTGACAACCTCTCTAGGAAGCCTGTTCCAGTGTTTGATCAACTTCTTGGTAAATGTGAAGTCCTCCATGTGAGGAGGAATAAACT